>NC_143539.1:10543408-10905908 GCF_031878675.1 Megascapheus bottae
TTTCCTCAGTACTTCATACACAGAAAAAGCTGGAAGTGATGCTGTGGCTCCAGTGGTAGAGCTCTAGCCTTGAGAAAACCCAAGGACAGTGCCCAGGCTCTGAATTCAAGCCCCAGGACTGGCCAAAAAAAAAGAGTAACTTTTCCTTTGCCAGGGACCCAGCTAAGTATAGCAGTAGTGTTAGCCAATGATGCTGTTTGACCCAGGGGCAAAATCAAGTAGAGCTTGGAGCTGAAAAGCAGGACCTAGTGTGCCCTGTCTTCCTTCCCCTTTCCCTCCTCACCCTCCCTCATACCCAGAGCCCCTAGTATATGAACACTTAAGGCTAGACACACAGGCCTGTCTCAACCCGCAAGCCTAAAGCTGAGCCCAAGGGCACACAGAAGGATTTAGGAGACAGAATACTAGGGTGGCCAAGTTTGTGTTCAGAGAGCCAGGACCATGAGAACAAAGTGAGAAGGAGGGAAGAGCCAGGCTCTTGTAATGGACTTGGCACCTGGTCGCAGGTACTTCTGGGAGATGGGGTGGTGAGCATCGATAATGGATCTGTTGCAATTCCGCCACGGAGATGATGTACGAGGCTGTAACGGTGACATTGAGTCGGGTCACTGGGCCCATTGGATGTGATACAATGTCAATGGAACTGTTATGTGTTATGGATGCCACTCATGGAATAGATAAAAACATTATAAAAATAGCTTTTGTCGCCATTTACATTTTCTTTTCATAAATGGTAAAAGGCATCAGCTTTCTGCCGGGAATGAGGCGACGAAAAGATCCATTTTCAATACAAGTGACTACAGGAGGTCAGAGAGGGGCCACCACTGGGCCCCCACATGAAGAGACAAGGGGACAGAGAGAAAGGGCTGCACACTCAGAAGAGACCAGGCCAGCCAGTGTCCCAGCAGACTTTGGGGTGAGTGGAGTCCATGTCTCTTTTTTTCTAACTCAATATGTGTGTGTGTGTGTGTGTGTGTGTGTGTGTGTGTGTGTGTGTGTGTCCATCCTGGGACTTGAACTTGGGACCTAGGCGGTGTCCCTTAGCCTTTTCATTTGAGGCTGGTACTCTACTACTTGAGCCACAACTCTCTTTTGCAGGTTCATTGGCAAGGCGAGTCTCACAGACTTTCCTGCCTGGGCTGGCTTTGAACCAAGATCCTCAGATCTCTTCTTCTTGAGTAACTAGGAAGACAGGCGTCAGCCACCAGCACCCAGCTTCACGGAGCCCTTACTGTAGGTGAGAAATGGACATGGATCCCAAAGGATTCTGCAGCCCTGCACACCCTGGGTTTCCCATCCAGAATCCAGGGCTGTCTCATCAAAGATGCGTCGCTGGCCATTGGTCCGCATTTTTGCTTTGGGTGAGATTTCTTTTGAGCGTCATCACATGACCATGGTTTAGGAAAGCCTGAATCTTCATCCAGATCTTGCGAGGTGCTCAGGGCCCAATTGACTCCTTCTGGGTGCCCTAGCCTCAAGGAAGCACTATCAGCTGTAAGGGCAGCTGGGATTCCAATGCTCTGCTCTCATACCAGTGCTCCTTCTCCTGAGTCTCACTGCTTCCTTCCCAAAGCCTGTCCGTGTGGGGCTCACATCACAGACAGCCAGGAAATATGTCTTAGGACTCTTTCATGTGTCCTCAGATCTCAGCCTCCTGAGTAGCTAGGATTATAAGCGTGAGCCACCAGGGCCAGGCTCCAGTTTTAAATTTTGTTTGTCATTTTTTTTTTGCATTAACTTTAATCTTCTAGACTACCTGGAACAGTGACACCAAAGACAAAAATCTGGAGCTCTGTGGGGACCCTATCCTTATGGCCAAGCCATAGCAGAACCACAGCTTCTCAATGCTCAAGGACATACCTGTGCAAGCATGCCCAGATGCTACAGCCAGCTGAGAGATATCTGTGCCATCCTCCCGAGCCTGGCTAATGTCCCTTGATTTCCATGCTCATCATCCAATGCAATTAACAAACAAACACAAAATACACAGTGGGTGAGCTGTAGAGAAAACTGAATACAGATAAAAAGAAAGTGGAAAGGAAAACGTATCAAAAGAAATACAGACAAAAATCATATGCAACAGAGAAAAAAACACCCTAGGGGCCAGGAGTCTGGCCTACTAGTAGAGTGCTTGCCTAGCATGCATGAAGTCCTGGGTTCGATTTCTCGTGCCACTACATAGAAAAGGCCAGAAGTGTTGTGATTCAAGGGGTAGAACAAAGCCCAAGGACAGTGCCCAGGCTCTTAGTTCAAGCTCCAGGATATAGTGAGATATTTAATATATATTTAATTAGAATTATATAGAGATGGAGAGAGAGTAGAGAGGGGACAGACAGAGCAAAGCATTTGTGCAGAAGAGGTGAGAATTTTCTGGAAACCCAAAAGCAGGGAAATATTAAAGAAAACCAAGAAATGCCAAAGGATAAATTTTTAAAGGAACTAGAAAAATAAAAAACAATAATATCTATTTATGGATATAATAGCAAAACTTAATAAGACCAAAGGCTGAAGCTATAGCTCAGTGGCAGAATACTTATCTAATATGAACAAAGCCTAGTGTTTAATTCTCAGTAGCAAAAATAAAGAAATGAGGAAAAAAGATTATCTTAAACAAATACAAGAAAGGGCATTGAATTTATCATGAGAAAGGTTTATGATTGAGAAGGTATAATGTTACATATAAATAAATATTATAGCAATATAAATAACATGTATTTCATATAATTTATTATCTTCTAATAGTTAATAATTATTGATAATAATCATGAATGTAATATCTTATAAATAATATATTTCATCTAGTTAACACAATATATTTGCATGTGTATGTGTGTATCTCAAAATATCACTATTGGATTTAGTTTCTGTGTATTTCAGGCTCAGTTCAAAATAAGTAAAAACACATAATTAGTTACAATAGCATAAAAACCAAACTGACAGAGAAAATACTCTACTTTTCAGAAGACTAGAAGTATAACAAACCTGAGATTCCTCAAAAAAAAAGATCTACTTCTAAAAGCAGAGGAGGCACAAATGTGGAAATTGAATATTAACTCTAGGTATTATTAAGTCAATGTTAGGTTGAAAACAGTACTACAAATGTACAAAAGAATGCTTTTATTTTTTTTAAAGTTATGGGAGTATTTCTCTATACATCCAACAGGCTTTAAAAAAGGAATCAGAAAGTCAAGAAACAAAGTACAATAAAAACATATTTTTAGACCAAGAAAAACACAGAGAGACCTTCTTCCTAGCAGATTTGCACTACAGGAAATAATGGAGAGAGCTCTTTGGTAGGGGGAAAACAGAAAATTCCAGATGGAAGGGTCAGTACTGCAGGAAGCAATAAAGAGCTCTGGGGGAAAAAATCTAAATGGAGAACTGACTTTATCAAAAATAACAAACGATACAGTCTGAGGTTTCAGTGTGCAAAGATTTCTCAGCAAGGACCCCTTGAGGAGTTGAGGTTGGGCAGAAGAATTCAATGATTCTTTGTACATTGCTGTGAAACTTGTCAAGTTACTAAACCGGCACTAGATGTTGGTCACTCAAAGGGTGGAAAGATTATATTTCTGGAAGTTTCTTTAGTCCTTCCTGTGGTTTGAATGTGTTCTTCAAGCCTGGTGTTTCATACCTATAATACCAGCTGCCCAGGAAAAAAAGTAAAAGAGGGTCAAGATCTGGAGCTGGCCTAGACCAAGGCTTGAGATCCTATCTGAATAACAAGCTCAAAGTACAAAAAACCGAGGCCATGGCTCAAGTGGCAGAACATGCCCAAGGTCTTGAATTCAAATCCGAGCACTGGAAAAAGTAATAATAATCTGAGAGAATGTTGAAAGTTAAATAGTTGACACACTTGTAGATTACGATAACTTAAAACAATGTTCTGTCATAAATAGTAATCCAATTGTTCTCACCACACAGCCTTGCAAATATATATTAAGGATTTTTTATTACCTCCCTTAGAGCGAACCCCAAAAGGTTAATTACTTCTCTTTATTTTCAGCTGTTACAGACTCTCAACTTACCAACTCGAAGGTAATATCTGTGCAATGCAAGGAAACTTGGTTGAACATTTCCTCATCTCTTTAACTCCCCCGGTGAAAAGACTCTGGGTAACAAAGGAGATACCACGCCCTGGAAAGAGATTGAAAGGAAACAGAGGGTCAGGAAACAGTCAGCTGCTCCAACTTTGATGCCCAGAGTAAGGAGGAGAAGCTGAAGTTTCCATCACAGAGCTCATTGAGGCAGCCAGGATGGTGAACCCACAAGACCTTGTTAGAGAACTCACTTCCTACCAGTCTGACAAGGAATGGGGGGATGTAGTATGCAGGGGTGACCTTCGTGTGACCTTGGAGAAGGAAGATATTTTGCCCTTTTCCACATGGCACACTGCTGTCATCAGATACCATGTTGAAAGGGGAATCTTTGCTTTGAGATTGAGCTACCATGGGGGGGGGGACCTGAAAATGAGGAACACTGATGTCTCATGGTGTTTTAAACAGGCATATAAAAGAGGTGCCTACGATTTGAGACTGATCTACTGTGGAAAAACCCCGTAAAACAAGGAATAATCTCAGCGCAGGGGGCCCAGAGAAAAGCAACTAATGCCTGGAGCAGGTGGGGGAGTGGAGAAGGAGGGTTTGGATGAGTTTGAATGATGGGGCGCTGAGATAGAATGATAGCACATAATGGTTGGACACTTGGCCATTCGTGCTGAGAGCAAAGTTCTGAGTGCTTAGCCTCTGGCCTTCCAGCTCTATGAGATGTGTTAAAAACCTAAGTCAGAAACAAAAGGCAATGGCTCCTTCCTGTAATCCAAGCTACTCAGGAGACTGAAATCGGAAGCTGTGGTTCAAAGCCAGCCCAGACGGGAGAAAGTCTGTGAGACTGTTAGGTCCAAAGGTGGAAATGTGTCTCCAGTGGTAGAGCACCGGCTTTAAATGAGAAAGTCTAAGGAGAAGTGTGCACCCATGTCCTGAGTTCAAGTCTCAGTATCAGCACAAATCAAAAGCACGTCTAAGTGCTCCTCAAATCCTTGCTTCCATCTGCCCTCAGCCTGTAGTTTGAAAGGGCTGAGGTCACGAGACAGGGGGTACCCAGGTTCCTGTCCTCTCTTGCTCCAGGATAGAGCTCCATTCTGTGTCCCTCATTCCCCAAACATACAAGGGAGGCCTGATGAAATCCACAAAGCCAGTGCAAGGAACACTTCCAAAGTTCATGTCCCACCAAGCTGGAAAAATCTAGAAACAGAGGGATGGGTTTATTGCCTATACCTGAAATTCTTTCTAGAAACAGAGGAAAAGCCGTGAGTGTGCATTCCCTTCCAGGTACACTGAATTTTTTTTTTTTTAATTTCCAATGTATATAATTACGGCAACCGATAACAAATTACCAGTGGTACCCCCACGCTTATAGAATACTATTATCCTTAATTAACGGGTAGATACATGTCTTTGATTCAATGGAACTGATTTATTGTCTTAATTTTCCCGATGTTCTGCTTCACGTTACCACCGAAACCAACTCGCACACATAGTAACCAGCTCACCATGCCTGCGTGATCTCATTTATGACCTGTGCCTAATTAGTTTTTTATTCTCCCCCTCCAACTCCCCGCTTGAAACTATAAAAACAGGGACAGCACCGCTCCCAATACCGATTAATAAGCCACTAGCTCTGGTCCTGTAATAAATAGAGTGTATTTATGGTATGAGATTAACATCTGTGAACCCTTTCTCTCAGATGATTCTCCCTGGTGAGTTAGGTGGGTTAGGTGGGTGGGTGGGGGAGGAAGGAATGCAAAGTACTACATTGATGAGGTCCTGGATGGCTTCCACCCTTCTTATCCGGGGCTGCCTCTCGCCTGCCTGGCCTTTACTGCCTCTGTTAGGCTCAGCTAGTTAAGTGAAAGAGAGAGAAAAGAGCTGAAAGCGGGTGGGTGTTGGAATTTCCAAGTCCAGGGAGATCTGCAGTTAATTGCTGGCTCTCGCTGGCACAATTAGCTGCTACAAGCCCTTTGAGATGGCCCAGGGCCCTTCTCAGGTAACACTGCTCACCAGATAAAGGCTGTACTACTTCCCGGTTAGAGAGACACTTACAGACAGAAGTGTCACAGCCTGCCAATTATGGTCTCTCTATACAAAGTCACCTTGCGGGGAGAGGAAAGGCCCTAAGCAGCACCCAGCATTAAAGGGAAATGGCGAAGGCTGCTCTGGAAACCAAGCTGCAAGAAGGTGGGACAGTGTGTGTGTGTGTGTGTGTGTGTGTGTGTGTGTGTGTGTGTGTGTGTCCAAGAAAGACTCTATTGATTGGGTATTTTCCTTTTGTCTATTGCTGGCCTATTTTGTATGTGTCTTGGAGAGGAAGGGAAATATCAGACAAAAAAAAATGTGCATTTGCTAAAGATTCAGGATCCCCTTCTCTGACCTGTCTGCCCCCTAGATTAAATAGCCACACCTTAAGATAGTCTGTTTCACACAGGGCCAGGTTTCCAGATACTGTGTTCAAAGACTATAATCATATTTTGAGGCTTATTTTGGTTGCATCTAATAGAAATCATCCAGAAAATGTCGTGGTTATAGATTTCTGTAGGTAACACCATTCAGTGATCTGTATGCATTAATGCCAATACAGTGGTAAAGTAATGGACAAACAACAGGTAAGGTATGTTCATTCTGTCTCATCAGGCAAAGGGGAGGATGGGAAGTGGATTTGAATTCACTTAGGCTACTAACTACACAATAAGAGTGCATGTTCAAGTGGACTGTGAGGGACTGGACCCCTTGGATCTTGGCTAGCCAGCACCCAGTTTCTGCTTCTGCTAAGGAGGAGATTCAAGGCTTGGATTTTCCTCACAGCTGTGAGCAACACCCTCTCTCATGGCTGACCACCCTCTGGGCCGGCTCTTTTAGTCCAGTCAGACTCTTGCTTTGTAGATCTACAGATAGGAAGGAGATATTGTCCTATGCATGTCACATGCTCTTTGCAACACATGTACCATCAGCTCCTCAATCCAGGGGAGGCCAGAGCGCTTGGGAATACTCATGATGAGAAAGTTCTTAGGCCTGAATTATTTAACATCTTGGGAGAAATTTACAGAACCAACAACAATAAGCCAGATGTTGATGGCTATCCTTCTGCCGTCCTAGCTAGCCAGGAGGCTGAGATTTGAGGATCATGGTTTGAGGCCAGCAAGGGCAGAAAAGTCTGTGAGACTCTTCTGGCTATTGGACCAGCAAAAAGCCAGAAGTGGAGATGTGGCTAAAGTGATGGAGTTCTAGCCTAAAGTAAAATAGCTTAAGGAGAATGCCCAGACCTGGAGTTCAGGCCCCAGGACTGACACAAAATCCAACTAAGCAAAAAACAACTAAGCAGTTTCAAAGGGCTCATATGAAAGGGCCTGGGACCACTAACAAAAGCCCCTTTCATGTTTTGGCCACCATTGGGTGTGTATCAAACTCCCCTTGAACCAAACCTTCTCCAGATGGCTTTGTGAAGTTGACGAAGGGAATTGTGTAAACAGGGAGAAACTCAGATACCAGCTGGCCTTTGCAGAGACCTGGGATCAGATCTCATTTGTGCCATTTCCTCTCTGTGTGACATGGGACAAATCACTTAACCTTTCTGAACCTCTCTTCCTCGGTTTTACAAATGAGGAATTTGTGTTTCATTATATATTATCGATTGCTTCTAGCTTTGATATTTGAAGATTCTAACCTGGTCTCTTGCAAGTTATTGCAACGTTGTGACCATGACAACAAGTACTTCTCTCCTCCCGCCCCAACCCAAGAGAAGGAAATGAGACAGGAGGGAGGGAGGGGAGCCAGCATGTAGCTTATAAAAAGAAAGAGTCACGCTTTGGAAAGTAGAATTCTTAGTAAAAGCCTTGCTAACTTCTCTTTTTTATTTTTTTCATTTCGTTTCCTTTCTTTTCTTGCCAATCCTAGAGCTTGAACTCAGTGTCTGGGTTATTATCTCAGGACTTTTGAACTTTTGTGCTTAAGGATAGAGCTCTGCCACTTGAACCACAGCTCTAATTCGGGCTGTTTTGGTGATTTATTGGGGAGAAGAGACTAGCCTGGCTTCAAACCACCATTTTCCGAATACAACCTCCTGCCTAGCTAGAATTACAGGTGTGAGACACTTTTGTCTGGTTTACAGTTTAGATTTTAAACTCTCACAAGGAAGAGATAGGTCCAGTTCGTGCCCCTGGTCTAAACTACAGGATCTGAATTGGGTTTATCAGGCCTTAATCATCAGGTAGGACCTTGTCATTTGGGGTTAAGAGAGTTTTTAAGGGACCCATATAAATGACGGACCATCCTTCCTTCTCTTTGGGCTGCAGGCTACCAACTACACAGTGAGAGTACTGACCCAGCTTGCCCTGAGTGCTCCGTTGAGATTGGCACCATCCTTGGTCCCCAGAGGTGGCTGGCTTTCTCTGTGGATGATGTAAGAACCTTGTAGAGCTTACTTATTTGGAAAGAGCTGTGTTGGATGGGAGGGCTTAGAAGCCCAGCAATTCAGATCCAGATCAAGCCTATCCCCCCCCCCCCTCTCTCTCTCTCTCTCTCTCTCTCTCTCTCGGCTTGATATATTTAAATTTTTTAATTATTATAAAGCTTATGTGTAGAGGGGTTACATAAGCTAGGTAAAGATACATTTCTTTTAGGATAGTGTCACCTCTTCCCTGGCTTTCTTCCAGTTTTCCCTTCTGTCTCGACCTACAAGTTGTATAGTTCATTTTCCACATAGTGTCCAGCGAGTACCACTCCCTTTCTTCCTCCACTTGCTGTCCCAAAGTCAAATAAATGAATAAACAAGACAAAAGGAAAAGAAAACAAAAACAGCAAAAAAGGAGAGGGGAAGTAAAATAATTGATTTGCAAACAAACCCTAGTACAGAGCCTTGGTCTTCCTGTCCATGTCCTATGCACAGTTTTGTCTTGTCCACTGCCTAAAATCCAGGAGAGTCTGGATGGGGAAATGCATGATGGGAAATTTGCCAGAGGTAAGAACTTGCCCCTTACTTCTGGCTGTGACTTGAGTCATGTCTTTAGCAGGGGAAGCCTAAGTATGCAACTCATCCAAAACTTTCCAAAAGAGCTGAACACTCAAATGTAGCTGTGTGAACTTTTAGGAAGCTAAGGACATGGAAAATACTGAGTTTCTGTTCAAGTTCACAAAATGTGAACTACACCAAAACATACAACGTGTGTGTGTGTGTGTGTGTGTGTGTGAGGTGTGTGTCTCTTCATGTGCCACTTCATGTGTGTGTGTGTACCAGTAGCAGGACTTGATCTCATGACCTGGGCTCTGTCCTTGAGCTTCTTTTTTGCTCGTGGCTGGTGCTCTAGCACATGAGGCACAGCTCCACTTCTGACTTTTTTGGTGGTTCATTGGAGATAAGAGTCTCAAGAACTTTCCTGCCCCGGCTGAGTTTACATTGTGAGTTTCAGATCTAAGTCTCTTGCAGCTATGCTAACAGGCATGAATCACTGGTGCCTGGCTCTTCTTGTGCAACTGTGGGGGCAAGTATGGTTTTATAACAAGAGTATCAGTAGAAATCTGTGGGTAGTCAGATGTTGGAGTAACTCATTTCCAGATCCAGAAAAAGGTCCATTGTCTGAGGCAATGGGAAAGAGAAGGAAGAGGATGAGGGTACCGTTTGCATTAGCAGGTGACATAATTTCAATTAAATACAGGAACAGATCTATATGCTTGCCAAGCCCAGTACAAAACAGAAATGCAGAACTCTTCTTTAAAGATTAGAAAGAATTTCAAGAGGCAATAGCAGGATACAAGTGGTCTGGGAAATGACACCAGTGTAGGAAGTGCAAAATGAACCCATGAGAAATGTCCGACGTGGAAACTGCTTCCTGTGACATCTCATGGCCGTTGACAACCACCTCACGGGGGCATTTCCCACACTTTCTCCAGCATCATTAGCTCTGGAGCCTGTCCCCTTCCATGTTGACTATTCGTGCCCACCAGCCTCCCCTTGACCTCCAGTTCTGGTGTCATGATTTCAAGATGGGTGCCCTTCTGCATAGTCCAGATTGGACCATCCAAGTTAGATGACCAAATTTAATATTTGATCAAAGGCCAAAATCGTGGACCTATCTAGAGTCTCTGAATTTATTCTTATGTCACAGGTATTGGCTAGCACCCCTGTCTAATCATGGGGCTTAGCTTCACTGGAGTGGAGGAAGGCAGGACCAGGAGGCAGTGAGGAAATCGGCTGAGAACACCAAGTTAAGAAGGGAGGCCTTGAAGATCAAGGGAGACCTTGAGGGTTGACCTTGGCTGGAGGCTTATTCACCTTTCTGGAAGTTCCTTCCTGAACTTCCACAATTAGGGGCAATAACAAGCTTCTGGGAAGGATCCAGAGTGAAAGGCTGGCCTCTACATCACATGTCATTAGACAGATTTGATAGTCTCCAAAAACAGAATTGAGGTAGATCAGATCCTCCCTCCCTCCCTCCCTCCCTCCCTCCCTCCCTCCCTCCCTCCCTCCCTCCTTCCTTCCTTCCTTCCTTCCTTCCTTCCTTCCTTCCTTCCTTCCTTCCTTCCTCTCCTTCTTGTTAGTCAGGTGTAGGCACTATTCCTTAGTTTTTCTGCTCAAGGCTAGTGCTCTACCACTTTGCGCCATAGTTCCATTTGTTTTTCTGTTTGTTTATTAAAGAGTGTCATGGACTTTCCTGCCCAGGCTGGTTTTGAATCACGATCTACAGATTATGGCCTCCTGAGTAGCTATTATTCATTTCTAACTACTGTGCCTATATTTATAAATTAAACACTCACATTGGTACAAGAAAAAAAACAATGGAGATGGCTGTTGGTCATTAGGGCATCCACAAGGCATCCTGGAGTGGGTTTTCCATGGTTAAGTGGGACAACTAAATAGTACTTTCCTCCTTTTGTAAAGAAATCAAACAGAAGTCCAGTGTCAGTGGCTCACGCCTAGAATACTGGCTGTTCAGGAAGCTGAAACCTGAGGACCACAGTTCAAAGCCAATCCAGATAGATAATCCAAGAGAATCTTATCTTCAATTAACTAGTAAAGTTCAAGAGGTAAAGCACCAGCCTTGAGGGAAAAGATAAAAGCCAAGCAGGAATGTAAGGTCCTGAGTTCAAACTTCAGTATTGGTACACAAAAAAAGGAAAGAAGAACAAGCAGGCACATCACAGTGACAGAGCCTAGATTTCAATCCAGGACTGTAGCATTAAGTATGTATCATTCTGCTATCTCCCATTTACTGACCATTAAAAAGGAGGCAGAGAAATACACAGATCCAGGCTACTTGAGGAGATGGAAGGATGGCTAAGTTTCTGCAAGAGATCTGAATTCTAGACTGGAGGTTTAGTATTGGGAGTCTAGAGTCTTCAAAGCTCCTTCTTAGCCTCCACATGGCCCCAAAGTCTAATTCCCACTTTTATTATAGAGGTTGCTTTGGAGGGCAGCTAAAATTCCACTTCTCCTCTCCAGACTCGGAGCTAGATCTAATCATAGGGCCATTTTCCCTTGTCTTCCTTTGACTTACAAAGAATAAAATTAGCCAAATGGATAAAAGCTCATGGTAGGCATATGTAGAACACATCAAACTCTATTTATCAAAAGACTGACCATTGCATTTCTGCCATAGCAACGCCAAGTGCACAAAGACTGTCATTTAATTTTGAGAAGAAAAAAAAGTTCAACAAAGAGTTCTGAAGTCACAGCCCAGCAAGGGAGATGTGTGTGTGTGTGTGTGTGTGTGTGTGTGTGTGTGTGTGTGTTGGACCTAAATTTCTGTTTTCAGAGCTCCTCCTCAAGCTCCATGTCATCATACTTGGGGTGTTCTTTTCCTGACTCTCCCCATAGGTTGAGTAAAGAGCAAATAGCTTATCTGGACTTAATGGTTACCTTAGGGTTGCATATTTCAGCTCCTGGGAGTCTGACTGGATTTGGTGATAAGACACCAGTCTAGGACATGATCCGATGCTGGTCTCCACTGGTGAACATTTTGCCACCAACATCCCTTTAGCCAAACTGTGGACAAGATTCATCATGGCCTCATGAGCAGAGGAAACAGATCCAGGAAAGAAATGACCTAATAGTTTCTGCTAAAAGTCTCTAGTTGGGTGCCACTAATTATTCAGAAGGCCGAGATCTGAAGATCATGGTTTGAAGCCAGTTGGGACAGGAAAGTTTACGAGACTCTTATCTCCAATTAAAAAAATAAAATAAAGCAAAAGCCAGAAATGGAGCTGTGGCTTAAGTGGTAGAGCACTGACCTTGAGTTAAAAAAAAAAAAAAAGAAGCTCAGGGACAGTGCCCAGTCCCTGAGTCCAAGCCCTAGGACTGAGACACACATACAAACGACACATACACACCTCCAAATGTTTCCAGATCACCTGTTTATGGAAAGTTCTGTTGTTGTTGTTGTTCTCTGTGGATTCTTTTGATGAAATGTGCTTTTACGCTCAGATTTTTCAATGGTGTGTGGTTTTACACAGTCTCTACAACCTGCAAACCATGCCCCTTCTACCTCCCTCCGCGACGTGTCTACTCTCATCCACCTTGGACATGAAGTGTGACAAGACTGTTCTTCTATGGCAGATTCTGGCCTTCCCCATTTGCCAAGCAAGTATGGCTCGGCTGCGTCTCATGGGAGAGACTTCTGGACTGATGTTTTGTGGGATACAAACTGTATGATCGTATCTCTTTTTCAGTGTCTCCATATATATATATATATATATATATACACACACACACACACACACACATCTATACTTATATATTTATGTATATAAATACAACCACCTCAACACCTCAAGCCCAGCAAGATACTCAAGACAAAGACACAGGGTAGGGGGAAACTGGGAATGACAGGAAAGGCAGAGCTGAAATGACCCTATTTCTCCCTATCAATCACGGACACTTTCCTGGCTACGGGAAGGCATGCACAGAGCTACAGAATATGTGCATACACTTGCACACTAGGTGATGATCCACGCGTCTCCACGGCAGATTCAACAAGTCTTCATGTCAAGTCTCGAAGTAGGATGGAATGTTGGCTGTAGGCCAAGATGCAAAGCACATGCATACACATAAAGAGAAAAAAAGTGTGAGACATGATGGCTGCCTTGTGGCAGCCCCTGATCAGACTTGAAAGGTTGTTAGCCATGGCAGCCAATCTCACCATCACTAATTCTGGGAAATGACCAACCATAGAAAACTCTTCCACTCTAACTTGGTGAGTGATTCTTCTCTGAAATTCCCTCCCAGGTTACTCAACTAGGAATTGTCACACGTATCTGAAGATAAATCAGGAAATCTGCCCAGCTCGCAAGATATTACCTCTTTGGGAGAAAATTTGCCAATCAAGGGCCACTTTTATATGCTCTTGGGCTTGTTTTATTTTATTTTTTTTTAACTCCATGAAAGACAGCTATTCTTGAACCTAGAACTAATCATGTTAAGTGAGGTAAGGTAACCTCAGAGAGACCAATAGGGCAGATTTTCTCTTATATGTGGAAGATCCAAAATATACTGGGACATGTTAAATGATACAGGAGTCTAGCATTCACACATAGTGAGAATAAAGGAGGAGACTCTTAGGAAAGGAACACAAGTTGCAATGTCTCTGTGCCTCTGATCATATAAAATAATATTTATTGAAATGAACTCCAAAACAAAAAATAAAATAAATGCTATTCTGGTGAAAACAACAATGACAATAACAGAGAGAGAGAGAGAGAGAGAGAGAGAGAGAGAGAGAGAGAGAGAGAGAGAGAGAGAGAGAGAGAGAGAGAGAGAGAGAGAGAACGAGAACTCTATCATTTCTACCATTTTAGAATCTTGGTCCATATAAGTGACAAGGCATAGTTTTCTTTGTCACACATTTATGAAGGAGCAGGCTAAGAATCTACTTTTGGATTTAGTCTTATGTATGTTGTAAAGTCAATACAATCATTACAGATCACATCTTGCAAGCACTCAGGCCAAGTCAGGAAATGAGTAGAAATAATGGAGAGAGACTTCTTGAGGAAGGTCAAGCTTGAGGGAGGTGTTGAAGTAGGAACTGGATAGAGAAGTTTGACTTTTCTAGTCAATGAAGAATATGACACTGGAAGAACAGAAGACGATACCACAAAAGGAGCAAGAAGGGGAGAGGAACATATTCATTCCCCAGGAAATATCTATGCTTCTGAAACATGAACCTCCAGTTAGGAGAATTTGAGAGCAAAGAGTTAGGGAAAGAAGTTAAAAGACCAATAATGATGCTTTGAAAATCCTCATATGAAATCTCTCTCTCTCTCTCTCTCTCTCTCTCTCTCTCTCTCTCTCTCTCTCTCTCTCTCTCTCTCTCTCTCTCTGTCTTTCTCTCTCACACATACACACACACAAAATACACTACTATGTTATTTTATTTATGATTCTTTACTGTAACATTCATTCATTCATTCATTCATTCATTCACCGAGTCAATCAATCAATCAGCAACTATATACCAAGTACCTACCCATCCTGGCTTAAGGATGAGGGTAAGGCAGTGGTGATAAAGAAGAGGCAGTTTACACAGAGCTGACATACTTGGGGGACAGACTGACACCTCATCCTTGTTCCTTCTTAGCTTTCTCTCTCCTGCCATCACCATACAACATTTTTTTCCTTCCAATGCCTCTGGCAGAGATGTTCCCGCTAGCTGATTCTCAGTCGAGTGTCTCTTAAGCCAAAGCACCACAAAGTGGCACATCTCAGATCTGCTATTCGGAGGACAGAATCCAAAAGTAGCCATGGCTTCTGCAAAGGAGAACAGGCAGACAATAGCTGGGCCCATGAAGTTGAAAACACCATTCCAATCAGGGTGTCTGAGAACTCAAGTCTTCAAATTCCAAAAGAAACTCCAGACCTAACTGTAGGCATTGGAACAATATTTGCCACCTTAGTCTTTCCATATGTATTTATCAAGAACTGTTGTATGATGGAGATGCTCCGGGAAAGCCAGCGAGAAGTTAGCTGGATAGGTGAGATCCTGTCCTTGAACACCTTCATAGGGGAGGAGTCTCTCAAAACCATGAGAGCCACAGAGTGAGATTAGAAGCTAGTCAAACAAACAAACAAACAAAAGGATCAAGATGCCTTGGATGGTAGCCAACCTTTGAATTTAGAAAAATGGCTGGAAGAGCCTGGTGTCATGAAAGTATTGAGGAAGGAAATGGATGGATGGAGAGAAAAGGGCCCAGTGTGGAGGACTGACACAAGTATACAAAGCTATTTCAGTTAAGGAATTTCAAAGCAAGAAGTGTGTGCTAAATCCTGGGGAGGAGAGGAGGAGAGGGTGAATGTGGGTGCTATGGGTTGGACTTGGTTGGTTTCCTCCAATATTCACATGAATCACTGTGTTGAAGACAGTGGGGAAGAGGGATAACCAGTGAAAGCAATTTAATAATATGCCGGGCACTGATGGTTCACACTTGTCCTCCTAGCTACCCGGGAGGCTGAGATTTGAGGATTGCTGTTCAAATCCAGCTGAGGTAGAAAAGTCTGTGAGAGATTCTTGCTTCCAATTAACTGCAGAAAGGTCAATAGTAGAATATTAGCCTTGAGCACCAGTACCCCCCCCCATACATACAAACATAAGATAATAATGACAATATTAATCATCTATAACCAAGAGTGAAATTCCATGGTGTAACCATTTTGAACGATTAGCAGGTAATTTCGAAAGGAAAAAAAAAGTATCAGGAATCTGAAACTTGACTGGGAAGGCAGAAGATAATAGAAGTGGGGGAATAGAAAGAGAAAAGGATGGGTAAAAGCAGTCATAATATGCAACATACATATGTAAAAATGGAGCTAGAAAACTTGATGGTGCAGGGATAGCGTGTTAGAGGGGGAGAATGATGGAAGGGGTGACTGAGCAAGATGCATTATACATGTAAAGGAGCGTGGTGAATTGAAACCCCTGTGTACAATTATCTGAAGAAAGGTACTAAAAATAAATAAAACAAAAAGTAAAATAAAGGGCCAGGAGCATGGCCTAGTGGTGGCGTGTTTGCCTAACATGCACAAAGTCTTGGGTTCGTTTTCTTGGTACCACATACACAGAAAAAGCTGGAAGTGGTACTGGGGCTCAGGTGGTAAAGTGCTAGCCTTGAGAAAGCCCTAGGACAGTGCCCAGGCCCTGAGTTCAAGGTCTAGGACTAGCCAAAAAAAAAAGTAAACTCAAGCAAACTGAAATGAAATGAAATAAAATAAAATTTAAAAGTAAAGTGAAATAGAAAAGAAAGTAAAAGGAGATTTGTAAGTGAATCCAATAGATAGTGAAAGACAAATAACTACACTTGGACATGATTAATTAAACAGCCCTCTAAGCATTCCCACAGTGAGAACAGCGAAGAATATTCTTAGGAGAAGATCACAAGGCCACAGTAGCTTTGTACATGTGACCATATAAAATGATGCTTATCAAAATGAACTCCAAGAAATGGCAACATGAGCTTTTTATATTATTTATATTATTACTGTACTACTGGCCATTTTCTTTCTTTCTTTTTCCTTTGGCTTATTCCCTGTTGTCATTGGTTTATTATTATTATTATTATTATTATTATTATTATTATTATTTCTGTACCCATTGTCTTGTATGTAAACTTATCTGATTTTGGGAAAGGGAAGGGGAGTCACAGAAAGAGTGGGACAAAGAGTGAACTAGTTCAGCATTGATACTAGAAACTATGTGGAAATGAACTTTAAAGCTTGGGGGTGGGAAATATGGAGGAAAATGAGTGAAGGGATAACACTGCTCAAAAAGAAGTATATGCATGCCCTTACCTAACTGTCACCCCTCTGTACCTCACCTTTACAGTAAAATTTAAATTAACAAAAGAAAAATGAAATCAGAAAGTAAAGCAAAATAAAGTAAAGTAGCAAAGTCAAATGAAATTCAAAAAAAAAAGTGAAATAAAGTAAGAAAGCAAAACAGATGGTGGCTATTACAACCTGCAAAAACAAATCTCCTTCCTTTACCAAAGTCTGCCTCTCCAGTATTCTTTTATAGCCACAGAAAATGGAGGGAGATTGGGGAGGATTATTAAGAATTCCTTCAGAAACAGGAGAGAATTTTGCACGTGAGCTTTGCCAGGACGGAAGCAGGAAATAACCTACATTTGCTTCAGGCTTGTAATATGTTGGCCACGTTTCTCAGGGTTTTCTCTGTGCTAACTCTTTTCATTTTACAACAACTTCATTAGGTAAGACAGTGTTATGTTTTTCACTCCTGACGTGGGAAC
This sequence comes from Megascapheus bottae, assembly GCF_031878675.1. Taxonomy (NCBI): domain Eukaryota; kingdom Metazoa; phylum Chordata; class Mammalia; order Rodentia; family Geomyidae; genus Megascapheus; species Megascapheus bottae. The sequence continues at coordinate 10,560,691 of NC_143539.1, forward strand.
ACCAAATACTAGAGAGGGGTACCCCAAAGTTTCTCAGTCCAGGAAGTCTGACCCCAAGATAATACATTTGAACTCCATACTGAAACCCCTCCCTCTACCAACCCCCCCCCCCACACCCATTGCAGTGGCAAGGAGAGAAGAAAAAAAAAGGTTCCTTGCCAGTGCCCAAGTACTCATATCTGTCATCTTTGCTACTTAGGATCTGAGGTTCACAGTTCAAAGCCATTCTGGGCACGAAAGCCCATGAGACTCTTATCCCCAATTAACCTCCCAAAAAACCCCCCAGAACTACAGTTGTGGCTCAAGTGGTACAATGCTAAGAGACAGTAATCAGGCCATGAATTCAAGCCCTAGGACCAGCACTCACTGCCACACACACAAATGGGGTCCTTATGACTCCAGAAGGGGGAGTCCTCTCCCTCCCATACAGAAGTGGGGAGAAAAAGATGGATTTGGGTATAAGCCAAATGGCAAGGTGTGGTGACATTGCAAACACAAATGGTGGCTTTTGTTTGTCCTGACCCTGAGATGCAAGATGTCTGTTGTGTGTGGTAGAACAAAGAGTTGTCAGGTGTCTCTGGGCCTGGGAGGGCTGGGTGTGGGATCCAGGAAAACGTAGGAAGACTTACCGCAATTTAGAGGCTCCAGTCTGGCTGGCTGGACCAGCCGTGCAAGTGACCTTTCAGGTTTCTCCCCCCACTGCCCATCACTTCTGTCAACAGACCTCCCTCACCCCTGTCCTTCAGCAGACCTGCTGGGTGCCAGCATTGGCCTCCAGGAAGAGAAGGGCCTCTTTGAAGGCAGTCCAAAGTGGTCTGCTTTTTCCAGACACATGGCCAGAGACCCGAGGAAGAGAAAAGATGATTTTTCCCAGGAAGACATATTCAGAATGTGCCAGAGTCAATTGCTAGTGGCTCACACCTGTCCTCTGAACTACTCCAGAAGTTGAGATCTGAGCAGCGTGGTTCAAAGCCAGCCTGGGCAGGAAAGCATTTGTGAGACTCTTATCTCTATTTAACCACCCCAAACCTAGAAATGAAGCTATAGTTCAAAAGGTAGAGTGCTAGCCTTGAGTGTAAAAGCTCAGATGCAGCACTTGGGCCCTGAATTCAAAGCTCCACACTGAAGAAAAAAAAAAAAGAAAGAAAGAAAAGAAAAGAATTGTACCTTGGGCTGCAAGTTTGGCCTAGTGGTAGAGTGCTTGCCTAGCATGCACGAAGACCCGGGTTCGATTCCTTGGTACCACATACATAGAAAAAGCCAGAAGTGGTGCTGAGGCTCAAGTGGTAGAGTTCTAGCCTTGAGAAAGGCCAAGGACAGTGCTCAGGCCCTGAGCTCAAGCCCCAAGACTGGCAAAAAAAAAAAAAAAAAAAAGAATGGTGCTTTATCAGTGAAATAGCTCCTCCCCGACTCCCTAAGACTCTCTGGCTTGACTAAAGGTGGTCTTCCCTTTCCTAAAGGTTTGTTGTCCTTTGGTGAGTTTTATGAGATCTTTGGTCTGTGAGCCAATTTAGCACATCTGTGTCCTCTAATGCTTGGTACTTTCTGGGTACCATTTCTAATCCAGGGCCCCATCCCATCCACTGTAATTCCAGATGGTGGGCTACTAGCAAAGTACCAGCCACAGACAAGATTTTCAGGATTTCATCTTGGGTGGCCTTTCTTATTGGAAGCAGGTACCTAGCTTGTCTGTTCTAATTTATTCCACACATCTTTCATCTTTTTTTCTTTTTTTTTTTCGATGTGCTGTTTTGGAAAACCCCAAAACGGAGATCATGGGCGTTAGAAATCTGAATGGAGCTGGGCTAACCCAGCTGTATTTTGGATTTTTTTCCCTTGCCTGCTTAAAAAATATTTTTCATTGTTTTGAGTTTGATGAGAATGTGTTTTCCCATTAATTTTTTAAACCCAAATTGGATCCATATGTTTTCTGATTCATGTCTGTTTAACTCATCTCTCTGGTTCCCCAGAGCACTTGAAGTCCAAGAAATCACTTTCTCTGCTCCCTTTCCTCATGTTTAAAAGAGATAAAGAGTGGAGGAAGCTCACCTCCTACTGCTGCTTCTCCTCCTCCTCGTCTTCCTCCCCCTCCTCCTCCTCCTCTTCCTCCCCCTCCTCCTCCTCCTCCTTCTCCTCAATCTCTTCCTCCTCCTCCTCCTTCTTTTTCTTTTAAGGCCTTGAGCTAGCTCGGCTTGCATGTTAGTCTGGCACTTTACTACTTGAGCTACCTCTCGAGTGCAGCTTTTTTGCTGGTTATTATGGAGATGGACTCTCAAAGATGTTTCTACCCAAGCTGGCCTCCAACTACAATCCTCTGGAGACCAGTCTCCTGAGTAGCTAGAATTATAGGCATGAGCCATGCATCAGTGTGGTTAGCTCAGTGTTTGAGTCAAAGAAGAGGCCTTCTGCATTTTAATCTGATCTTCTGACACAGGTGGGGAGGTTTGGAGTCACAAAAGAGAGGTGATCATGACTCAAGATCAGAGAGGCAGAGCTTTCTCCCTGCCTAGATCTGTCCAGAGTGAGGAACATATTGACAAGGTGTCACTTCTCTGCCAAATTTCAGGCCAGCCAGAAATCTGTCTGCAGACTGTCCAGACTCTTGAAATCCCCTCCACCCAGATATCCGCCCCCTGTGATTAAATCACATTGCAGTAAACTTGTTCCACCCCCCTTTTTTTGGTTCCAATCCTAGGTATTGAACGCAAGGGCCTGGGTTCTGTCCCTGAGATTTTTCACCAAGGCTAGCTTGAGCCATACTTTTGGCTTTTTGGTGGTTCACTGGAGATAAGATCTCATAGACTTTCCTGCTGAGGCTGATTTCGAACCACGAGCTTCAGATCTCAGCCTCCCGAGTAGCTAGGGTAACAGTCATGAGCCACCAGCACATAGCATAAGAAACAAACTTCTTACTCATTGATAAACTCTGCAGAGCACTTTAGAAGTAGCCTAGATGATTCCTGTATAGTTCTTTGGTGGTGGTGGTGGTGTGTGTGTGTGTGTGTGTGTGTGTAAATTTTAATCTCCTGCAAAACTGAACTTCTTGATTTGTAGAGTTTGGATGAGAAGATTGAGTTCAGAATAGTTGTGAGGATCGATTTCTGCTGAACTTTTTTTTTTCCTTCTTGAGCTCTAAAGCGCTGGGGGCATTTTTATAATAATCATCTCAGGCCTCTTCCCCTCCCTCCCTCCCTCCCCCAACTGCTCTTGGAGGGATTACCACTGCAAAAATGAAGCAATTCCCATCCCAGCTCTCCTCCCTCCCCTACACACACACACACACACACACACACACACACACACACACACACACACACACACACACAGAGCAAGGAGCAGAGCCAGGATGAAAATATGAACTTTTCCAGAATTGCGAGGTGGCAGCAAGGGTTCCAAGAGGAATGAACCAATTCCAGGGCCTCCCTCCACCCCGCACATATCTCTCCCTTACCCAGCACCCTTCTAGCTCCTCTTCATGGGCCTCAGTCTCTCCAGTTGCTTGTTTGAATCTGGTATCTATCCAAGCAGAGAAGTCTAATTCTTAACACTGTCTGCAAGTTCTCTTGGGTGTGATGTGTTTTCAGGGCCTCTATGGATCTTTCCCCAGTTGCTTCTAAGATGGGAAAAGAAAAAATAGTTCATAGAGGCCCAAGTACCTTGTGGTTTCACATATAACCCATTCAACTGCCCCCCAATCCCCAATAAAAAAGGAGATCTAGAATCTAAGGTTCAGGTTCTGTCCCCACCTCAGAAGAGCTGTCCTGCCTCACATATGGTTACCCCCCTCCTCTCTCTCTCTCTCTCTCTCTCTCTCTCTCTCTCTCTCTCTCTCTCTCTCTCTCTCTCTCTCTCTCTCTCCCTCCCTCCCTCCCTCCCTCCCTCCCTTCCTGCTTTTGCCAGGAAGAAGTGTAGGACCAATTTATGCACAAATTGGCCACATTTTCACACATCGCTCCAATTATCTAAAAGGGGTTGAACATTGTATTTATATTGATAAGCTTAACAATGTTGAACTGCGCCTCTCAGCTGATCTGTTACCATCCCCATGCAAAGAGACCAGAAGGGATAATTGGAAGCTCTCCAGCATCAAGAAAGAGAAGCAGCCTTCGGGAAAAAAAAAAAAAAAAAAAAAAAAACCAAGATGAAAACTGCTGTACAAGGTCTCGCTTTTTTGCTGAAATTACCACATAAATTCCAAATGAAGGATGGCCAAGCACATTCCAGCAATTACAAACACTCTCCTAAAGAGAGAGCAGAGGAGATGTTCGCTTCATGAAAGGAAAGGCACAGACCCTCCTACGAGGGAAATATATATATATATATATATAGTGGCTCACTATCATCCTAGCTGCATGGGAGGCTAAGATCAGAGGACTGCAGTTTGAAGTCAGCCTAGGTAGAAAAGTCTGTGACACTCTCATCTCCAATGAACCACCAGAAGTAAAAAGCCAGTAGTGGAGGTGTGGCTCAAGTGGTAGAACGCTAGCCTTGAGTACAAAAATCTCAAACACAAGCCTAGGAGTTTGTCCTTGTGGTAAAGTGCTTGCCTAGCATGCACCAAGACCAGAGTTCAATTCCTCGGAAACCATATTCTTGGAAAAATCCACAAGTGGTACTGTGGCTCAAGTGCTAGAGCTCCAGCCTTGAGAAAGCGCAGGGACAGTGCTCAGGCCCTGAGGTCAAGCTCCAGGACTGGCAAACAAAACAAAAACCAAAATGAAGGGGCTGGGAGTTTGGCCTAGTGGTAGAGCGCTTGCCTAGCATGCACGAAGATCCAGGTTCAATTCCTCCGTACCATATACATAGAAAAAAAACCAGAAGTAGTGCTGAGGCGCAAGTGGTAGAGCTCTAGCCTTGAGAAAGCCCAAGGACAGTGCTCAGGCCTTGAGTCCAAACTCCAACTGGCAAAAAAAAAAACAAAAACAAAAAAACACAAAAAAACCCAAAATGAAACAAAACCTCAAAGACAGTGACCAGCCCCAGGTTCAAGTTCAGGGCTGGCATAAAAACAACCAAATAAACAAAAGGCAAAGACATTCTTAGCAGCTAGGTGGACATTGGTTAGGGGAAAAGATTGAAGTTTGTTATAATTTCTTAGCAAGATAATAGTTCTAAGTTAGGAATTCAAGAACATATAGTTTGAATACCTAGAAATTTGCATACACCTGTCATTGCAAGAAACTTCTTCAGTGACAATAAAATTAACTGCATTTTGTTTTTCTAAAAAAAAAATCTTTTTCTTTTTGCCCCTGCCCCAAATTATTCTTGGTGAAGAATAATTTCACAGCCTGGCAGAGTGCTGGCTTAAATAACAGGGTAGGGACAGAATTGAGACTTGTCAGAGGGCTGTGACTCTATTGCCAGTATAAAAAGACAAACCAAAAATAAAAATAAAACTATACATTTTTAAAAAAGAAAATTGAAAAGAGTCAATTCCTTTGGAAGGGCGTGGATGACAGAGCAGATAAACCTAAACTAATCATAACTACCTGGAATTCATGAATTCCTGCTCATTACAATTGCAGTGTTAGCTCCCTAAAGGATGTGTTTTGAATTTGGTACTATCTTTGAGGCCTGGCTTTCACTTAGCTTTTTCAGGCAAGGTGGGTACTCTTTACCAATAGAGCCATGCCTCCACTTCTGGCCTTTTGGTGATTTGTTGGACGTAAGAATCGCATAGAATTTTCTGTCCAGGGTTGGGTTGTGTTTTGTTTTGTTTTGTTTTTTTACTAAGAATCTTTCCTCACACCTTAAGTAATGGGACACCCATTTCCCGACAGTATCAGGTGAGACCAACTCCCACACACTGAAAGACATGGAACTAAGTGACCCCATACTCTTTGCAGAGCCCTTCGTGGTATATAAGAAAGCTTGTAACCCTGGAGAAGTCAGTCATTTCTGAAGAGGGAAGAATGAATGCAGGCATTCATTCATTCGTCCAATGATTGTCCACTTTGAAGGACTGCAGACTGTTCTACAGGTGTGAGTTTCACACAAAATCCCCGTGTTCAAAGACATTCTAGAAGAGGAGCGGATGAATGGGCAAAACATAAATGAGTGAATGATTGAATAAGTGAACAAATGAATGGATAAATGAAACAAATGGACGTTGGGTGAATGAAAGAATACATGGATGGCTTAGCTTTCCTGTGAATTCTCTTTGGTACTTGCCCATGGGACAGACTGCAGGGAGAGGACCCCAGACAGGCAATTCTGTGTGTTAAAGGGCCAGGCCACTGATGGCTCATGCTTGTAAACCTAGCCACTCAGGAGGCTGAGATCTGAGGATTGCAAGAGGAATTCAAGAGAACAGAGCACCTGAGCCAGGTGACAGCTGATGAGGGCAATCCAGCAAGCTATCAGGATCCAGGCGTGGTGTAGCTGTGGCACACAGGCTCGCCGCATAGTGACGATCGGGCAATGCAACCTCCAGGCTTGTGGGGACCCCCCCACCCCCACCCTGGCACAGGTAGCTTGAGGAGGACTTGCTCCACCTGCCTCCCCGCAGCCTGGGAAGGGAATCAAACCTTCCAATCTGTGCCTCTCAGAATTGAACACCCATCCTTAATGTTATTCCTCCTCCTATTTTCTTCTCAAAATGTATGTTTTCCGTGGAGTTATCCGTCACCCAGGAGCTGTCAGTGAAGATGTGTCATTCCTCTATGTGTGCATTCTGATAAAATGGCCTTAATGCATATGCAAATCTGCCTTCGCAAGAAGGAAGTGTGTGGAAACACATTTGGCTACAAGTCTGATACTGTGAAAATACTCAAGAAGCATATGCGTTAATTTTACCTTAAATTGCCAGCAGAAGCCACCCACCCTGTCCCTGCCACACAGAAAAGAGAGTTCCGATTGGAGGCAGCACTTAGTTCAGGAGAGCAGAGCTTTAGTTAGAAGGACCGGAAGGGAGCCAGCACTTTGCCTTAACTCATACGGCCAGGGAGATCACTCCTTCCCTCCTTCCTTCCCTCCTTCCTTCCCTCCTTCCTTCCCTCCTTCCTTCCCTCCTTCCTTCCTTCCTTCTTTCCTTCCTTCTTCCTTTCCATCCTTCCTTCCTTTCTTCCCTTCTCCCTCCCTCCATTCCTCCCTTCCTTCCTTCTCTCTCTCCCTTCCTTCTTTTCTTCCTTCCTTCCCTCCATCCTCCCCTCCTCTTCCTTCTTTATATTCTTCCTTCCTCTTTTCTCCCTCCCTGCTCTTCCTTTCCCTCCTCCTCCTTCTCCTATTTCCCCTCCTCCTTCTCCTTTTTCTTCCCCTCCTTCTCTTTTTTCTCCTTCTCCTCTTTCTACTATTTTATTAATAAATAAAATAAATATCTCTTCCATTATTTTATTCATTTCCCCCCTTCCCACCTTCTTGTTTCCCTTCCTCATTTCCTTCCTTCTCCTTCCTCCCCTCATGCACCCTTTCTCTCTTTCTCCTACCTTCTTTCCATTCTTCCCTTTTCTTTCTTCCTTTCTCTCTTCCCTTCCCTTTCTTCCTTTCTCTCTCAGTCCTTCCCCATCTCCTATCTTCTTTCCCTCCTCTCTTCTCATGCCTCTCCCTCACTCTCTCACCCTTTATTCTGTTCTTTCTTCCTTTACTTCTTCCTCCGCAGCATTGCTCCTCCTCCTCCTCCTCCTCCTCCTCCTCCTCCTCCTCCTCCTCCTCCTCCACCTCCTCCTCCTCCTCTTCCTCCTTTTGGGGGTCTCTTTGCCTTCGTAGACAAAGCTCTGTGACCTCATGCAGGGTACATCATCGTTTGAAAGCTTAAAGTAGATTGTCCAACAGTGGAATTCTGCAGCACAGCTCTGCCAGTCCTTCCTAAGGCTGCTTTTGCTTTCCGTCTCATCTTCAGTCCTGTAAGCTAAGTATATGCCCTGGAGCACTGCTTGACTTCAGAGAGGGCCAGAGAAAGACGTTGAAGAAGTCTAGAAAGCGTAAATAGATCTCTACAGAAGCAACCCCTGAGGGCTGGCCTGGCAGACATTCCGTGTCAGGAAATGTCCCCCAGACGTCTCGTGGACAGGAGTTGAGAAAAGACACCCCTTCCTTATTTCAAAATATGACTAGTTTGTAGAGACAGGGCTGGAATTATTTAAGGCCACAAGCAAATAGGGAATGGTACAGAATGAAAGCATGGTGTGTGTGTGTGTCGGGGGGGGGGGGTGATCGAAAATGTGTTTGGGGAAAAGTGAATGGACACAGGATTAGGGATTCATTCTTCTGTCTCAAGAGACTGGCCTTTGAGATGTTTCTACATCAACTCCTTTTCTAGCATAACCTGGCTTAAGAACCAAGTAAACCACGGCATTTTCTTCATCCACCAGCAAGATTGGTATTCAGTCATTTGCAAAGAAATGGGTGGGCCTGGAGAAAACCTTAAATGAAGTAAGTCCCTGAGAGACAAAGAAGAATGCTTGTTAGATCTAATTCATACATACATATGTAAACATATACAGGGTACATGTCTAGCATATAGTGTGTAGTGTATGCTGGGAAGGATTCCAGTGGTATAACTTTGAAAAACTCATGGTTGAAGGCAGTAAATACCAGGAAGCTGGAACTCCAGGTGTCAGGGGGAGGCGGGAGTCAAGTGCTGGGGTGCAGAGACAAACAGAGAGGAAGGGCAGAGAATGCATATCATCATATTCCATGTATACATGTGAAAATGAAGCAGGTAATTGGAGGGTGGGCTGGGAGATATGGGGAGAACGACAGAAGGGACTGTTTTGATCTTGATGCATGGTTCTTTTTTTTTTTTTTTTGCTAGTCCTGGGGCTTGAGTTCAGGGCCTGAGCACTGTCCTTGGACTTTCTCAAGGCTAGAGCTCTACCACTTGAGCCTCAGCACCACTTCTAGCTTTTTTCTATGTATGTGGTACCGAGGAATCGAACCCGGGTCTTTGTGCATGCTAGGCAAGCACTTTAACCACTAGGCCAAACTCCCAGCCCCAATGCATGGTTCTTATAGACTGACGTGTTGAGTGGAAACCTCTTTTTACAATGACTTAAAATAATAATAATAATAATAATAATAATAAAAATAAAAATAATAAAATTGGCCAGGCATCGGTGGCTCATACCAGTCATCTTAGCTATTCAGAGGGCTGAGATCTGAGGATTGAGATTCAAATTCAAAGCCAACCTGGAGGGGGAGCAGGGCAGGAAAGTCCATGAGACTCTTATCTCCATGAACTAACGCTCCCCACCCCCCCACAAATGGTGAAAGTAGAGTTGTGGCTTCATTGGTAGAGCACTAGCCTTGAGGAAAAAAAAACCTCCGGGACAGCACCCAGGCCCCGAGTTCAAGTCCTAAAACAGGCAAAAACCAAAACAAAATACAGCCATCCAGAGTTAGAAGATTTAACTCATTAATTTCCATTATAATCCTATGAAACAGACCCTAACTCCAGGTGATGGATGGAAAAAATAAGGAAGATGTTACTTACCCAAGCTGATATAGCTTCCTGATGAGCAGAAGGCTTTGAATTGGAAAAGTCTAGAGTTAAGGGTCTTTGCCTCTGATGATTCAGCATGCTGCCAAGTAGAAATGGCAGGGAAAGTGGTGTATCCTAAGGAATACGTGGGGCTAAGTAAGTGTTAAGAGGAAGGTGAGGGGCCGGGAGTTTGGTCTAGTGGTAGAGTGCTTGCCTAGCATACAAGAAGTTCGATTCCTTGGTACCACATACATAGAAAAAAGCCAGAAGTGGTGCTGAGGCTCAAGTGGTAGAGCTCTAGCCTTGAGAAAGTCCAAGGACAGTGCTCAGGCCCCGAGCTCAAGCATAGGACTGGAAAAAAAAAAAAGAGGAAGGTGAGAGGGGCCCCAGAACAATGTCAGAGAATTTGAACTTGAACCTGGGGCACTGAGTTACAGACTACAGGCTTCACTCAAGACACTGAGCCATCCCTTCTATTAGGAGAGATGATCTTTCTATGGGGCAAGAGTCAGATTAGAACTCACATCAGCATCTCCTCAAAACAGCAGCTGAGGAAATTGAGACCCAATAGACATTCTATGATAAATCAATTAGTACCATATTTGCCTTCTTCTATTTTTGTTTTTTTGTTAGTCCTGGGGCTTGAATTCAGGGCCTGAGCACTGTCCTTGGACACCTTTTCTCAAGGCTAGTGCTCTGCTGCTTGAATCAGAGTGCCACTTCTGGCATTTTCTAGGTATATGGTACCTAGGAATTGAACCCAGGGCTTTGTGTATGCTATGTGAGCATTCTACCACTAGGCTACACTCTTGGCTCCTTGCCTTTTTCCTTAGCATTGAGCCACACTTTAGCCAGCCCAGGGTCTTATATTTAATACATAAGGTCACAGCTCTCCTTTAAAAAATATTATTTATTGATTTTTGGTGCCAATACTGAGGCTTGAACTCAGCGCTAGGGCACTGCGTTCACAATCAGCTGGAACTCTACCATTGGAGCCACAGATCCTCTATTTTGTTTGAAATAGGAGTCTCCCATGAGACTTTTCTTCCTCATAGCCTCTTTTCCTGCTTAGAGTGGCTTTGAACCTCGACATCAGCTCTCAGCCTCCTGAGTAGCTAGGATTATAAGTGTAACCCTCATGGGCCTGGCTCTTTCCTGTTACATGAACAAGGCAACAGGTGCTCAGAAAGCATAGAGCTCTCCACAGCTATCACACAGCTAGTGGGTACCTGAAGAATGACTCTGGATGGCTTGTCCCTCCCTTTTCCCCACAGGAACGAAGGAATCTAAGCTTCAGAGAGCCACAAAATTACAGCCCAGAATACAGCTGCCAAAGAGGCTCCCTAGCAAGGCAGGCTTTTACTTTTAGGTAAGCCCTTCTTCCAGAGCAATTATTCCTTCCAAATATTGGAAAATAAAGGGATTGCTGTGTGCTGAAACACCACTCTGATTGGCTCATAATAGGTATCATAGGTATTAAGTGCAGTTTATCCTGAGTGTAATTAGTGGCTGCCTTCGAACAGGATGATAATGGCAACTCATTGTTTCTACAGTAATTTACAGAAATAAGGAGCTCTATGGGCTCAAGTACTAGAAAGAACAAGAAAGCCTCTGCTCTTCAGGAATGAGCCGATGGCTGAGGCCAGGTGCATGATGAAGCAGAAGTACCACAGAGATGATGGGTTAGGTTGACATCTTGAAGGGAGAGTAAGACATTGGACATGCATCTTTATCACGACGCACACCCAATAGGAATAACACTGCAAATCAGCTGTCTGTTTGGCCACAAGGTATTTCTTATTTTTAAAAATCTCTCTCTGGATGCCAGTAGGCCATGCCTGTCTCTTAGCTCCTCAGGAGACTGAGATATGAAGATGGTGGTTCAAAGTCAGGCTGGGCAGACAGTTTGTGAATGTCTTATCTCCAGGTAACCACAAAGAGAGGGAGGAGAGAGAGGGAGAGGGAGAGGGAGAGAGAGGGGGGGGGGATGTGGCTCAAATGGTAGAGCCTTCAGTGAAGAAATTAAGCAATTACCACCTTAATTTGCAACTGAGTTTGTGTCCCAATAATGGCAAGGTGCACACAAAATAATCTCAATGTCTTACCAGCTCTGTTATCTTTGCTGCAGTTTCTCAATGCTTCTCTCTGAAGTGTTGAGCCTGCCATGTTTGTAGGACAATTCAACAATGATTAAGGATACAGATATAACTACAAACCATCCTGCAAAAAGTGGCAATGTCTGGGCAGGACCTGGAGTAAAGAAAAATCTCTTCCTGCAGAATGTAGAAATGTCTAAGGGTGCTTCATAAAGCTGAAGAAGTCTCTGCCTCTTCTAGAACTCTCTGCATTTATAGAAGCACCATACATATCTCTTAAATTGAATGTCTTATTTGCTTGTGAGACCATTGACATAGCTCTGGCTTGTACATTTTATTTCTTTTCCCAACCAGAGGATGATGAAACAAGCAATTGTTTCCTTCTAATTTTTTTTTGCCAGTCCTGGGGCTTGAACTCAGGATCTGGGCATTGTTCCTGAGCATTTTTACTCAAGGCAAGTGTTCTACCACTAGAGCCATGGCTCCAGTTCTGACATTTTGGAAGTTTATTGGAGATAAGAATCTCAAGGACTTTTCTTCCCCAGGTTGATTTTGAACCATGATCTGCAGATCTCAGACTCCTGAGTAGCTAGGTTTAGAGGTACCAGCCATTAGGGCCTGGCTCCTTCCATGATTTTTAGTTTTAAAACATCTTCCTATTTATCTCTTTTGGCTTTGTATTTCCAGCCATCCTTTTGAGGAATCAAATTGTGTGTGTGTGTGTGTGTGTGTGTGTGTGTGTGTGTGTGTGTGTGTGTGTGTGCTGTTATTGGGTCTTGAACTCAGGACCTGAATGCTGTCCCTTGTCTTTCTTTTTCAAAGCTGATTCTGTATCTTCACTTCCAGCTTTTTACAGAGATGAGAGTCTCATATTTTTTCTGCTTGGGCTGGCTTTGAACTGCAATCCACAGATCTCAGCTTCCTGAGTAGTGAGGATTACAGGAGGCATGAGTTTACTCAGCTAGCAGCTCTGGCTTTTCACATCTGTCAAAACAGATGGAGAAGAAGAAAAATACCTGCTAATAGAAATCCTTTGTCAGCACCCCTCTCTGCTAGGGGAGGCCACAGGGACAAATTCTTTCTGAGAGACCAAGAAGGGTCAGAAACAAATAAGCCAAAGAACAGCTTTTTTTTTTTTCCAGGAAGGCAAAGGTGGGCTTGCAAAGTGGCAGCTTTCAAATTCTATGTCATAATGAAATAATTGGAGCCCATACTGTCTGGGGCAAATTTGGTGAGAGACTGGAAGTGTTTTGGGTAGAACAAACTACTTTCATCTTGGTGATCTAATCACTAAACTGTCCCTTATCCAAGAGACTCCTGAGACATTGCTCAAGTGCTAGGTCCTAGGTCTTATAGGCTGTTGGTCTAAGACAAATTGGCTGCACTGGAAATACCTAAATTTCCCTCCCTAATTCTGGTCTATTGGATTCTGGGCAATAAAGGCTCCTTTACCCATTCCCCCACCCTGGCAACTGGATGACTTTCCAAAACCAGTAAATTTGATAACTCACACTTATTACCCATTGGCCTCTCTAGAATATTCTTGGCAGGGGTTAGAGATTGATGTTGGCGGTTGAAAAAAAATAATGCATTGTCAAATAGGAAAAACTACAGGCTGTAATTTTTAACACTTGTATCTGTATATTTTAAACATGAAACATTACATCAGTTTGACATTAATTTATATAATAGGGGCCCAAAAGAGAAAAGCAATTTTAGTGGACCACTCCCACTTTATTAACTGACAGGAAATGCCACTAAATCCCCCAAACAGAGAATTACCATACGCACAATAACAAAGGCTATGTGTATACCTTTTGTCATGCATTATTGAAATGTACTGTGTCATTAAGGTGAATAATCAGGATGGTTAGGTAAAAACCAGCCACTGACAAATGCATACACAAAACTTTTATGAAAGTTTGTAAATACAGTATTGTATGGAAATTTGAAGGCATATTGGCTTTCCCGAGCACTGTGAAATGTTTTATTATGAAGGGAAAAAAAGTGGATAAGATACTTATCTTTTAAATTGGAGTTTAATATTTTATTAGTGCCAGGCACATAATTCTCATCAAATGGCAGGAAACTCTTTTTTTTGGTATGGATATAAATGTCTAGAGTTTAATATTTCAAAGATAAGTACCTACCACTGAATCTATCACAGAGCAGCTTAATGGAATTTACTTTTTCTTAAATATTTATACTGTATATGTGTTTGCTAGTCAAGTGGTAATACAGCTCTGAGGTAGAAAGGAGAGGCTGGTTTTGTCATTAAAATGAGTTTGCCCAAGAATCTTTTTCTTCTTTTTTTTTTTTTTCTTCATCATTAACCTGGACAAGCAGAGAATAGAATAATTAAGGATTCAAACCCAAGGGTTTATAGCGGAACAAGTTATAAGGACTACTTTTGAACATCCAACAGTTTAGAAAGGTGTTCTTATTCAACCTGAGTTGAATGTAGAGGAGAGAGAGAGAGAGGGGGGGGGGGGGAGGGAGAGAGAGAGAGCAGAGCGCACCCCTTGGCTTTCCAAGGGAAATTGCATTGTGTTGAAAATACCCCCCCCTCTCCCCCTCCCCCTTCACCCAGGGGGTGTGGGTTGATTGCCCAGGACTGAGTGTAGAGCCCCTGTCTAAGTTCTTCAGTCTTGCTAACTCTTTCATCGAGCCTGAGAAATGCTTTCTGATCTATGCTGATACAATTACCTTGCCGTTATTGGCAATTTAGACCTGCTTTTAGGGACATTTTACAGCAAATGATGTTTTCTTGATATTTTTTTAAGAAAAAAAAAACCCTAGTGCTATTTCTCTATACCTTTGGGATAAGGTAGAAACCAAGTTAAAGGCTCATTAGAGATCTGATTGCTACAATGTGGTTTTCTGTGGTTGATGTCTTAGAGAAGAAGTAAGCTCACCAAAATACAGGTAGGGACCCCACACTGTGGTGTCTCTTGATTCAATCCACCTTAACTTTTTATTCCACATATTAGGGTCAAATATACATTGTGGGGTTGAAATAATTCTCTATTTAGAAAGTATTTAAATCTTCTCCATTAGCTTAATAGTTTTTCTTTCATATGCAGTGTTCCTGTAGGGGAGGAGAGAGTGTCTTTAATCTGCTAGAAGTGGATTATCCAGTTCCTTTTGGTTCTTTCTCTCCCCCGCCCCCCCCACCTCCATGTTTTATAAATCTGAGACCAGAAACTAGAACTTTGTATGTGAGGCTTTCACTCACTGCTTGGTACTCTATCACCCGAGGCAAGTCTCCAACTCCAAGGATTGCCCAGTTTCTGAGACAGAGCTCAGGATTCTGGCAAAGTTAGGAACCATTCAATTAACAGTCAATAAATATTCTGGCTGCCCTTAAGGACCTTCTGGTGGGGATTTAAATTGAGGGAAACTAAAGGCCCAAAAATGGGGTTGACCCCAGGCTCAGCAGCTCACATGATTGGGTTTTTTTTTGTTGTTGTTGTTCAAATCACGTGATCACCCTGGTTCACAGTCTTCTTGGTACAAGTGAACAAATGAGACTTAATTCAGATTCTGCCTTGACAAAGCACATTAGCTGACTGCTCACTGAAGCAGAGAAGGAAGGCCAGCCACGTGGATGTCTTGGGTCAGGCTATGATTTCCTCTAAGATCAGCTGGACCACACCCACTGGGAAAAAGGCAGAACTTTTGCTGGAACTCTGTCCTTCTCTCCCACCCCACCCCATCTCCAATTGTACCCCGAAGGAGAACAACAAGGATGCATCCCTCCCTGGGGAAAGGCTTGATGGTGATAAATAAAAGCTGATAATTTAAAATGTTCTGAAATGGGGAACTTTGTAATGAGAAAGAGAGAGCCTGGCTGTGGTAAATAAAAGCTGTTAATTAAAAACATATAAACCTATTCTTTGGAGAAAACAATGCTTACCATGTCCGTGCTGGTCGAGGCTTGTGTCAAATGTGAGCTTTCTGTATACTGAAATGGGAGGAGAGAGAGAGAGAGAGAGAGAGAGAGAGAGAGAGAGAGAGAGAGAGAGAGAGAGAGAGAGAATTATTTTCTGGTACTGTAGCACATCTCTCCCTGAGTACCATGAAGTTTCTCAATTGTAAGAAAATATCCTTCTCTGCTGCTCAGTTCCAAATCCTCTTCTCAAAATCTGTCCAGCCTCCCCTTGGTCTGAGCTGCCCTCACTCAGTGTTCCATGCAGCCTCTCAGAAAGATTCCCTGACCTACCTAACCCCTCTTCCAGCTCCCGCCTCTCCCATGTCAAAGAATCTTACATTTTCTGGATGGCCCATCACCCCTGTTGAGTTTGACCTGAGAGAGAAAGCCCTTCTAGTTGTGTCTCTCTGGTGTCTCCATCTGGGAGTCTGAAGCACCCAGTAGTTTATGCTCAATGCAGCCTTGTGTGTTTGATAGAGAAAAGGAAACTGTCAGGTAGACAGGGATAAGAAGTGGTGGAGGAGCATACAGCAGATGGCATGTGTCCTACCATGGCGCTTCTGGTTCTCCTGATGTCATGAGCTCCTGCATCGTCTTCCCATAATGCCCTGGGTTCCCACTCTCAGGCTTCTTCATCCCATTCTTCCCTGGGTGCCTATTTCACCAATGACAAAGAGCCAGGATGTGCAAGCCATCCAGCAATCAGTGCAAAGCCCAGGAGGGGTGAGGATCCCACTGCTAGAAAATAACTGCCTTCCTAAAACCATCCAATGGGCTCCTCTGTTGGCCACTCTGGAGAGAGAGCTATTTTCGTTCACCATGTTCCCTTTACTTTCAAACACAAACACACTTCCTTTGTTTAAATGCTTTGTTCCTGCCTTTTAATTCTTCAATGGATGGCAGGGGAGGGGGAGAACAAGTCCATCTCCCCAGATGGCATCACTGATTGGAGATCAGAACTTGGTGTTCCTGCAGGGTGAGCCCCCTCCCCCACCAAGGTCTGGCTATACCTCTGTGGGGTGGAACAGCGTGACCTGCACAGTGGACCAGCAGGGGGCAGCTTGGAGGCAAGGAGGAGAGGAAGCAGTGAGATCCTGGCATCCCCCAAGTTGGCAGAGGCAAGCAGACCATCAGGGAAGGCAAGCACTTAACAGGTCAGCTTCAGCTACTGCAACCAGACTATCTGGCTGGGGAAGTTGTGGACAGACCAGGCTCAGAGCAGGGTTCTGACTATTCAGACACAGCCATGTCCTAGCCAGAGAGACCCAGGGGAAAAATAATCTCCAGCCAGATCACAGTGTAGTTCCTGCATGACCCATGATAGGACAGGAATGGGCCCGAATTTGGAATTCACAAGATCAGGTATAGTCTTGGGTGTAAGACCCCATCCTTGGAACAAGGGCACAAATGCCCTGCCTGGAGCTCAAACACTTGAGAAACAGGACTGCTTTGTGCTCCAGTGAGCTGAGCCTCTGTCCCATATTCTGGTGCTGCAATGGAAAGTGACTTAAGAGTCTTGAGTTAGCCTGTCTGTCCCCAGTACTACCCATGTCACTGTCATGGTAGACTATATCCTGGGTCTTGAACTCAGGGCCTACCCATTGTCCTTCAGTTTTTGTGCTCAAGACTAGCATTCTATCACTTGCTCCCCAGCTCCACGTCTGTTTTTTCTTTGTTTTGCTAATTCATTAGAGATAGGAGTCTCATAGACTTTCCTGCTTGGGTTGGCTTTGACCCACAAACCTCCTATCTCAACCTCCCGAGTAGCTGGAAAGGCTGGCATGAGCCCCCAGCAGTGGGCCCCACGGATAACCTTGCTGTCTCTCCAGGGCTGGGTTGAAAGGGAAGATCCGCAGAAGACATTCCAATTGTTTCCCGGCGCTCTACATACATTATGATCTTATATTCCAGTCTGAGGAATGCATGGAGTTCCAAAATCCTCTCCTATGATGGCTTTCCAGTGCACGCACACCAGGCCTGCAAAAGCCAGGGGGTGTAACCTGCTAATGCCCAAAGAGGGGCCAAAGAAGGCACCCTACTGACCTGTTACCCCACAAGGAAAATATGTTCAGGGATCTCTCGGTGCCTTTGAGACTACAGGCAAGCCAAAGGGCATGCTTGAAATGAGGCGGCTTTCTCCAGGGATTCTGAAAGAGAAGGGAGCTGCACAAGGCTCTGTGATAGGGCGGGTTGGGGGAGAGCAGAAAAGAGATGGGCTCCCAGGAGGAAGTGCTCACAATCTAGCAAAGAGATTTCCATATACCCAGCTCTGTCAACCTGCCCTCCTTCTTCTTTTCTAAGCCGGAGTTTGAAATCCAAAACAAAAAACCACCAGCTGGGTATTGATGGCTTGTTATCCTAGCTGTTTAAGAGGCTGAGATCTGAGTTCAAAGTCAGCTCAGGCAGAAAAGTCCGATTGCCAATTAACTTCCAAAAAAAAACCTAAACACCGAGTCCTAGAATACTAGATAGGAGGGAGACATAAGTAAATAATAAAGCAAAACAACAACAAAAAACTGCCCAGGACTGGCAAAAAAAATAAATAAAATATAAAATCTTTTTTTTTTCCAGTCCTGAGCTTTGAACTCAGGGCCTAGGGCACTGTCCTAGAGCTTTCTCAGGGCTAGTGCTCTATCACTTGAGTTACAGCACCACTTTTGGCTTTTTCTGTGTATGTGGTAACCATGGAATGGAACCCAGGGCTTCCTGCATGCTAGGCAAGCATTCTGCCTCTAGGCCACATTTCTGGCCCCCCAAATGAAATTCTCATTGTCTTCCCGTGGGTGAACCTGTATTGTCCATGTGGCTGCCTGCATTTCTATAGAAAGGTAAGTAAATGAAATAAAAATACGTAAAATAATATAAAATTAAAAATATGGGGTGTGAGATCCAGAGGAGAGAGTAAACAAATAATGGGGAAATGAGGAGAATGCAGTCAAGAATTCATTGTAAGCTGGACACGGGTGGCAAACACCCATAATCCTAGCTATTCAGGAGGCTGAGATCTGATGATTGTGGTTCAAAGCCAGCCAAGGCAGGAAAGTCTGTGAGACTCTTATCTCCAATAAACTACTCAGAAAAAGCTGGAAGTGATGATGGTGCTCAGGTAATCAAGTGCTAGCCTTGAGCAAGAGAGGCTTGGGGACAGCTCCAGGTACTGTGTTCAAGCTCCAGGACAAGGAAGGAAGGAAGGAAGGAAGGAAGGAAGGAAGGAAGGAAAGAAGGAAGGAAGAAAGGAAGGAAGGAAGGAAGGAGGGAGGGAGGGAGGGAGGGAGGGAGGGAG
Source organism: Megascapheus bottae (assembly GCF_031878675.1). Classification (NCBI taxonomy): domain Eukaryota; kingdom Metazoa; phylum Chordata; class Mammalia; order Rodentia; family Geomyidae; genus Megascapheus; species Megascapheus bottae. The sequence continues at coordinate 10,579,419 of NC_143539.1, forward strand.
GGAGGGAGGGAGGGAAGGAAGGAAGGAAGGAAGGAAGGAAGGAAGGAAGGAAGGAAGAAACTTATTCATTGTATATACACAAAATTAAGAAAAATAATGGAAGGGGTTGGCTGGAGGAAACACTAGCTATGAAAACATTGAAGTGGTGACACAGATCAAGATGTATTGGTTATATAAATTTAAGGAAGTGGAGGAAAGGGATGGGTTGGAAGGGATGGGTGAGAGTATTGGAAGGGGTGGCAAGTGCAAGAGGCGTTATATTCATAAACTGCTTTGTTGAAGGACAACTCCCTTGTACAACTACTTAAAGATAATAAAAAGTTTTCAAAAATACCATAAAATGGGCCGGGAGTTTGGCCTAGTGGTTAAAGTGCTTGCCTAGCATGCATGCAGACCCAGGTTCGATTCCTTGGTACCACATACATAGAAAAAAAGCAGAAAGTGGTGCTGAGGCTCAAGTGGTAGAGCTCTAGCCTTGAGAAAGTCCAAGGACAGTGCTCAGGCCCTGAGTTCAAGCCCAGGACTGGCAAAAAAATATACCATAAAATAAAAAGAAACAAAATCTGAGATATAAAATATAAAACAAAATAGGATGAGAGTCAAACAAAGGAGACCTCAGAGTCAGGCAGTGCTTGTAGAATTTAAGATATCGAAACAAACCCAGGGAGAGGGAGGGCTGCTGTCACAAGGCCCTTCTATCCCCTTCACATTGGAGAGAAAATCATTTGGGAAAGAGAGATGCAATTTCATAAAAATAATTTCCAAGAGCTGTTTTATGAGTAGTAGAAGGTTAGGGGATTTTTTTCCCTCTTTCACCAAAATGACTAAAAAAATAAAATAAAAATAAAAACTTTTATGTTCAGCGTGGGGTACTTAGGAATTGAATTTTGTTAATTTCTTACAAACATACTGGCTCCCTAGTAAATCCCACACTTGGGGAGGGATTATTCTGGAAGTGAATTCCCAGAATTTCCTCCATACCATGATTTGTTTTGTTATATTAACAACAACAACAAAAAGGCCTATAAAACCAGGCATAGAAATTCCTGCAGGAAACTCCAGGGTTTAAATATCTGCAATTATTCTCTTGGGATTAAAAAAGAAAGATAGGAAGGGACAGAATGGTTTGTACCCAACATTCTGTGGGAGATGTGGCAGGGGCAGTAAATCACACGATGGTGAAAGGGGCACACTTGAGTGCCTGGCTCAGATTCCCCTGATTGGTTAAGGTAGGGGGGTGGAGCAAGGCATAGTCTGGGGGGGAGGGGAGAGCAGGTAACACTGGGCATCAACAGTAGAGATGTTTGGCAGAGATGTTGGGGTTTTGGAGTTTGCAGGGGTCATTTTGGGCTATGAAGAAGTACATTGGAGGATAACTGCTGACATATGTGAGTTATTACATATCATCAACGTGACTTTACACACACACACACACACACACACACATCACTGCCTCAGTCCTCCAGTTCTCCCAATAGCTCTGCTATTCCTTCACCACCCTTGTGAGTCCCAGGGACAGTGTCTTCTCTATAAACCCCCGGCACCATGGCCTAGGTTGGTATCTCCCAACTGTGCACCACACTCAGAGGTGAGGTTAGGCACAGATTTGGCTTCTGTTTATCAAGGGATTAACCACATTCCTACAAAGGAAAACTCAGCCTTGGATTCCATACCTTCCTGGCACGTTGGGGGGGGTCCGACTCTTTCTGAAATATCCTTGAAGGGCCTGCTGGAACTTTTCTTTCCCTCTTAGGCTTTCCATTCCACTTCTTAGAAACCCCCCAGCTTGCCTCCTGATGAAGAGACCTTAGACATGGATTCCAAAAAGCCCACTACAGTGTCTGCAGGAGTCCCTATTGGTGGAGAGGGTGACACATCTGCCAATGACTACGTCATTCTGACGTTTTCAGCCCCACATCGACCCACTTTCCTTGGTCCTGGCTTGTGGGAACAGCTGTTGGACCCCAGAAATGAGACCTCTCCCCTTGTATTTTCAGTCTTGGGGGCAGGAACAGGAAGAAGGTACAGGTTGTCGTCACCTATAAGCCAGATTGTTTCTGGCTCTCTTGCTGGCCAATTTATCCCTCCAACTCCTTTCTAGTTTGTCTCTTATATGGAACCATCATGGCTCAGGCTGTTTGGTGATAGAGTTTTTCCAAGCCAGGCATTGCTGTGGTTGTTGCCAGTCACCCTGTGGGTAGTTGGAAAATAGATTTGGAACTGAGGGATGAATGGTTTGATGTGTGGTGAATCTGCTCTTTACCTTCGAGACCCTATGTTGAGTATCTGCTCTTCCAATCCCTTCCTTCCTTCGCCAAGCTATGTGAATGGCAGCTCATCCCTCTGTCCTGGAAGTCAGTGGACAATGTAAGCTACCTAGATAACAAGAGGGCCCCAAAATGGCGTTGACTCCTTTGTGTATCGGCATTCAGTGGCCACACCAACACTGCAGACGCACACTGTCCTTTGTGTCTTCTGCTGGCTTCCTTCCCTCCCTTCCTCTGCCTTCTCGCTACCATGTCCTAGAGCTTGAAGCAATATTTGGGGAGGTCAAAGTGGAGGATAAGAATGTCCACTGAGACCCACACACATCTAAAACAGGTTAGTATAAAGCCTCCAAATGCGTGTGTAGGTCAGAAATGACAAATAGCAGAGCCCTGAAGGTGTGCGATCCATTTATCGATTTCAAGCCCTCCCTCCCCTCTTTCCTTGGCCCTCCAGGGAGACGGAGAGAGAGTCACACAATCTTCGGGTTGAAATTTTGCAGGAAGGACACTGGTTTCCTATTGGCCAGACATCTGAGGCCACTTGCACAAAATATGGAGCTCATTACCGGGGAAAATCTGGTTCATGTTTCCGATGGAGACAAATGGCTTCTCTCGAGCTTATGGCCTGGGTCTCTGGGTTAACTTAGAGGAGACAGAAGTGAGCATCTCTTGTTTCCTGGCTGCTTGGTGTCCCTGCAGAGGGGTGTGACATAAATGAATAAATGAATAAACCACATAGAACCATCATCCTTGACACACACAGGGTATGATGCACATCCAGGAATATGTTTCAGCTCGCATGTCTGAGTTTGATCCTGGCCCTCCTGTGTGCAATAGAATTTAGGCTTTGATTCCCCAGCTCTGCAACAAGGAAAGAAAACGGTCTCGGGTTTCAGTTTCATCATTTGCAAAAGGGTGACCGATATCATCTTATCCCCTTTTGTCTCCCCCATTTGGCCCAAATACAGAAACAAAATCTGTTAGGCACCAGTGGCTACTCAGAAGGCTGAGATCTGAGGATAAAGGTTTGCAGCCAGCTCAGGCAGGAAAACATGGCAAATTCTTATCCCTTATGAACCAGCAAAAAGCTGTAAGTGGAGGTATAGCTCAAGTGGTAGAATCCCAAGAACAATTTAAAAAAAAAAAAGAGCTAAGGACAGTGCCCGGACCCTGAGTTCAGCCCTAGTACAAGCACAAAATAAACGAATAAAAGAAATCTCTTCCCAAATGTAGTGTGTAATTTCTCAAAGTGCATCATTTCTTTCCCCAAAACATCTCTAAGAATATGGAAAAACTAGGCCCCAGGAGCAGAGAGGAGGAAAAATTAATATTTAAATGATAGTGTGGCCTAACTCTTTCTCACACACCAGAGTTAATAATTCAGGTGTCACAAGTGTTGGGTGGGAATTCTGAAACATATAAGTGAATGTGTGGTTTGGCCCAGTCAGTTTTTGTGCATAGAAAGAGGTCAGACTTATGAGGGGCCAGGTACAGAGCCCCATTCTGATAACCTCGTCTCAATCATCCAAAACACAATTCCAATGTCCATCAAAGAATAAAAAAAGCTCAGGCGTTATTAAAATGTGGTTCTGAAGCTAAGCATTGGTGGATCACACCAGTAAACCTAGCTATTTACAAGGTTGATAGCTGAGGATCACAGTTCAAATCTAGCCTGTGCATGCAAGTCCACGAGACTCTTATCTCCAATGAACCACCACCAAAAATCTGCAAGTGGAGCTAGCCTTGTGTTAAAAAGCTCAGGGACAATTCCCAGGCCCTGAGTTCAAACCCTAGTACTGGGCACACACACACAAATGTGATTTGGAGACATGGTGATCAAATATTGTCATCCTCGCTCCATTTTAGGAATACTTAAATATTCAGAGGAAAAAAGGTGACAGTAATTCTGTCATTTTAACTGCAAATCAGAGATTTCACCTAAGTGGATAAGCCTGGGTTTTCATCTTCAACACGGAGAGCTCATGAATGCAAGTCTCCAGTATGGTTTACCGAGTGATAATTGACAAATGAAGCAGGAGAAATAGATTAATGTTCACGGGCGTGATCAATTTCCCCCTGAAGTATCACGCAGGATTACTCTGCAGTTACTTCATTTCCACAGCTTTCCTCTGACACTCTCAAATCCTCTCCAGTCCGCGTACAGATTCTGCATCATCCATTCAGGAGACCACTCCATGTTTCTAAGTTATTCTCAACCTGATTGGCCATGTTCCTGCAATACATTTTCCTAGCCTGGAAATAAAGATCCATGCATCCCTTTACCTTTTACAAAAACCAAACTAAACAACAAACAACAACAACAAAGCCTTTGTAATCAAATGTAGGGGAAAGCGCAGGCTCTGCATACCCAAATCTGTACATGCCCCGTTAAACTGTTTAAGTATGGAAGAAAGACTGTCTAATAGCATCAGGAAATTGAAATTTAAATTTTTTTTCCCCTCTCACTCACTTATTTGATGAGAACTGGGGACGCTGACAGGTGAAGCAGAAAACCATTTTTCAAGTTAAATGCCAAGTAGTTATAGGGCCTAATATTCAGTCAAAATTAACCATCTAACTGCTGCCCTGACACCCGGCGTATTTAATGCCAACTGTTCTTTGCAAAGAAAACCACAGACCTTGGGGGAAAATGCCTACAGAAGGGGAAAGAAACTATTACAAATACTTCCATTATTCAGGAGGAGATTCGACTCTCTGAGTAGGGGAAAAGAAATAAATTGGACTGGGCAGCCATACTGACTCAGAAGAGGAGAGCTGGAATGGGTGTCTCTGTCTTTTGGGACTTCTATGGATCTTTTCAATGAAGCCTTCGGACTTTCTGGATTTAGGTGGCCTTTGGGGAAAGCTCTTTTGGGAAGAAGCAGGTGAGTAACTTCTTGCTTAAGTGTTAGGAGAAGGAGATAGGGGGTGGTTCCTGTTTTCCTAAGCGGATTGCCTTCAATTTGTAGAGTCTTGATTTATGTGACTGAAGAAACACCCGGGACAGCATGTAAGAAAAATGGCCACTGAGTGAGATTTGAACTTCAAACAGTGGCTTGAGATCTACCCATATGAGGATAGAAAAAAGGACAAAGAGGAACCCTTATTGGAAATTATAGTCTGATGTGCCTAGAGTGGTTTTTTTTTTTTAAAAAAAAATCAATGCATGATCTAGGAACTGGTGGCTCATACCTGTAATGTTAGATCCAGATCCTCTGAGCATTTATCAACTGATAACTGTCGGAAGCACAACCTTAAGATGTTGCCTTCCTTTGGCCTTTATTTCCCCATGGGATATGGCCTTGGCTTTTGGAGCCACTGTGAAAGTCAAGAAGGTCAGAATTGCCTGGGTCCCTGAGGGGTAGGGCTGGGGGTAGAATCACATACACAGAGGCAAGAAGCTGAATGAGCTTTGATTCAAGTGGTAGAGTACCAGCCTGAGTGAAAAAGCCAAACGAGAACCCAAGGCCCTGAGTTCAAGCCCTAATACTGGCATTCAAAAATAAATAAATAAATAAAAACAGAAATCGATGAATGGATGGCTAACGGGACGAATCTAAAATAGGACCAAGATTCCTTTTACACCTGTGTGTGTGTGTATGCACACACATACACACACATGCTTGTGCACAGATACATGCACATACACATACATACTTGCGTGCCCAGACACAGATGCTATAGGAATCATTGAAGAAACGACAGACTGCAGAAAGCCTCTATTGTTTTCAATGCCATGGTGATTTCTGAGGGTAAAATTTTTTTTGTCTAAGCATGAAAAAAAAATCCTAAATCTGCATAGAATAACATCTGTGGAATCAAGAGCGATGCATTTTCCAGGAAAGTAGGGACCCCCACTTTTAAATAAGGGTACTTAGGGTTGTCAAAGGAGAGAGGGAACTTTCTCTATCGAGCTAAAAGACAATTTACTGCATCATTAACACACAACGTTTAATGGAAAGACTTGGGGTTTTTTTTTTTGTTCTTTTGTAGGAAGAAATGAATATTCCATACTAAATATAATAATAACATAAACCTTGAATAAATAATTATAACAGTTTATAAATATTTTAGGGGTAAATCTTAAAATCCTAGGGGAACGGAGAAGGCCTGGGGGTGTGGGTAGGGAGATTTGACTTGTTCTGTACTAAAAATAGGTCTTTATGCAGGCCCTTTCAGCCTCTTTTGCAGGCACAAATGTGTGCACGAGGGATTCTCTGGTACGTATAATGTCTGAAGAAAGGGCGCTTGCAGGAACAGTGAACTTGGTAGAAATGCCACTAAAGTCTGTCTCCGTGTGTGTGTGTGTGTGTGTGTGTGTGTGTGTGTGTGTGTGTGTGTGTACACACGCACACGCACATGCGCGCTGGTACTAGGGCTTGAACTCAGGACCTTGAGTGCTGTCCCTTCACTTTTTCACTCAAGACTGGTGCTCTACTCTGGCTCTTCAGTGGTTCATTGGAGATAAAAGTTTCATGAATGTTCCTTCTCTGGTGGGCTTTGAACTCTGATCCTCATATTTCAGCTTCCAAAGGAGGCTAGGTTACAGACTTAAGCCACTTGGGGCCTTCTATGCCAGTATGCCAGAGATGTTTCTGGGTGTGTCTCCAGGGCTCAGTCCAGTGACATTCACAAGCTTTGATAATTTCAGAGCTATTATCTTTCCTTTCTTTTTTTTTTCTGTTGCATACCACCTGTGCTTACTAAGTGGATCCTCTCCCACTTGAACCATGCCCCCAGCCCTGCTTTTTGCTGGTTATATTTTAGGCCTCCTTCAAAAGTAATCTCATTCTCCTCCCAGATCTTCAGTACCTGGAATATTTTGCTTGCTTTTGTCTTCCTGCTTCCGAGCCAAAAGGAGATGGGCTCGATCACTGTTCGTTGTGTTCCCTCCTGCTCCATGATCTCTGGCTTTGCTCACTCTGTTCTCATATGCTGTTGTTGGTTGGGGAGGATGAAATCTGAGCCACCTCAGAAGCTCAGGAACAGGCTAAAGCTCATCTAGAATGTCTCATCAGGGTGGAAAGTTCATGGATGGTCATCTGACTCCAATCAGGACCGGTTTATTAAAGTATCATTTTCCTAAAGAAACGTTGGTATCTCCCCTGCTGCTTCCATAGCTCTGGCGACAATCCAGAAATCTTCGTTGTCTGTGTATAGCTCTTCCTTTTCCACCAGCTGCTACTTTATACCACTGTAGCCACCCCGCCCCTTCCCCACCACATCACATGGGGACCCTCTTCACATTTGTCCACTTCCCAGAATTCTATAACCTTCCAGATCTTTCCTTAAGGCGTGGCGGGATTTCTGTGGCTACTCAGCCTTGGAGAGTTCCCTAAGTATGGATTAACCCCGGGCCAACCACAGCACATTTCTGAATGTGCCACTTTGTCTATGAAAATGTCTTCCCCGTCTAAACTCAGGATCTTAGGCCAGAGGAGCCAGAAGAGAGAGAAACAGAGAAACAGAGGAGTCAGATACAAAGAAGCACAGTCGCCTTCGCATGGAAAGCCAGGCTCACGCAGGCAACAGCCGGCTCACATCACATCATGACTAATTCTGAAAGTCAGACACAGAAGTGACCTTACTATGGACCTAACTCCAGCCTTCTCTTTTTATTTTCCAGTTTTTGTTGGTCTTGGGCCTGAACTCAGAGCCTGGGTGCTTTCCCTGAGATCTTGCTCAAGGCTAGTGCTCTCACAGTTCCACGTCTGGGTGGTTTATTGAAGTTAAAAGTCTCATGGACTTTCTTATTCTGACTGTCTTAGCTTCCTGGATAGCTAGGATGACAGGCATGAGCCTGCCATTCTTTTCTTTTTCTTTCTTTCTTTTTTTTGGGGGCGGGGGGGAGCATCATGGGGCTTGAACTCAGGGCCTGGGCTCGGTCCCTGAGCTCTTCAGCTCAAGGCTACCAACCTACCCCTGGAGCCACAGCACCACTTCCTGGGTTCTGGTGATTAATCGGAGATAAGAGTCTCAAGGTCTTTTGTTCCCAGGCTGGCTTTGAACCTTTAATCATTAGATCTCAATCTCCTGGCAGTTCTTCATGTTTTTAAGAGCTATGGTGAGAGAGAGAGAGAGAGAGAGAGAGAGAGAGAGAGAGAGAGAGAGAGAGAGAGAGAGAGAGAGAGAGAGAGAGAGAGAGAGAGAGAGAGGGGAGCATTTTGTGGTCAGATAAATTAGAAAAATAATAGACCAGAAATGAAGCTATTTTATTGATTCAGAACATTCCCGAAGCTTTAGCATCCGAATCCATGAAGGCAGTATTGATGGGAAATGTTCTTTTTTGTTGGGGGTGGCAGGCATCTGGTAAACTGGGTATGGAACATGAGAGATGTGAATCAGTTTCAGTTTTCTATGAAGGCAGGCTTATACTTCCTGGTCAAAGGTCATATCTGCATGCCATTTGACTTTTGTAAGCCAGAATACAAACTATTAGGGTTCCTAGCAAACAGCTGAGCTTGTCTGAGTGGAGAATATCGTGATTTTTACTCTTCTGGGTAGATTAGAGGAGTGGCATGAAAGGGTGGGGGGGGGAAAGCAGATGTTCTGTCATCTTCGTCCATACTATACATTGAGTGGCTTATGTAAAACAGAAATATATGGCTCATCTTTCTGGAAAGCAGGAAATTCAAGATGGAGGCATCATCAAAACTGGTGAAGTCTTGCTCTCTAGCTCGTGTTTTCTGGAGTCTCCTCAGGCCATGAATCCTATGCATTAGGGGCCCTGGCTTATGACCTTGTTATCTCCCAAAGCTTCTCCTCAACCCATCGAACTCTGTGTCATCTAGACTTCAAGTTGGGCATGTGATTTTTTTGAGTGGACCCAGTTATTCAAGCCTGTGGAAGAGATCCTTATGTTTTTCAGGCAAACTTAATTTTACCACGTTAATATTTAAATCCTAAAAAGAAGAAGAAGAAGAAGAAGAAGAAGCATCCACTGCAAATTAGTTCGAATGTGCAGCAGCTTGGAGCTGTGAAACACGTGATGGGGGTGGGGACGTGCTTTGCTAGTTCAAATACAGGCCCTGTGTAAAACTCCTGATGGGTCCCTCAACAACCATCAGAGTCTGAATGGCACTGAGGGGTATCTCGTTTGTGCCATGGGCCTATTGAATAAACTCCCTGGTTGGCTGTGACACAAGTTATCTTAAGAAAAGACATTACACGACTGTGTCTTACCACATATTTCCAATTGAGTTATCACAAGGGCATTACAAAAAAAAAATCATCAGAGTTGGCAGTAACTCCGTAAATAAAATCACCATTTTAATTGCTCCAGTGTAACAGGTCGATCATTATCAAGAAAGGTTTTGATATATTTTTTAATTAAAGGGTGACTCTGTTGATCGATTTCACTGATAATCAAGCTGTCCCCCATCCAGCCCCCCCTCAATTTCTAGTCTCAAAAAAAGCGCTGTGCTTTCTTAGTTGGTAGGACGTGGTAAGAGATCTGGAATCTCATTTTAAATCTGCTAAAAAAATCAGCTATGGAGCCTTAGGCAAATGTTTCCCTCCCAGTGACTCAGTTTCTCCTCCTGTAAGAATTTTCCATAGCTTCTTCTCATGTAGAATTCTATTTGAATGTTAGGGATCATTCCTATTTTCTCCACCCATCTAAAATTTTCCAAAAGAGACATAGATACTCAATTGGTCAGTACTGATTCCTTACAGGACATGGATACTTTTTTTTTTCATTTCCCCATAGCCACAAAGTAAGGGGCAGCATCCAAATCTGCTTTCCTGACGTACCACATGAGACTGTGGTGTCAGGTTCACTGGTCCAATTTACCTGTCCAGGAGATGAGAGCGATGGAATACAGTAATATCTAACTATGCAGAAGTCTGGAAAAGGAAAAATAATTAAGAAAGTAGAGAACTGAGAAGCTTGAGATCCCAGAAGTCAAGAGTAGAATAGAATGGGTGACCCAGTAAGAAGCTACTTATAAGCTGGGTCAGGTAAGGACTGAAAATCAGCTGTTGGATTTGACAGGAAGTTAGTATGAATTTACGGAGACTGTTTTACTTGGTGAAATGTGAGGGGAGGAAACTTGATTAGAAGGGGTCTTAGGAAAAAAAAAGTGAAAGGGCAGAAATTAAGTAAAGCACCTTTTAAAATGATAACCCCTTTCTAAATCTACTTAAAGATGATTAAGTAGAATATAATATTTTTAAATGTATCTGTTCCAGATGTAGGTGGTATAACTGAAATCCCAGGAGTGAACTTTTGGGAGTTCAAAGCCAGCCTTGGGCTTTTTCAGACTTGATCCTTCAGCTCCCTCTTCTTCCTCCATGCATGGAAGATTCACAGGCTTCAACAGCTACCTCTGCTACTGAGCTGTTCCTGCTCAGTCTGTTCCTTGCTAGGTCACTTGACAAGTGGCTTGGATCCATTTTACAAGTGGGGAAGTCAAGGCCCCGAGAATTGAGTATTTGTATTTGTGAAAAAGGCTGAGCTCATGGTCAAGCTAGCCTCAGCTGTGACTTGAGATTGTTTTATCGTTGCGTGTCTTTCTCACCCTTCTGTCCCAAATTCTTTGAACTTGAATGAAGCCAGGGTTCTCAACCTCTAAAGTTGGCCAAAGATGATCTGAATTGCTATCTTTCCATGACTACCATGGAATAAATCTCCTTTCTTTGCAGGGGCAAGTCGCCAGATTTAGCTTGGAAACTTGTGGACTTTAGGTGTGGGGTCTGGAAACCTGGTTTCATATCTGTCCTATACAATACGGTGAAAATCAACACCTATAATGCAAACAGCTGTGCTGTACACGAGCACACACTTGTTGAATTGTACCTCTAGTTAGTTTTGCCGTCCAATGACCTCTGCCTCCCAGTGATCTCTAAGAAAACATCCATTTGAACTAAAGGAATGAGGAAGCAATAATCTGAGGGATTCCACAGTTCTGGGATCATAGAATTTTGTGGACACTTTGTGTGTGTGTGTGTGTGTGTGTGTGTGTGTGTGTGTGTGTGTGTGTATAACTGAGCTTGAACTCAGTCTCGAGCACTTGGATTTTTCCCTTCAAAATGGAACTCTATTATTTGAGCCACACCTCCACTTCTAGGGTTTTTTTTGTTTTGTTTTGTTTTGTTTTTTTTTGGTTTTTACTGTTCATTGGAAACAGGAGTTTCGAAGATTGTCTGCCTCCACCGGATTCAAATCTTGATCCTTCCATCTCAGCCTCCTGAGTAGCTCAGATTACAAATGTGAGCCACCCACATTTGGCTAGCATTTTAAATTCTCCTGACAGTCTTCCACCTTCTAATTTCCTGCCCTCATTGCATTCCTAGGCCAATCCTGCCTGGCTCTGTCTAGTACCACAAAGACAGCTTCCTCTTCCTCTCTTATGATGGTCTCTTTCTCTTTTTCCTTCGTTCCTCCCTTCCTTTTTCCTTCCCTCCCTCCCTCCCTTTCTTCCTTTCTTCCTGGTGCCAGCACTTGAACTAAGGGCTTCGCACTGTTGCCTACCACTTGAGCCACACCTTGACTTTTGGCGTTTTGCTAATTATTGGAAGAGAAGAGGCTCATAAACTTTCCTGCCCAGCTGGCTTTGAAACAGGATCTTCAGGCTTTACTTTCCTGAGTAGATAGGATAACAGGCATAAGCCAGTTAAGTACATGGCTGACAGCCACTAATGAAAGGTACTATGCAGGATTTTCTCAGTGAGGAGCTAACATCAGCTGGTACTTCCGTGTCCCATGCTCACTACTCATCTAGGAGGTGACCCTGGTGGGTCCATTCATCCAAGTCCTCAACTTTGGAATTAGAATTAAAGACTGCCACAGGGCTGTCCAGTGCCCGATCCATATAGACACAAGACTCCCAAGGTCTGCAGAAAGCAAAGATGCCTCTCCTCCACTGGCACCGTTCTGAAGGCCCTTCCCAGTCACAGGAACCAAGATGGAGGCTTGGAGCTTGGACTTGCCTTTGCCTACCCCTGCTCCACACCTCTGCATGAGATTCTCTCAACAATCTGTGTGTGTGTGTGTGTGTGTGTGTGTGTGTGTGTGTGTGTGTGTGTGTGTGTGTGTGTCCTGGGGCTTGAACTTGGGGCTGGGCGCTGTCCCTGAAGTTATTTTTTGTTTGTTTGGTTTGGGTTTTCCTCAAGTGCTCTACTATTTGAGCCACAGTTGTACTTCTGGCATATGGGTGGTTCACTAGAGATACGAGTTTCGTGGACTTTCCTGCCCAGGTGGCTTCCCATTGTGACTCTCAGATTCCAGCCTTCTGAGTGGCTAGGGTGAGCTCTCCCAGTTCAGCCATTCATTTTCCATCTGTGGCACAGAGACTTGGCCCCTTCCCTCTCTTCCAGGAAATCTAATGGGAGCACACAACCCTTTCCAGTCCTCCGACATTTTCTCCTGCATATCTAGGGGTTTCAGACTTTCTGAAACAGGACCTCCCTCCTGAGCCCAGGCATTTTGAGACAGGAAGTTCAACACCCATTGGAAATGCCTGTATGTGCCAAGTGTGGGTCTTCTGGGGACTACTCTGATTCTAGCCAGTTTCAGGAATGTAAAGAGGACTTTGATCTTCTTGGGTCACTGGGGAAGAATGCTAAATGCAGTAGAGGTATCAGGGGAAGAGATCCAAGGGGAGGGAGAAAAAAAAAAAAAAAAGAGGAATCACTCCTAATGTGGGTGCTGCAAGACGAAATGATTTCCCCTACTATCTGCAATCTGCTCTGAGACAATTGTAGCTTGAGCTCATTCATTTTATTAGTAGCTTTGGAGACATGATGAGGAGCTTTTTTAGAAAACCAAAGTGTAAAACCCGATTGTAATTCTGGTGAGGAGAGAGAAACATTGGCTAACTGAAGGGGAGGGAAAAAACAAAACAAAACACGATCTGGCCAAATACTAATGTCTGGGCCTATAAGGTTCTAGTACAGACGGGTGAGCAAATAGACATTTCTGTTGTTGGACAAAACAATGAATAAAGAAGGCTTTTCTGCCTTGCTTTTTTCTGCCCCCTCCTTCTTTTCAAGTAGGCAGGTTAAATTGAGCAAAGGGGAAAGATGCAGAGATTCCTAGTTCAGGGTTTTCTGACATTGTCTTTGTTGACATTTGTATCTAGGGGATTTTTGTTGGAAGTTGAGCATTGGCCTGGGCTGGATTGGGCTGGGCTGGGCTGGGAGATGACCAGTAGTAGAATTTCTGACCTCCAGCCATTAGGTAACAGTAGTGAGCATTTCTGCTGGTTCTGCCAACCAGGATCTAAACATTTCCAGATGTTGCTAATGTCCCTAAATGCCAGACCTAGCCTCCACTTGTCTCTGTACTGGTGAGGAAGCATGGATGTCCTTTTGACTTTATCTAATAATTGGTCATTTCTAAAGCAGTTTCCTATACTTCTGTTCTCTGTGTCTCTGTCTCTCTCTTCTATTTTTTTTCCTTCACATTACTATTTATTTAAGTAGGGCTGATTTTTTACCCTACCTGCCTTTTAGAGGATGCAGTCTTAATCCTCACTTCTTCAAGATATGTAGAGCTTTAAAGAAGTAATTCCAGGGGAGGGGGTGGAGGGGAGGGTAATGGGGACCAAGACATGTGAAAGGGTATCAATATATGTGAATTAATGCACCTTCTATCTGACAAATATCATGTAACCCTTTTATTAATTACAATAAAAAATAAATAATATAAAAAAAGAAGTAATTCCATTCAAATAAGGTCATAGGGTACCCCCTAATCCAATATGGCCTTACAAGGAAAGGAACTGTAAACCCAGACAGGTACAGAAGGTAAAGAGAGAGAGAGAAAGCAAACCCTGCAAGCCAAGGACAAATGCACCCTAAAAAAAAACCCCACAGAGTGAATTAGTAATGCCTTGACATTGACAGGGACCCTCCAGAACTGTGATGCAAAAGATTTGTGTTGTTGAGGTTCCCCATTTTGGGAAGCCTAAATGCACTGTAGAAGGATACAGTGGAGATCCCACTTTAGAACTGGTAAAACAAAAACAAAAAAAACAAAACCACCCTGTGCCCAGCACACCTGCCCATTTTGGGAGGTCTAAATGGGGATCCAGACAAAAGTCTCCTCTTAAGTAATTTTTGTGATATTTGATACTGTGTAATTAATGAAGCCGATTCATGGTGAGAAAATGAAAATTCCTATATTGATCTTTCTATTAATACAGTGTTTCACCAGGAATTATAACTCATTTCATTTCCTCTTTTATTATTTACTGTTGTCATTTTTGTTTGTTTATTTCTTATCACCAACACGGATGCCACTAACCACTCATAACTATGGCTGATAAAGCCAATGTGCAACAGATGAAGCTAAAAGCAGTTAAAGATTTAAATAATAAAACAAAGGTTCAATCATTATTTTTCTTGTCATGGGGCTTGAACTCAGGGCTTGGGAGTTGTTCCTGAGCTCTTTTACTCCAAGGCTAGTGCTCTACCACTTTGAGCCACAGCAACACTTCCGATTTTCTGGTGGTTAGAACTAAGACTCTCACAGACTTTCCGTCCCAGGCTGGCTTTGAACCATGATCTTCAGATCTCAGTCTCCTGGGTAGGTAAGATGACAGACATGAGCTACCAGCACCCAGCTGGCTCATTTTTTTTTTTTTGACAGTACTAGAATATCATCAACTCAGAGCTTTGTGCTTGTTCAGTGGGCATTCTACCATTTTAGCCACACCTCCAACTTTAATTTTTCCTGTTATGTTGAAGATGGCGTCTAGTCAGCTTTTCCACCAAGCTGGCTTCCAAACAAGATCCTCTGCATCTCAGCTTCCTGAGTAGCCTGGATTACAGACATAAGCCCCCAGCACCCAGCCCAATTTAGCTTTTTTGTCAGCCAATTATATCACCTTTCTTTACTCGTATGACCAGGTAAATTTAGACCTTCAGAGGCTCTGTGACACAGGTGGATCTCTCTACCCTCAAGAAGAGCAGGACTCGGGCATGGAATCAACACATACTATGCTTCTTCAACTTTCTTTATATCTTTGTAAAAAACAAAAAAAAAAACAATTCCAAGCTGGGCACTGGTACTTAGTCCTATAACCTTAGCTATTCAAAGGCTGAGATCTGTGAACCATACTTTGAAGCTAGCCTGGTGAGTAAAGTCTATGAGATTCTTATCTCCAAATAACCAATAAAGAAACAAAAGTGGCACTGTAGTAGAGCTCAAGTAGTAGAGCACTAAACATGAGCAATAAAGCTCAGGGATAGTACCTAGACCCTGAGTTCAAGCACTAGGACAAGAAGGAAAGAAAGAAAGAGAGGGGAAGGATGGAAGGAAGGAAGGAAGGAAAAAGAAAGAAAGAAAGAAAGAAAGAAAGAAAAAAGAAAGAAAGAAAGAAAGAAAGAAAGAAAGAAAGAAAGAAAGAAAGAAAGACCGGGGGAAGGAAGGAAGGAAAGAAGGGAGGAAGGGAAGGAGGGAGAGAGGAGGGAGGGAGGGAAACAAGAATCCCTTCAAAAAAAAATTCCAGAATCAACAGCTAGTAAAATCTCACCTAACTCACATTTTTCTTGCAATATGAGTTTTTTTTCTTTTTTTGGTATATGTAGTATATATTTCAAGTTTTGTTTACAGGTACAGAAAAACACCAGCAGTAATAAGGGCATAAACTATCTTTAGGATTTATGGTGTATGGGGAAAAACACAGAAAGTAACGTAGATTTGTATAGTCCCCCCCCCCACCTTAGAAAAGATGTATTGTGCTGGTTACAGCAGTGAAAAGAAGGAAAATCAGGAAATTCTTCACGTGATTAGGTAGAAATTGCCCAGCCGTTAACAGATCCTCGTGGCTTGTGAGCCAGCCTCGAACACAATATATTTATACTCAAATTTTTCTTCCGTTCCCTCGGACAGTCACTTTAGCCTTGTGCAGCTGTAATGTCCCACAAAAAGAGTATTTACTTTATCTTGTCAGAGAATGTAGTCATAGAACAATCATAAATATCCAGTGTTTATCAAGTTGTCTCCACGTACTGGTTGTCATTGGAGACACAACCATCTTCCTATTTTCTCTCCCTCTCCTTCTGAAGAAAATGAAATGTCTCATTGCTCATTTCAACAACAAGAAAGATTAAGAAAATAACAACCACCACCACCACATCTCACCCACCGCAAGGATCCAAAGTTATCAGAGACCACTCATCTTCCCATTAGTATTATGTGAATGATCAACAATGTTTTATACCCCATCATTAAGGCACAGGTAATGAGCAATTATGCAGATCGTGAATTAATTATATTTAAAACAGAGCCCATTACAATCAATACTCAACACATTTCAACTGCGTTCTGGAATTAATAAATCTAATTAAAACTTTCAACTGGCAGAGTGATCTGTTTACATCGCCTTGGTGAAGACTCACGAAACAGCTGTCTATCGGCAAACACGTACACGGACCGTGTCATTACACTAGCCACTGGTGAGAATTGGGGGGTGAGGAGGTACACTCATTGAGACAAGCCCTTCGTTCTTTCCAGTTGGCACTGCTCAGGAGAACCATCACTTCAAATGGGGTCATTGTTTGGAAGTCAGGGTTCAGGGGATGGCCTTTAATGACAGGTTGGATGATGTTTTTGTCACCCAACCTCTGGCCTCATTTTTTTTTTCTTCTTTTTTCATTTCCACAGATGGTATTTTAGATGTTCAGAGAAGTCTCATCTTTGGGTTCCTCCCCAAAGGGTATTCTCCTTTAGTCTGACTGTGTGTGTCTCCAGGTGTGGAGACCTGTATCATTTATTATGTCCATTTATATCTTAGACCTAGCTTCCACAAATGAGGGAAAGCAACCACCACTGGGGCCTCTCTGTTTGGCTTCCCTCATGTAGTGACTTCTTCTAGGTCCCACCATTTCCCTGTAAAGGACACAACGTTCTTTCTAAGGGCTGAGTAAAGTTCCATTGTGTATCTATAACACGTTTTATTACTCCACTCATCTGTTGCAGGGCATTTGTTTTGATTTGTTTTTGAGAACCACTCTTATTTACTCCCAGCCTGTCTTTCCAGAATGTTCCTCTCAATGGTGAGCGCAGATAGATGCAGCTGGCTACTGTAACTGATACATTTGGGGATCCATGATTTTATCAGAGGTCAAGAGCTGCCCCAGGACCTTTGCTATGACTTTCAAGAATAGAAGCCTCCAGTTGTTTTTCAATACACTAGAACTGCAGTCCACCTTCCCACCCCAGGGACCAAGGCTGAGTGGACAGGAGACCTGGTCTCCATGAGTGACAATCACCTGCACAGAAGAGTCCAGAGAAACCAGAAGTCACATCTGATTTCCACCATGGTGACAAACACCTGGGAGAACCACATAAATAAAGATGAGCTGATTTGGGTTCCAGGTTTCAGAGGTCACAGCCCAAGATCAGCTGGATGCATTGTTTTCAGGAGGTGGTAAAGGGTAAAGTAAAAAGAAAATTGAAATAAAAGAACACGTCACTGAGGGTATCCTCTGGAGGTTACATTAGGAACAGTAAAGAGTGAAGGGAGGTGGGGTGGGGGAGGAAAATACAGTCCTTATATTCAGTGCCTATCCTAAGAAATGCAGAAAATTAAAGGGAAGAGTAGTGGGGTTGGGAGAGTAGGGAGAGGGAGAGGCCCGGGAAGGCTCACTGTGTTCATGAACTTGCATGGCGAATCATAGCCTGTCTGT
Source organism: Megascapheus bottae (assembly GCF_031878675.1). NCBI lineage: Eukaryota > Metazoa > Chordata > Mammalia > Rodentia > Geomyidae > Megascapheus > Megascapheus bottae. The sequence goes on from NC_143539.1 coordinate 10,597,322, forward strand.
GCAAGTATTTAAAGATAGTAAAAATATAACAAAAATATCCCCCAAGCTGAATGAGTCAGGTGCTCTAACTACTCAGAAGGCTGAGATTTGACCAAAGAAGGAGGAAGAAGAGGAGGAGGAGGAGGAGGAGGAGGAGGAGGAGGGGGAGGAGAAAAATCTGTGGCTCAAGTAGTAGAGTTCTAGCCTTGAGCACAAAAGCTCAAGGGTAATTCCTAGGCCCTGAGTTCAAGCCCCAGGATTGGAAAAAATATTGTGCTAGTCCTGGGGCTTGAACTCAGGGCCTAGACACTGTCCAAGAGCTTTTCTCAAGGCAAGTGGTCTTCTACTTGAGCCACAGCATCACTTGTGGCTTTTTCTGTGTACATGGTACTAAGGAATGGAACAGGGCTTCGTGCATGCTAAGCAAGCACTCTACCACTAGGCTACATTTCTGGCCCATATTTTTTTTTTTAAGAATAATCATATGGCATGATAACCTACACAGCTAATATAACCACCATTTCTTTCTCTTTTTTTGCCAGTCTTGGGGCTTGAAATCAGGGCCTAGGCACTATTGTTGGGATTTCTCAAGGCTAGCACTCGGCCACTTGAGCCACAGCACCACTTCTGGCTTTTTCTATATATGTGGTACTGAGGAATGGAACCCGGGTCTTTGTACATGCTAGGCAAGCACTTTACCACTAGGCCAAACTCCAGGCCCCCATGATTTCTTTTGAGGATATCTCCAAACAGTTATATTCTGGGAAAAAAGTCATTTCATTTTAACATTTATGCAACTCCATCTTTAGGGCTGTTTACCTGTTTACTGGCTTCTTCAAAATTCCTTCCAAGGGATTTGGGGAATCTGATTACTGCTGGCCATGTGCTCTGGAAGATTCTAAAGATATGAAATAAACACAGTTGGGAACCGGCTCTCTCTTTCTCTTCACACAAATGCTCTTGGGTAGATTGGTGTTGGAAGGACTGAGCTGGAGTTCTGAGGAATGGGAGACCCAGTATGGACTTGAAGGAATGCAGTTAGATATTAACAGTGATTTGGGCATGCAGCTGTAAGCTCTTTCGTCCTGGCAGCTTTCAAAATGACTTGAAGACTATTTTTTTACGGCCCTCCATCCCCCGTTCATCTCCCATGCATGCAGCCAAAGCAGAAACACCATGCAGGGTCAGAAGTTCCTACGAAAATATTCACACTTAGAACAGCAGTGCAAAGGCTTGTGGAAGATGGAAAAGGTTTGAAGTATATAGAGCCAGATGCTCGTGTGTCATTGGAAAAAATGTAAATTATTAAAATAGAATATATTATTATCAGTACCTAATCAAAATGAAAATCGTCTCTTGTAAGGAATCTATTTAACAGGAAACATACAATTCTAAACACACCCTCTACGTCTCCCCCTCCCGCCCCCGTTTTTTAAAGGAAGAGTAAGAAAAACAGAATGTATGAGAATTCATATGTTTGTAAGGCACAGATCTGTAGCAGTTTAAACATCACCCTGGAAATTCATCTGAGTGTGAATTTACATGTTTTATGCATGCCACAGGAAGGCTCTTTCTATTCCGACGATAGAAAATGACATTATGAAATTGTTGATCAAAGAGAATGTCGCCCTCCAAAATAAAAAAGAAAGGACAGGAAAAAATGTACTTTAAAGATGTGTCAGAATGTTAATTAATAAAAATGTTAGTTAATAAAATATGATTTCTTTTGAAATATTTGTGATATTTGTCAGTCTTTCCAAGAGTGGTTCCCTTTCTTATTCTAATTAAATATTTACTTTCGATCCTAATTTTGTATGCATAACATATTTTTTAAGATGGCCTCCAAAATGATATGGGTTTGTATAAAATCTAGGGTTTTGTTTTTTTTTTTTGGAACCTAGTTCCCTACACTAAATTTTAGCACAAACCTCCAGGGCTGTATCTGATGTTCTGGATGATATAAATGAATAAATGACAAAAGGAAAACAATAGCCCCTGTACCTCATAAAATTTTGATATAATCAAGACTGGGCAATGTGACTGATGTAAATAATCCTGACTACTCAGGAAGCAGAAATCAGGATGATCCTGGTTCAAAGGTAGCAGGGAGTGGTGGAAATTAGAAACCATCTCAACAAACTGGTTGCACACCTGTAATCTCAACTACACAGAAGGACTAAACAGGATTTCAATCCTGGCTAAGCCCCAGACAATGCACTTTCCTTCCGGAAAATGACTAACTACTCAGAAGGCTGAGATCTGGGGTTTAAGGTTCAAAGCCAGCCTGGGCAGGTGAATATGAGAGATGCTTATCTGCTAGCAGAAAGCTGGAAGTGGAGAGATATTACTCAAGTGGTAGAGCTTAAAGCTAAGGAAAAAGCACAAAGCTCGGAATTCAAACCCCAGTACTGGCACAATAAGAACCAAACACAAAATCCCACAGGGATGGAAGTCAAGCTAGACAGTACAGTAGAGTTAAGAGTAATTGCTCCCCCTCTTCTCCTTTCTCCTCCCCCTCCCATTCCTCTCCTAGAGATAAATGAGAGGTTGGGATCAGGGATGAACCAGTCCATCTAAGGAGAGTCTGACCTTCCTTAGCTCCCTTTCTTCCCTTCCCTTCCTTCTCTACAGTTATACAAAGGACCATGGTAATTAGTCCTGGTCATAGCAGAACAACCCAAGTGTGTCCCCCTGAGAAAACCTGGGTCTGACCCATATGACCCTGGAGCACGTGGCATCATTCTGGTTGGTCTGTTTTAGTACAAAGTTTCAGACCATCCGAAACTGTGGGAGACCATTTGCTCACATTTGGATTGGAGAACAAAGAAAGCAAGCAAGCTGTTTGGAAGAGAGAAGGAAACAGATGAGAGAAATAAAGAGATACTCCTGAGAACATCTTGTTCTTAGCTCCCATCATTTGATAGATTTTTTTAGTCATCATTCACATGGTACAAAAAAATACCCTTTTAACTCCTGTGGTTTTTTTAAAGTATATTTGCAGAATACCAAAATTGCCAGTAACTTCAGAACATTTCTAGCACTCCCAAAGTAAAACATCCAGACTTATGATTTGCCATCCTCTTGATTTCAGTCTCCATGGATTTGCCTACTCTAGGATGTGTATATCATGATAATTATACAATAGGGAGGAAGAAGAGGAGGAAGAGGAGAAAAGGAAGAGGAACAAGAGGAGAAGGAGGAGAAAGAAGGAAAGGAAGAAGAGAAAAAGATGAGGAGGGAAAAGAAAAGGAGGACAAAGATGAAGAGAAGGGGAGGAAGAAGAGGAAAAGGAGGAGAGAAGGAAGAGGAGGGGAGGAGAAGGACTAAGAAGAGGAAGAGAAGGACAAAAAGGAGGAAGAGGTGAAGAGAAGATGAGGAGGAGAAAATGAAGAGGAGGAAGGAGGAAGACAAAGAAGAAGAAGAAAAGAAGGGGGAGGAAGAAGAGGAAGAGGAGGAGAGAAGGAAGAAGAGAAAGTGTAGGAAGAGGAGTAGGAGTAGGTAGAGGAGGAGAAGAAGAGGAGGAGGAGGGAGGAGGACAAAGAAGAGGAATAAGAAAAGAAGGGGGAGGAAGAAGAGGAAGAGGAGAGAAGGAAGAAGAGGAGGAAGAGGAGAGAAGGAAGAAGAGGAGGAAGAGGAGAACCATTTATAGAAAACACACACATTATAGACAACATGTCTCTTTGTTCTGGTGTGTGCAATTTCTCCTGCCACAGGGCCTGGATAACGTCCAGGAGATATAAAAAAGTTCACACATGTAGCGTGTTGGTTTGGCTGAACCTGGTTGATATGTTATGTTCTCTTTTGGTCTCTAGAAGACATGTTGGAAAGTAGATGGGCTTACCTTCCTGCCTGGAGTCAGGCCCTGTGATTTCACTCCTGCCTTATGATTAAATGCAAACAAAAACAAAAAGCAAAAGCAAACAAACACAGAAACAAAAAAGGCAGGCTGGGACTAAGCCACAGTAATTGAATGAGCTCACACCACCACATGCAAGGGGGACCCAGGGTTAGGCTCCATCACCCAGTTTGTGTTTTAGGTTGTGACACCAGAGTTTGCACTATTTTACAATTCTCTGCTCTGTGTCCACAGCTCGCTGTAGAGTGGAATATCAGTCCTATTTAAATCGGCAAGAAAATAGCTGCAGGTGACATAACCTTTCGTGTCGTACCACTGTGTACATACACAAATAATTGGAGCTCTTGACCCTGTCGGGGCTCATACAACTGTAAGTACAAACTTGACATTTTGATACTGCTGCCAGCGTTTCTCGTTGTTATTTTCTGTTTCAATAATCCATTGCAGGTTAGGGGGGAAAAATGAAAGAAGGAAGCATGAATGATTAATGCTGTCAAGCTAAAATAATGTATTTAGAAAAATCTATAAATCTGTTATTTGTGGCATTTTAAAACTGAACACGACACTCCTCATGAATAGGCTGGCTGTTGCCTGGCAGATGAATTGAGAATATTCTGAAGCTCCAGGTGGGCCAACCAGGCCAGGCCCCAAGCTGGGTGGCAGCCCTTGTTGGGTTAGCTATGGTAAGAACCTTGATATCTTCCTGGGAGCCACCAGAGTCTTCCACTGTCAATATCAGTTTTGTATTTTATACACCAAAGCCAGCCTGGCTGAGCTGTGTCTCTCAAGCTTTCTTGATCTTTCCCCTCCCAGCGTTCTTTCTTCTGGAAGTGTCTCTTGCTCCAAGTCCATCTCTACTGACTTCAATAAAAGGGCGGGCTGAGAGAGTTGATCAAGTTCAATTCCTTGGAGATTTCCCATAGCTTCCGGAAGTCTAGAGAATTCAGATCCTAGCACAGGATTCTATTTCCTGTCCCTCCTATCTCTCCCCAACCCCTGGCCTTGAGTGCAATCTCCTAGACTTCAAGGGAAGATAGGAATCCCTATTCTGTGCTTCTCCAGAAATTTCCAGTTGGCAGAAACTACTAGAAGCTGCTCATATGCATGGTGTAAGTTCTGGATTCTGATCTGTCCAGTTGGACCAGAGAAGTTCTGGTGAAGAATCCAAGAGTTAGTTTGGCCCTGGTGGTTAGCATTGCCTGACATTCTAGTGATTCAGAAGATAAAATATGAGAATGGTGGTTCCAAGCCAGCCTGAGCAAGAGAGGTCTGTGAGACTGTGACTTTCACTTAGCCAGCAAAAATGCTCACAGTGGAGACGTGTGTGGTTCAATTGTAGAGTGAGTGCCAGCCTTGTGCAAAAAAGCCAAGAAAGAGCAGAAGACCCTGAGTTCAAGGCCCAGTACATATGTATGCATGCATGTGTGCCCCTCCACCACACGCGTGCTAGTGCGCGCGCGCACACACACACACACACACACACACACACACACACACACACACACGAGTCCAAGGTCCACCAAAGTCATTGATAAATCAATGACAGAGTCTATGAATTTCTGAGATCTGTTTGGAGAGAAGCTCAACTTTTGCAATTAAATTAGCAATTGATATTTATTATCTAACTGTCCACAGATTCCAAATTGTTCAGGACCTGGTCAGAGTCGGTGAAATATGCCTCCCCCCCCCCCCTCTCTCTCTCTCTCTCTTCCCTATTTGCTTGCCTATCTGCCTGCCCTCCTTCCTTTCTTCCTTCCTTCCTGGCTGGCTTTTGAACCTTGATCCTCCAGTCCTAGCGTCTTGTAAAGCTAGGATTACAGGGATGAGCTACTGGCACTCTGTGAGAAAAATGGATTTTAATCTAGTTTGTGTTTCTGCATTAGTGAGACCCACAGATGCCTGGTCTGCTTTGTTCAGGTGTTAGGCCTTAATAATTTAAAATTAACTCAACTCTTCTCAGCATAAAAAGTAATGGCTCTGTCAGAACCCAAGTGCAGAATACCTAATTTAAGGTTTTACATGCTAATTCTGAATAAATGGACGTGTCAGGAGAAAGAAAGGCTCTCTTTGTAAGTGTATAAAGGCAGGCCGTGAATTCAGGAGAACCATTAACATTATACTTTCAGGCTCAGACTCAGGTCGTTAGAGCCTGAACCCTGATAAACCCCAGGAGCAGAGCATTTAAAGTCCATATGGGCAAGGAAAACTTACAGTCGAACAAAATGAATGCCGGGAAGCTGGAACTTGATTCATCAAGTGGGGCTGAGGTCAGGGGGAGGGATAGATAAATGCAAAGAGGAAGTGTGGGAGAAAGCAGTGATAATATTCAACAGGATCCTGGCTCATGACCCTCATCCTACCTGCTCAGGAAGCTGAGATCTGAGGATTAGAATTCAAAGCTAGCCTGGGTAGGGAATTCTGTGAGACTTCTGTCTCCAGCGAACCAATGGAAAACTGGAAGTGGAACTGTAGCTCAAATGGTAATGTGCTATCCTTGAGAAGAAAAAAAAAAAAAGCTGAGAGAGATCACGCATGTCCCGAGTTCAAGCCCCATGAGTGACAAATAACAACAATAATAATCCATGTTTGAAAACAAGACTAGGAAAATTGAGGGTATGGGTGAGATTGGGAGAGATGGAGGGAGAATGATGCGGTGGATCAAGATTCACTGAATCAATTAGGATGGGCTAAGAATAATGAAGGGTTCATTTTCTGCTCTCGTGGATGGCCAGCACAGGGTTCCATAGGAACAAGAGAAGTCTCTGGGCCTCCACTGGGGAACAGACGTCATATCTCTTACACAAGCAACAGGAGCAACAAGGGCTGAGGTGGGTGTAGAGAACTCACAAGAAATATCTGCACTTTGGACATGTACTGAATATTTGTCCAGCGGGTGCTAGAATTCCAGTACAACATGGATGTCAACATGGAATGAGGAGGCATCAAATTCTGGACGTCACTGTCCTCCGGAGGTCTTGGATCACAAAGCTAGACCCCATTAGGGTTCCAAGGACCAATCCTTCCAGGCCAGAAACTTTGTTCAATCTTGCCCAGTTCGACTCACCCAAATATCCAGGTCTTGTCAAAACTATCCCTTCTTCAGTGCCTTCTGGCAAGGGTAATAACCCTGTTGCATTTGGTTGAAAGGGTGTATTCATAAACCGGGCTGAATGTCAACCTCCTTCACACTACTACTTAAAGAGAATACAAGTAGCCCTAAAATCACTGCCAAGTCCTCAGACTCGGCAAACTTACAGCTCCACCTTCTCAAGGGGTCACCACGCACTGCATCTGGCTACCTTCAGCATCCTGGATGCATCTGGCTGCTTTGTGCCAGAGGAACAAAATTATGTATGTTACTTTTTTGTGTGTGGGGTACGGGGGAAAGAGGAGAGCAACATAGCAAGTTCCAAATGAAGTACGTCATAAAACAAAACAAAACAACAAAAAAAAAACCAAGAAAAGAAAATTCTCTACCCTGTGTGCAGAGCATAGGAACCATTATGTGGCGAAAGAGCCACAACTCCACTGCTTATTTGTAGTTTGTTGACTGCTGTCAACTATAATAAAATGAAATAAATCTCAGCGAACAGAAAAATTAAGGCACCTAAATGTGCTATTGTTTTTTATTTTGTTCCTGGACTCATAAAATGGTACTTTTCTTCCTTCCCCGAGTGGTCAGATAAATAAATTAACTCGAAAGTCACAAAGAAAAACACATCTAGGAACAAAAGTGCTCTGCAGGGATGGAAACTTGCTCTCACTCTGGCGTCTACCGCCCTTTGCCCGCTGCCTCCTTCTCTTGCCCTACAGCAGGGCTGTGGATATGAGTTATTGGAATGGGGGCTGGTGGGTGCCATCTTTGTTCTAGGTTTGCTCTGCCCATCTCCAGTCTCCTCCCACACAAAAGCATCTTAGCCTGGCTCACCCTAGAGCCCTGTGGGGATCTCATCTCATCATTTCTTGTGATATGAGTATGTATTCCCTTCCTGCAGACAGCACTACATCTAGGGTACACTGACCTAGAAAGGTGGATACTCTGTCTTCATCTCTGAGTACATGTATGAGTACAAAATGCCATGGAATAGTCTCACAGAGCTGAGGGCATTGCTTAACCCCAGTTCAAGACATATAGAAATCACAGTCTCTTGGTCCAGGCTGAATTATAAGCATCTCAAAGATGTCTTGCGAGATCAAGGTTGTATCTCTCTTTGTTGAAAGTTGGCTTGAAACCTGGTCCTTGATTGCAAACTGATGTAGGCATAAAATGAGGAGCTACCAAAGTCAGATCCTAGCTATGGCCTCCACGAGACACCCTCCTTCTCTGGAGACAGGTCAACCCCAAAGCCTTTCTCTAGACTTTCTTCCTTTCCATGCTTCTCTGCAGATGTCTAGATTCCATTTTGTACACAGGAATGCCCAAGAGATCTAGTTCTTGCTAGAGAGATGTAAGTGTGGTTTGCTAGTCAACTTCTGGGAGAGATACTTTTCTTTCGAAATACAGAGACTGGTAAGAGGCTAGCATTCACGCCTCATGCATGGAATCCTAGCTACTCAGGAGGTCAAAATCCGAGGAGCACAGTCTGAAGCCATCCTAAGCTAGGAAAGTCAATGAGACCTTTATCTACAATTAACTAGTCTTTTCTTTTTAAGCTGAAAGTAAAACTGTGGTTCAAGTGGTTGAGCACCAATCTTGAGAGAAAAAGCTACAGGATAGCATCCAAGGCCCTGAGTTTAAGCCCTAATACTGGGCCCAAAAGAAAAATGAATTAATGCCATGAGAAAACAAAGACAGCTACAAAGAGTAAGTACACTAGCACAGTATCTTCTTCTTATTCTGAATATGGATTTGAAGCCTGGAGCTTTAATGGCCATGTTGCCACCATGAGGCCTAATCTACACAAATGAAAAAGTCTATTATGCCAAAGCAGAGAGAATGTCAGGTTAGGAAAATTCTGAGTTCCATGGCTGAGTTGACGACCAGTCTGGAAACAACTTAATAGTGAATGTCCTTAATGTTAAGACAGTTAATCTGGTTCTCTGTTACTTAGAGTGAAAAGCTTTCTCATCTGACAGACACGTCTTAATGGCCACTCTCTTAGCTAAGCAAAGGGCCATCAGAGGCTTTGAAACGACTTTTCATAAATACTCCTTTAAACCGACCAAGGGCCATCTGCATCTCTGCTGGAGTTAAGGGAAAATGGAGGGGAAAACAGTTCCTCAAATGCATATCCGGTCCCCTTAACGAAGAAGCTCTTTAACAGGAAGAATGCATTTTTTATGTCCCTTTCATCTCCTAAATAATACCTTCACTCTACCTCTACACACCGCAGGCACTTAGAAAATATCTACAGAATTGTGCTGAGCCAAGCATTTGTTACCTATTCTTCTAAACAATTGCAGTTGGTTTCCATTTAGTTGTTTTGCTCAAACACATGTCTCCTGGCTCTCTCGTTGAAAACTTTCTGGGATTGGGGAGGGGCAGGTTAGAGACTGTGTTGTTTTTGTTTGGCATTTTTCTCGATCAGAAATCCACACAGAAAATGCCCTGAAAGGGGAGGTTTGCATGGGAGAAGCCAGCGGATGGTTCGCTCTACCGCCAAGTAGAAGGGAATTCCAGCCAGGCCATTCCATTTGCCAAGGCAGGTTCAAGAGGGAGCACAAGTGGGCTACGAGCCGCTCTCTGTAGATCTCTACAAGATTCTCCAAGGAGCAGGTACTCAGAAAGACCACTCTCCCATGTCTTCTCTTGGGGTTGTGTCTGAAAATTGACAGCTGAGCAATGGCGGCCACTGTGACACCCAAAAGGGACTACTGTGCTTGTGGTGGGGATAGAGCTGAGGATAGATGGATGGAGGGACAGAAGTCCACAATAAGATTACTGTCTAGAAATGGACTCATCTTACTCTATCTCCTCTTTGCAACTCTCAAGAAGGAATTTCCACTTCTTTCATTTTTTCCCCCAAGGGCATCGATTTCCCTGCAAATAATATATCATTTTTTCTTGACAGATGAGTGAAATAGATAGATGGATGATAGATTGATAGATAGATAGATATTCCATTTTCTTGATCCATTCTTCCACTGAACACCATCTAGGCTGTTAGCACAACTTGGCTCTGGTGACTGTTGCAGCAACGAGCATGATTGTGCCATTGGCTTTACTGTATCCTCACTACTTACATTTTGGAAAATACCCAAGAGTTTATGGCTCCATTGCAAGGCAGAGATGGTAGTCCTATGTTTAGTTTTTAATGAGGAATCATCCAAAATGCCTTCCACACTGGTGGCACCAGAGAGACAAAGGATGAATGCTTCCTCTCATATGTGGAAATCAGACCTAAACGATAAATCTACATGTAAACCCGCATAGGATCGTATGCACATAAACACAAAAGCAGTAAAAAATGCATGGTATATGTGAAAGAGAATTCCATGCTATGACTTCTTTGAACAACTAACTTACAGTCTAACAAATATTAATCTCAGACATCTGATACTTGAGGTGTGTGTGGGGGAAATGTGAGGCCAAGGGGGAGGTGTCCACATACAAATGTGGAAATCTAACAAGGAAAACTGAATGGCTGTGCGGCACTGGGGGAGATGGGGAGAACAATGGAAAGGGTCACGTTGATAAAGATGTACTGTAGGCGTAAACTGACATGTTCAATTGAAACCCTTTTGTACATATACTAGGAAGAGGAAGAGGAAAAAGAAGAAAGGAGGAGGAGGAAGAGGAAAAGAGAAGGAGAAGGGGAAAGAGGAGAGGAAGGAGGAGGAGAAGAGAGAGGAAGGAAGGAAGGAAGGAAGGAAGGAAGGAAGGAAGGAAGGAAGGAAGGAAGGAGGGAGGGAGGGAGGGAGGGAAGGAAGGAAGGAAGGAGGGAAGGAAGGAAGGAAGGAAGGAAGAAGGGGAGGAGAAGGAGAGTTAGCTTTGTCTTTCTCTTGGTTATCTCCAAAGTCAGGTTATTCCATTGACAAAATGAAAGATTTTGTGTGTTTAGGATACAAATCTGTGATCTGGCTCCTGACTGACCAGATTCTCTCCTTCTCTCCTCCTCTCTGTTTATCTGACTCTGTCTCACTCTCTTCTCTGTCTATTTACATTTCTGTCTCTGTCTCTGTCTCTGTCTCTCTCTCTCTCTCTCTCTCTCTCTCTCTCTCTCTCTCTCTCTCTCTCTCTCTCTCTCTCTCTCTCTCTCTCTCTCTCTGCTGGAGCTCAGATTCACTCTTGGTCTGCTAGTCATTTTCAAAGAACCCCTTAATTGCATGATTTGAATCTTGAAAACCTCTAATGATTTGCAGTAGTTGTATAATCAAGTAGCAAACATGTTGGGGCTTCTCCCAAGCCCATGTGACTCTCTGCCTAGGGCATTTTCTTCCCAGGGTGGAAGAAAATGACTCAAGCCAGGCATAGTGGCTTACTCCTGTAATCCTCGCTTCTCAGGAGGCTGAGATCGGAGGATGGAGGTTCAAAGCCAGCCTGGACACTGAAGACCGGAAACGGAAAGTGGTGCTGTGGCTCAAGGGGTAGGGCAGTAGCTTTGAGCTGAAGAGCTCAGAGACAATGCCCAGGCCCAGAGTTCAGGTCCCATGATCCCCCCAAAAATGTGAGTCTAGCCAGGTGCCACTGAAAATGACATGTGTCATCCTAGCTACTCAGGAGGCTGAGATCTGAAGATCATGATTCAAAGCCAGCACTGACAGGAAACTCTGTAAAATTCTTATCTCAAATGAACCCCTAAAAACCAGAAGTGTGACTCAAGTGACAGAGCACTAGCCTTGAGCAGAAAAGCTCAAGGACAGTGGCTAGACCCTGAGTTCAAGTCCTAGGATGGGCACATTTTTTTTTAAAGAAACAAAAAAAAAAATGAGAGTCCAGAAAGAGACCTAGAAAATTGAGAGGTGTTAGGGTCATAGTACTGGATACTTACAAAGACAGATATTACTTGGACAAGTAGGCAGTTGCTAAAAGGCCACCTCAAGTTAGGGAAAAGCTTTCCATGCCACCTGAATGTCTTAGTGCTTTTCTACCTTACATACTGTGTGAGTTTGTGCTAAACGTCTGCACACCTCAGTTTCCCCACTGGTAAACCAAGTGGTTGCTTCATTGACCGAGTATTTCCTTGGAGCTAATGTGCCAGGCATCAAGTACAGTTGCATTTCTGCCTGTTGTACATATACCCGTAAGCCACAAGACACATCTGCCTCTTCTCTTAGGAAAATTTCACTAAAAGGCTTAACCCAGCCTGAACCTTATTTCCCAACCCATGTATAACTCATTCACACAATGAAATATGGCGGATGGGAAGGGGAGGCAGGAGGCATAGGGAAAAAACGTATCTCAGTATCATTCTTCCATTGGTTTTCCACCAAGGATGATTCCCACCCATCCCTGCAGAGATTGCCTGGATAGTTGGCCAAACCTTCCTCTTCCATCCAAAGAGCAGTCCCTATCTTTTATAAGTTGGGTGAGTGATAGAAGATCAGAATGGTATTTTGAGCAGAAATGTTAGGGAGAAATAAAAAAAAACAACCACAAAAACAACACCCAGCCAGCCACTGAAGACTTTGAAATTGACTTGTATCTTAAAAGCAATGTTATTTTCTATCTACTCTGAAAGGGTAATATCAAACCTATGAAATATTTACTAACTTTGCTGCATAAACAACAAATCACCTCTTTTCTTCCCCCCATTAAATATTTTTTTGTGTGTGAAAGATATTTTAGTAAAATACTGCAGCTTGCAATTTAATTACAATGAGTAATTAAAACTTAGAGCATAATCGTTTTTGGCAAAAAGTCAGTTTTTGTTAAAATTTTAAGATGGGGGAAAAGCTGCATATTATGCCTATAATACTGTTAGTAATTAAGATAAATGTATCAATTATTAAAGATGCAAACATGTCAAGCAAGCATAACTAATTATTTGAGCATGTTAACAGTTGTTTAATGTTAACAAGCGGTGAATTATTAAAGACCCCATGTGTCACATTCTGGACTGCATAAAATAGAATGTTCTGGAAGGTTTTATGAGTTTCAGGGTTAGGTTTTTTTTTTTCTTTTTCTGTTCTTTTCTTTCTTTAGATCTTCTCTGTCGGATTTACCATAAAGTTTTGATAACATGCCTTTAAAATGTTATTTCAAAAATAATTAACTGTAATCAAACTAAGGAGAGACCACAGCTCCAAGAGTTAGGAAGCAGAGGAGGAAAAAAAAAAAACAGACAAAACCCCCGACAGATCCAAGAGAAAAACTGCAGACCCAGCACCACGTCTGCAAGGAAGATTTATGTAATTTGGGGGGGGGGAGTGGGGAAATTGTTTCCCACTAAAAGTCCAGCAGAAGGGGAAGAAACCAGAAAATGTAGTGTTGGTTAAAAGAAGAAAAAAATAGTGGGGGCAGGAAAACCTCAGATACACTTTCCACAGCTGTATATTTCTTCCTTTTTTTTTTTCTATTTAGAGATATACCTTCTTCAAAACAGCCTCTCACGCAATCACATAATCAAGATGCCAATTAAGACACTTGTATAAATCACATGCAAAAGCAATGCTTGGATTATTTTTGACTATCAAACCGCAAATCAACGCCGGCAACATTCTCACTGGAATTCAACCAGTTCGGGATGTGTTTCTTTCTCCAGACACAGCACAGGGCCCTCTGGGAACCTATCCCTTGATAGCCTGGAGAATCAGTCAGGAAAGAGTTCACTGGGGTCCCCGAACCTTGATACTCTGAATTGTTTGGGTCCCTCAACCTCAACCAATGGAGGTGGGGGGGAAGGGGGAGGGGGAGGGAGGTGCCAGGGAGAGGGAGGGATGGGAAAAGGACAAGGAGGAGAGAGAGAGAGAGAGAGAGAGAGAGAGAGAGAGAGAGAGAGAGAGAGAGAGAGAGAGAGAGAGAGAGAGAGAGAGAGCGCCTCTCTCAGAATCCAGACAAGCCTCGTCTGGCTTAAATGACATTCTTATAAAAAGCTAGGTCTTCATGGGATGAAAAAAAAATAAACAAAAGTGCAGAAACCCAGGCTGGATTCGTCCCTCTGCCTCCTGTCCACAGAGATGAAGGGGTGCACTGAGAATGCCTCTTAAGGACAATCAAAGCAGCCACCTCATGTTTTCCCTGGGCAAGCAAGCTTGGTGGCCTTTCCACTGATTGAGGATTGTCAGCAGGTCCAGAAGAATGGGCTATCATTGCTGTTCAGGCCCTTTGCTGGGGTTCTGGGGTGTTGATAACAGTCTGTTACAGGGATGACAAAACCAGAGGGACCTAGGATGAAGGGTCCCCAATACACAAGGAAAGCTTAGCATCAGGGTCTAATCTGCCCACAAAATAAGAGCCTGTGAAACATTCCCATTGGCCTTCCTTTCATAAGTCTAATCAACCTTATTTCTGGGGACTTCATTTTCATGAATCCATCCATCCATCCATCCATCCATCCATCCATCCATCCATCCTTCATCTAGTCATTCATTCAGCAAAAACTTTCTTAATAACCTAGGCTCTATGGTAGGCATCCAGCATGGCTGGATAGGAAGACAGAAGCCTTTGTCATCTCAGAGCTCACACTTTAGTACAGAGAGAGAGAGGGAAAAAAAATGTCAAAGGACCAGTGGATCAAGCCAGTAATTCTAATTCTATCACTCCAGAGGCTGAGCTCTGAAGATCAAGGTTCAAAGCTGGCCTAAGCATGAAAGTACTTGAGACTCTGATCTCCAGTGAACCACCCAAAAGCCAGACTGTAGAATTGTGGGTCAAGTGATAAAGTATAAACCTGGAATGAAGGAGCTAAGGGATAAAACCCAGGTTTTGAGATCAAGCCCCAGTACCAACGAGTGCATGCCCACACACCACAAAATAAGATGCAACAAATGAAGCAACTCAATCAACTGCACATGTGAAAACCAGAAAGAAGAGAATATATGTATGTGCGTACATTAATGTCATTGAAGGATGACATGCAAGTTCTATCTAATATTACTTGGGAAAATACAATACCCAAGAGAAATACCCCCAAATACCTGGAATCATCCCATGAAATGGGGGCTTCTGTTCCCTGACCCCCCCCTCACTCCCATTGAATCTTATTTCACATGATCCCTGTGTATGGAAGATTTTCTCCACTTCCAGTAGCTGTTGGTGGCAGCTGTAGATTTAAAAAAAAAAAACCAAATCTGAAGTTAGTTAAAAGAGGCTCCTGAAAGCTGGCAGTTCTCCACTATTGTTTCTTGTTGTGTTATTGTTGTTGTTTTTCAGGACCATTTCTAAAAAGTCAGAATGAGCTCTCTGCTGGGCAGGCACAGGCACCTGAATCACTGAGGACTTCTGTCCTCATGGTAGGACAGAAAAGGCTTCGGGATATTCCATAGAGTTTTAAATCCTGAGAGCTTTGTTGTTCCAGATCCTGGAATTGTGGGTCTCCCGTCTCAAGCTGAAGCGCTGGCGGCTGAATTAAGAGTGTTCTCCTGGCCCTGTGCCCACTGCATTCCGTCATGTGTCAGCCCTGAATCTCTTCATATGCTAGGGTGAGCTGCGTGTATACTCCTTCCTCACTTCCAAGGAGGCTCTTCCATCTGTTTCCATTATCGGAGTTTATGGCACGAAATACCTCAGACACCAGAGCCTCCATCTTTTCCTGGCGTGCAGTTAAAGCACTTTATGAAGAGAATGATTAAAAGCTAGTGGCCTCCTTTCCTTTCTTCCTCATTTTTCTTGGCACATGATGGAATTCAGGATTTAAAAAAAATTTCTTTTTACAGTTCATTTCGCAAAGATAAAAGGTGAGCTAAAAGAAAAATGAAGAAATAATCAGAGAAGCTGATCAATGGTGGATTACCCTTGGCATTCTTAGGTAATTAAAAGGTTGAGATCTGAGGATCTCAGTTCAAAGCCATCTAGGGCAGGGAAATAAAAAATCAAGTGTGAGACTCATATTTTCAATGAATCACCCAAAAGTTGGAAGTAGTGGCATGGTTCAAATGGTAGAGCGTCGGCCTTGAGAAGAAGTAACTAGGGACGCTAGCTACACCTTTAGATCAATCCCAGTAAGGGCACAAGGAAAAAAGGAAGGAAGGAAGGAAAAATGGAAGGGAGAGAGGGAAGGGGGAGGAAGAGATGGAAGAAAGGAAATAGAGAAAGGGGGAAAGAAGGAAAGAAAAGAGAGAGAGAGAGAGTGTCAAGGAATGTAAATGTGACCCTAAATGGGCTTTAAAATTTATTTACTATTATCTTTAAGTAGTCATCCAGACAAATTTCAAATCTTCAGTTCATCAGTTAAGCAGGTTTTTCCTATTGTTTCTTAACTGCATTGATTTAAGGAAGGCAAAACTCAGGCACATATTCAAGAATTGGCAAATAATTCTGGAATTGGAGATCACAGAAGCTCTGTATTATAAAACCAAATGAAGAAAGCTCTGCTGTGAAGATGGAGTCGGAGGGTTTGGGGGTGCATTCGGTATCAGAAAAACAGATGCTCCTACTCTATAGCTTTTAAGACGAGTGCTGAAATTTCACACGGAATCCTCTTTTCTCAGCGTCCCTTTTGAGCATAAAAGAAATCCACGGTGTACACACACATTTTTCTGGGTTTTAAATAACATGATGTCTCTTTCTATGATGATTACAGAGACAATATTCAACCTGGTATTTTTTCTGTTCCATTTTGATCTTCAAGTAGAGTAGGAAGAATAATTCATAGAAATAGCCCTACATCCTTAGAAGGCAAAGATAAGATGTGACGTGTGTGTGTGTGTGTGTGTGTGTGTGTGTGTGTGTGTGTGTTCAGGTCCTAGGGCTTGAATTCTGAGCCTGGATGCTGTCCGTGAGCTTCTGTGTTCAATGCTAGTATTCTACCACTTGAGCCACAGCTCCATTTCTCGCTCTTTTTGGTGGCTCATCTCACAGACTTTCCTACCCAGGCTGACTTTGAACCTTGATCCTCAGACCTCAGCCTCCTGAGTTGTTAGGATAACAGACTTGAGCCACCAGTGCTAACTCTGTGACCATTTTTTTGACCGTAGTAAGAAGCCACAAAATCTAATGATACTTTCTTTGCATGTCACAAAGGACCAATGTGTGTATACACACACCCACCCACCCACACACACACACACACACTTAAATCCCAAGAATCTTCTCTTTGTCTAAGAACAAATGGGATCTAAGCAATCATAGATTGTTTTAGAAGATTTAAGAAAGGACCTTCATGCTAGTGTTGTTCTTTGAAGGGCTTTTTTTTCTTTAAGAACTTCAATAAACACAGATAAAGAAGAAGACTAAGGCTAGAGAGCCCCACACACTCCCAGGATTGGTGATGTATTCTTACTATACAGCTCTCTCAGTTCAAAAAGAAAAGTCCCACATTGTGCTGGTGGCTTCTGCTTGTCATCCTCGCTACTCAGAAGACAGGGATCTGAGGCTCATGGTTTGAAGCCAGACCAGGGAAAAAAGGCCATGAAACTCTTCTTTCCATTAAAACACCAAGAAGCCAGAAGTGGAGCGGTGATACACACACACACACACACACACACACACACACACACACACACACACACACACGGCGTGTGGGGGGGGGAGATTGGAAAGTGGATGTTGAAAGAAAATATAGAGAAAGGAGGTCCCTGTGGGGCCAGAATTTTCCCTTCTGCTCCGGTCCCATTTCACTGACTGGAAGTAGATGTTGGCTTTGTATAGTCACACAATCCTGTATCTATCTGCCCAGGAATATCCCTTATCCCTTGCATGCTTTTGGAAGGTTCCTAGAACAGAACAGAGACAAGCTCTAACCTCCCTCCTCCTTTCCCATTTTTCTGAAAGGGTCCATTTCTCTAGATCCACCCCAGATTCCAATCTCTGTTTATCAGGGTACAGTTTAGCATCTTTCATCCTCGAGGTTGAAGCATGCCCAGAGGCAGAAGTGAGTTCTCCACACCTCTGATCATCAGTTGGCTTGGCATTTGTGGTTTGAGTATGGTTTGTCTCACCAAAACTCATATTGAGGGCCCAGGAAATTAGTAGCAATCTTGACCGTAAAGAAAGAACCCTCCTAAAGGGATTCACGCCTGTATTGTAGGAACCAATCAGGAATCACTGCGTTGGGATTATCCTTTACCCTCTTTTAACCATGCCACTTGTCCTTGTGCTGAGGCCAGTAGGCTGAGATTGTTCAGCCTCCAGAAACATAAGTCAGCTAGTGAAACTTTTTTTTTTTTTTTTTTGCCAGTCCTGCCCTTGAGCTCAGGGCCTGAGCACTGTCCTTGGACTTTCTCAAGGCTAGAGCTCTACCACTTGAGCCTCAGCACCACTTCCGGATTTTTTGTAGGTATGTGGTACCAAGAAATCGAACCTGGGTCTTTGTGCATGCTAGGCAAGCACTTTAACCACTAGGCCAAACTCCTGGCCCTAGTGAAACTTTTTTTTTTTTCTTGATTAACTATCCAGTCTCAGGTACTCTGCTACAGCCATATCAAATGACCTCAGCTAGCTTTTTGTGAGTCCCAAATCCTCTTTCTGTCCCCCCTCTTTTTTTCCTTCCCATTTATCTCTATTTTCTTTGTCTTTCTCTCTCCCTCTCCCTCTCTTTCCTCCCCTCCTACTTTCCTTGTGCTGGGAAATGGCACTTATAGACCGCAATGTGACCAGAATCTCAGCACTGTAGAGTTGAGGTATGTTCTAGGCCCTTCCAATGAACATGCTAAGGACATGTTAAGAATTTCAGATTGACATTTTTCAAGTCAAGTGTAGATTTTCTTTTACATTTTGTAATCATATATTTGTTTACACAAATAAACTTTTTTTTGATTCTGGTGCTTAAACTCGGGACTTTTTTTGTTATTGGGTTTTTTGTTTTGTTTTGTTTTGTTTGGTGCCAGTTCCTGGGGTTTGAACTCAGGGCCTGAGAACTGTCCTTGGGTTTTCTCAAGGCAAGTGCTCTACCACTTGAGTCATAGCACCACTCCTGGATTTTCTATGTATGAATGTGGTAGTGAGTAATCAAACCTGGGACTTTGTACATGCTAGGCAAGCACTCTGCCATTAGGCCAAACTTCTGGCCCAGGGCTATTTTTTGTTTAACTAACGGTTTCCACTTAAGTCTCAGCTTCCCTTTTGAAAAGGCTCATTGGAGATGAGAGTTGCACAGACTTTTTCCGCCCAGGATGATTTTAAACCATGATTCTCAGATCTCAGCCTCTAAATAGCTAAGATTATAGGTGTGAGCCACTGGCACCTCTTAAACTTCTAATGATATCAGCATATTTGTTCCATTGTTCCTATTATGTACATATGGAAGAAACAATGTCAGAGTAACAGCACTCATATTTTTTTCTGATAATATGGTACTGCTTACAGTTCCTTTTGGCCCTTAAAATAGGATGCGTTGAGAAGTCTATTTTAAATTCACCTAAAGTAAATTCTCTCTGTAGATTATATAACCAACAAAACACATTAAGCTTCATCTGTTCCTATAAGTACAGACTTGGATTTCAGGAACATACATATATACATATATATACACATACATATTACTTTGAATTAGTTGTGTTGGATAATTATGGAGAATATTTCCTCTGGCTTCAAAACCAATATTTCACACAAGGTTCATTCTGGAAACTGTAGCTTCTATTTCTTCCTTTACAATTCTTTCTTTGCCTCTCCTCTGCTTATAATTACACTTAGGACTTACAACTTTATATAACGTGCAAGATGTATATTTGTCTTCCCCAATTTTCTAAAATAATAGCCTACCTTATACATCTTTTGCATCTTTCTTTGTTTCACATTGTAGTATACCACAGAGGTCACCAACCACGGTAGACCAAGAAACACTACACTCTTTTATGTAGTTGGAATAAGCTTTCACGTACCTTTTATAGAGCAAAGAAAGCATTTTATGAGCATGGGCCCCTTTAAAAGGCCCATGTGTTAAAGATTTAATCCAAAACTTGGTGCTACTGGGAGATAGTGGGACCTTTGAAGAGGCGTCTATTGGGAGG
This sequence comes from Megascapheus bottae, assembly GCF_031878675.1. Lineage (NCBI taxonomy): Eukaryota > Metazoa > Chordata > Mammalia > Rodentia > Geomyidae > Megascapheus > Megascapheus bottae. The sequence goes on from NC_143539.1 coordinate 10,617,147, forward strand.
TGTTTAGGTCATTGGGGGTGGGTATGGCCTTAACATGAACTGTGAGAACCCTATGTTTTCATCCTCTTCTTTTGTTGCAGTGTATCATGACATGAACAGTTTTGCTCCACAGAACATCTCTGCAATCTATCTCCATAGCCCCAGTGGATCATAGACTAGAACTTGAAACCTTTCTTCTTTATAAGTCGATCTATCTTGGGCATTTGTTATAGTGCTAGAAAGCTGACTAACGCATCTCTCTCATTCTTATATCCTGACAGGGTAAACTTTTATAAATCATGATGTATGCCCTTAGGAGCCATTGCCTTCCAGGCTGCTGTGAGGCCACAGTGGTTTTCCGAGAAGGACAAACAAAAGCACCTGGACTTGGGTTGAAATATTAATTAGTCTTATCCTCAGAACCATGGGCAGAGTGACACTGATGAAGATGCACCGTACACATCAACTGCTATGTTGGATGGAATGGAGCCCCCTTTTTGTATAACTACTTAAAGATAATTTTTTAAAATTAATTTTTTAAAGAAAAAGAATTGTATATACTCATAGAAATGGTATAGTAATGAATATAAATAGCTGAACAATGATCTTTTCTATTACATACCAATCACTTGCTCACTACCCAGGAGCTGAGATAAACACTCTCTATCTACTGCTTGCAATTATTTGATTTCTGACAACATTTTCACAGTGCCTACATGGAGCCACCAAAAATCTGTCTTTCTCTACTTGGCTAGGAACATGACTGTGGGAATGGCCAGCTTAAAACCTTCTTTTCTTTCATCCAAACATCCCCAAGTATTTCTGTGTGTTTTATCTAAAGTGAATTCTAAGCCGGGATTTCATCGGAATTTAGAACCCCGAAATACTTTCTGTGAAGTTTTAGGGGGGAAAAAAAGAAATAAAAATTAATAATAATCCAGGAACCATCAACATTTCCAACCCAAGGCACTTTAATTTCACAATCACCCCAACTGAGTGATGACTACAAGAAAGTATCATTGACAAACAGGTGTTGATAAGCTAGAGGAGGAAAGGTCAAGTTTCTCAAAGACTTCACCTCGGCGTGCACTGCCAGGAGTTGATGGCTTACAGCCGCTGAGCCTGAGCTGCACTGGTGTGAGATGGGAAATGTCTCTGCCCTACTGTGAGGGTCCAAGTTGTTTAATAAGTGCTTACTCTGTTATGTGATTTGTACTCTCCTACTTCAAGATAATTAGAGTTCACCAGGTGCTGCTCATTTATGTCTGTCTGTAATCGTAGCTACTCAGGAGGCTGAGATCTGAAGATTTAGGTTCAAAGCCAGCCTGGGCAGGAAATTCCATGAGAATCTTATCTCTAATTAGCTTACCAAAAAACTAGAAGCGTAGCTATGGCTCAAATGCACAAAACCTCAACGACAAAGCCCACACCTTGAATTCAAGCCCCAGGACTGACAGGCACCCATTTCAGATTTCTAGCCAATGTAGCAAATAATATTCTACAGCCAATTATGCACGCATAGACACCATCATTGGTGTGAAAGAGGCAGACGGTTGTGTGGGAGGAACAGGAATGGACATTTTCCTCATAGTTCCCACAAAGGCAGATCCTGGCTTTGTTCAGATTCTGTTAGGGCCTTAGATCCCATGGGAACGTTGTTACCACAGATCAGCTTACCTGAATCTCACAGCAACGTTACAAGCAGGGAGGGAGGGCAGGAAGGCAAGGTACTCAGAAGATAAGCTGAGCCTCAGTCTTGCTCTCTCACTTCCCAGGTGAACTGAGGCCATCACCTGACTTTCCTGCATCCTAGTCCTTTTCTTTTCCATTGGAAGTACTGGGCAGTGCCTCTTATAAGGAAGACTCTAAGACATAGTGTTTGCTTATCACGCATGAAGACCTGCATTCGATTCAACTGGTAGAACTCTAGCCTTGAGAAAGCCCAAGGACAATGCTCAGGCCCTGAGTTCAAGCCTCAGGACTGGAAAAAAAAAAGACTCTACTGTTGCTGGTCTGTGTATTCATTGTATATAAATGAGTTTGCACCTGTTGTGTACATTGTTATATTTGCTCCAGAAAGTCCAAATGGGATGGCTTAGAGCACTTTTGATTGCTTCAAGGATTTCATGTGGAAGAAACTCAACTCCTTGGCTTGTCTTATGGTCTAGGCCAGTTCTACCTGACTCCCAAAATAAAAGCTTTCTTTTACATACACATCAATGTTGGCTCTGGCTAAAGCTTGGTGTCAGAAAGCATATGCTTCTCTTCTGTCAAAATAGAGCACCTATTCTTTGGGGAGGGTGCTTCAAGGTAAATCTTATTATTTGATCATTGCTTTTCTTTAATTATATTTTTGTTATCTTTAGTTGCACAAAGTAGTTGTACCGTTCAAAAAGCAGTTTATATGTTGTAATATGTCTATTCGCTTCCTCCTTGTCTCTACCCGTTCATCATTTGCTGTAACTAATTTATAAATATATAAGCAAACACACTGGAGTGGTAAGCAAGTGCACACAAATACATTAGCCAAAACATAGTATTTTCAGGAGAAAATGCAAATGATGTAATTCCTTAGAAAGACCTATTCACCAGGCCAACAAAATAAATATCAGGACCCTGGTACTTGAAAGGTCATTGTTTTTAGAGGGAGTTATGCTGAAATTGGGGCCTGAAATTTAAGCCAACAATATCAAAGATATTCTCTTTCTCTAATTTATGAAACACCATTTTTATCACAAGGGCCATTAGGTCTGCATGTTTCTATACACGACTCTTCAACGAACCAAGCAAGCAGAGACCTGGAGTGGATTTCTGGGGTCACCACCCAGAGAAGTATCACCTTACACGAGTCTCCTTTATTTCTTGCTCAAAGACAAATGCTTATTCTCCAAATGTCTTTCTGGCAAAATATGACCTGGCCTATGAAACCAAACACAGAAATGAATGGGATTCACAAAAGATGCAGAGACAAACCCTAAAGCTTCATTTATATCACAGGCTTGGGAATAAATTGTTTTATTTAGGCTCCAGCAATAACATTGGGACACTTTTTTTTAGCTTGCCCTTTCCAGTTCTTTTCTTCTGTGTGTGTGTGGGTGTGTGTGTGTGTGTGTGTGTGTGTGTGTGTGTGTGTGTGTGTATGGTTCATTAGCTAGAAAAGTTTCACTGAGCCAGTTGGGGTTGAATTCTAGTCCTTAGATCTCCGCCTCCTGAGTGGCCTGGATTACAAATGTCAGCCACCAGCACCTGTCTTCAGGTTAAGTTTGAACACGACACCAAATACAATTCTCAGTTTTCTGAGGTGAAAGGGAAGGTGTGTGTGCCTGTCTTGAGTTGAACTATACATGGAAGTTACCCATCTTTCACAATCCCCCACCACTTCCTTCTTGATTTTTGCATAGACATCCCTCTACCTCCCCCCCACACCCCTCTCACACATTTGTCTGTGCAGATTTTGTCCATCCAGGGTCTATTTTCCCATTGTAGAACCAAACGGGAGGGAAAGAGTTAAATTGCAACCCCCCCCTGCTCCAGGCCTTCCTCCTCCACCTGCAGCCCAGGCCTGTTCCTCTCTTCTCCTAGACTGGTGTGCTGTGATTTATGGAAAGCTCCAACACTTGAAGGGGATTGACAGTCGTTCTCATTTGCTTGTGTCTCTCTCCACCCCACCCCCTACCCCATCACGGCCAAGGTCATGAGTGAGAAAGCCCCTCCAAGTTTCCTTCCCTCCTCCGTCCTCCTTTACCCTTACTCTGGGGCGGCCTCATGAATCATTCCATCTTCACATTGAACTCCTGATGCTTCCCCCACAACCAAACTGCTCCACTTCCGCCATTTTTCTTCATTCTCACTAACAATTTGGTAATGAAATATTGATTTTTAGTTAGATTCAAATAGATGTTATTAAGTTTGCATTGATAAATCGTTCCCTTTCTCAGGCTGGAAGTACCTCAGTCAGATTCTAACTGCTCTTTCATACCTGGTGATGTATTAATCTGACGTGTCTGTCAGCCAGACTGCTGGGGCCCAAGCTCGGGGGTGCGCATCTAGTAATCATCATTAACTCACATGGAGGGTGCAGGTCTAGCGGGTGTGTGGTCAGGATTTTAGTCCTCAGGTCCTCTGGCCTCCTGTGTTTTCTCAGTGGTGCCATTTCGCTGGGCACCGCTGCCTCATTCCTGTCATCCCAGCTACGCAGGAGACTGAGATCTGAAGATCATGGTTCAAAGCCAGCCTGCGGAAGGAAAGTCCATGAGACTCGTATTGCCCATGAGCAAAGCAAAAATGAAATTTAAGCTAAAAATGGAGCTCTGGTTCAAGTGGTAGAGCACCAGCTTTGAGTAAAAAGAAACAAATAGGTAAATAAATGAAGAGGGCAGTGCCGAAGCCCTGAATTCTAGCCCCAGGACAAGCACATTCTCTGTTTCTCTGTCTCTGTCTTTGTCTCTGTCTCTGTCTCTGTCTCTCTGTCTCTCTGTCTCTGTCTCTCTCTCTGTCTCTCTCTTTCTCTCTGTCTCTGTCTCTCTGTCTCTCTCTTTCTCTCTCTCTCTCTCTGTAACACTCATACACATACACATTGGTACCAATTGTTTCTGGATATAGGCTGAAGACGTATTATATTTAATTTCTCGCCTTGCCCTTTGTAAAACTAAATACATGACAGCCCTGCTGCATTATACTATATCAAACAGAACAATAGGGGGAAGACATTTCCTTCCTGGAACCCAAGCTGGGTTGCCCCAGATTTTGGGCAAGGAGAAATATGCAGGTGCACTCAGAGGCCTGACTTAAGCCCAGGACTCTGGAGAGCCTATGTAGAGTATGGAACCAACCTTTTCCTGTCTCTCCAACCCGTCTGCCACCTACTCATTCACATCCATTTACAGCTCCCAAGGCCTTGCCCAGAAAGAAACATGAATGTGGGGGTAATTCGTGACTCATAAAAATCTAGGCTATAGTTGAGATATCTGACTCTAAGGAGAGGAAGATCTTTATTCTCATCAGGACTGTTATCTAAGGTCTCCATGTCTTATTCAAAAGTAGTTGCTAACCCTAAATAAGATAGTGACCAATTCTGTATTTTTTTTGGGGGGGGTACGAATCCTAGGGCTTGAACTCAGGGCCCAGGCACTGTTCCTAAGCTTTGGTGCTTAAGGCTGGTACTCTACCACTTGCATCACAGCTTTACTTCTGGCATTTTGCTGGTTAGTTGGAGATAAGAGTCTTACAGACATTCCAGCTTGTTCCTTTGATTTTTTTTTTTTTCACTCAAGCCCAGTGCTCTACCACTTGAGCCACACCTGTACATCTGGCTTTTGGGAGATGTTTCATTGAAGATAAGAGTCTCATAGACTTTCCTGAATGGCCCCTCAGCCCAGCCTTGAGTCACCAGTATCTAGAATTTTTTTTTTTTTGCCAGTCCTGCCTGGGGCTTGAACTCAGGGCCTGGGCACTGTCCTTGAGCTTTCTTAAGATTAGCGCTCTACTACTTGACCCACAGCACCACTTCTGACTTTTTCTGTGTATGTGGTGCTGAGGACTCAAACCCAGGGCTTTGCGCATGTTAGACAAGCACTCTACCATTAGGCTAGACTCCAGGCCACGCCTGGCTTTTTTTCACTTCTCATCAAAGTTCTCTTCATTCTTTAGAACCAACAGAAAATATGCTCTCGTTTGTAGGTTTCTTGTCAGAATGAAACTCTTGCCTCTCTGTGTTCCCACACCGTATTGCTTTCAAGTTCCAATTAGCATGTATTAATTAGCGTGTGCATTCCTCAGATGCACTCTTTTAACAATGCACTGTGAGCGAGTCCTTCCTCAGAGGGGAGGTGATTCCTATGGCGTCTCCCACTCTTCACTCTCCGAGCCTTAAAGATCAGAATCTGATTTGTTTCCTTGGCTTCGGCACAGGGTTTGAAAGGAGCGGAATAAATGTTTGTTGAATTGGATGAGCAGAATGGAATGCATCTCATTGAGATGTACCGATGGGTATTTGAGGTTCCACCTTTGAGTTTGAAGTATTGGTTAACAAATGACAAGAATACTTAAAATCCAACTGCCTCAAACAAACAAACAAAAGAAACAACGACAATTTAAAAAACCCGAAATGTTAAGCTTACATATTTTGAGTGCAGGATTATAGCTGGCCTTCGTTCCCTTGTGGGAATGCTGGTTCTGAAAAACAGAACACAACCTCGTCTCTCTCTCTCTCTCTTCCTACATGTCCATCTGTATTGGCTCCCTTTTCCAGGAGGTCTTTCCCTCATGATACCAAAATGGCTGCCAGCAACTCTCGGCTTGGATCCAGTCTTTCTAGCAATTGGAGAAGAGAAATCTCTCCCTCCTCACTCCCCACCCCCAAAGACGGGTATAGGTGAGTTGTCCAATCGCAGAATACACAAGGCCATAAGTATTGCCTTGGATGAAGACAAGAGACAGTCAGAAAAAGAAAAGAAAATGTTTTTATGACAGAGAGAGGCTTTTGCTGTCCCTTGGTTATCTCATATTGTTACAGTATCTCACTTTGTTACCTGATATATCGGATATATTTGTATTTGGTTATTTGAAATTGGATAGGGAACGGGGGAAAACAAGATGAGGGGTGGGGGTGGGGGGAAGGAAATGGGGACCAAGACATGTGAAAGGGTAGCAATGTATGGGAATTAATGCACCATCTATCTGGCAAATATCATGTAACCCTTCTATTAATTACAATAAAAAATATATGAAAAAAACAAAAAACAAGAGAGAGAGAGAGAGATCCCTGGTACCTTTCCTCCTTGCAAGAAGCTTTGCAAATGGAATGAGATCAAGTTGGCTAGATCTTCTAGTTGGAAAAGCAAACAGCACAACACCTGTTCTGTTTCACAGAATCCTTCCGACTTCGTGGTCTGAGTCACAGCCCTGCTCAGTGCAAGGAGGGGGGTGGGGGGGCAAGGTCACAAGGTCATGCCCTGAGGGGAACACAAAGGCACAAGGCATGTATGCATCTGATCATATAAAATAATATGTATCAAATGAACTCCAGGAAATGTGCTTTTTTCTTTGCTCTTACTTTTTTTTTTTTAATGTCCTGTTTGTTCGTTTATCTGTCTTTGGGAGGGTAGGGAAATGGAGAGACAAAGGATGGCACTCACTAGATGCCATGTGGAAAATGGGAGGGAAAAACTGGGAGAGAGTGAAGGAAGGAGTGACATTGTCTAAAAAGAAATATACTCTTTACCTGACTTGTGTAACTGCAACCCCTATGCAGAGCACCTTTAGAATGACAATAAGAAAGATAAAATGGTCATGTGCCAATGCTATCCACAAGGATAGGTAACTCAGAGTTGAGTCAGTGCCATGCATGAACCAACCAGGATGCAATGCCTTGACTGCAGAACTGAGCTTCAGCTCTCTGAAAAGGAACTGAAGTCGTAGCACTATTTGCCAACTTGCAGACACAGAAAAATCTGAATTCTTATGCTCTCACTCTGCTCTTACCCACACTATCCACCGAACAAAAGCAATGCATTTGACATGACGAATGGCCTGGCCTTTTCTTCTGTCCCCTAGCTAGGCCACGGCTTCGTGTCCTGAGCTTCCTCTAGGAGTCAGAGCTGTGTCCATGGCTCTGGAGTTGTGCAAAGACAAAGGTGACCTGCCCAAAAGAGCCAGGTTAACAAGTGCTGCTTCCAAAGCCAGAGGAGAGCCAGACGGACAGGGAGGGGAAAGCAAGTCTGCCCTGTAACCCCTGCTGCTTGGAGTTCCCTCTCTCTCGGCCACAGTGAACACTTTTGGTCTGATTGATTTTATCTGTGAAATGAGCTGAAAATCCCTCCCAGCGAGATGCACTTAGCTCCCTTCCTCAGCCCAGACATTCCAGATAAATCAGATTGTCCATTGGCCAGAGCTGTCCAGGAGCTCTGGGCTGCAGAAAGCCAGGGTGCATCTGTGGACTGAGTGGCTGGGGAGAAGATGGCTGCTGGCTTGGTTTTTGTCCTGTTCAGAACAGAAGTGACTCAGTTGCTCCCAGAGCTGAAACTCCAGGAAATTGGCATCCTGACGGAGGACCAAAAAAAATCCATTCAATCTTTCAGTGAGGGTAAAGTGAGGAGGCAGAGGTTGTGGATTTGGGAAGGAAGGCTGGGAAGACACACGTTGTAAATGAGACAAGAGACTGAATTAGGGAAAGAAGGGATTTGAAGATAGTAGAGTTCAAGGGCAAGTTAGCAAAATGGGCAGCTGGAATGCAGGCACACTGGGGGGTCTTCTGAGATGCCATGAAAGGAACGGAATGCTAGGAGAGGTCAAGTAAGCATCATTATCTACTAATTTCTGCTATTCTTCCTGGGTTGCTTAATAACCTTCTACTTCTGGTCACCCCACTTTCTTGATCAAAGAACAGCTGGGCAGAGAGATTTCACCAACCATTTTCCATGGCTCTTACCATAGCCATCCAAGATCTTTCCTGGCGTTACATGCCCCGTTACATGCCCCATTCTCGTTCTGGAAACCAGAACGAGAAGAGAGAAGGCTGATGTCCTGGGCCCTCCCTGAGCCAGCTTCACTGTCTCCTGCCTTGCCTTTTTCTGTCATCCCTGTCCTCAGCTCTCCATGGCTCTTGGAGGACTCTTCATCTGAAAGAGACCCTAGCACAGTTGCCTCTGAGTCTCTGTTAGAAGTACATAGGGGGCAAAATGACCAAAGTCCAGTGGTGGAATAAGCAGTGATGGGTGGTATTCCTCTTTCCCTCCATGGCACCCACAGGACAGAGGCCTGGGAAAACAGCCCCTAGGAGAGAAGGGGGAAGATGCACAGATGGTACTTGGTAAGTGCTCACTGAAGCCATGTAGGGCAGTACATACCTGTAATCCCAGCACTAGGAAGCTAAAGTAGGAAGACCATGAGTTCCAGGCTAGATTTCTTAAGCAACAAATTATAAGTGGACACCTCTATTTCCACCCCTTTCCCCCCACCCCTAAGTCCTGCCTGGCCCCCAAGGCTGCCCTTGAGTCATTCCCAGGACTCTGCACTGGGACACCCACCATCAGTTCAGTACAGGAGGTGGGGTCAGAGCTGGAGCGCAGGGTGGTATGTTTCTCTGCCGCTCTGTACTGTATCATGTCTGCAAATAAATGATATAATTCAGTTTCCAGGACTCTTAACCTTTTCACTTCGCATAAATTGCGATCACCCAAATAAATGCAGGCAAATCACATTAAAAACATATATATATGCGAAGCTGGTTTATCCCAGATGTTTCTAACTCTGAAAAATACCTGTATTTCACGAAGAGAAGGGAGAAGAAAAACAACAACAGCAAGCCAGTGGGGAAACTGTACTCACACATCCATTTTTGCCTCGATTCACTGAGGCCTAACAGCCCTGCTCTGATGAGTCAAAGGTCAGGGAAACTATTTTCTTTGTTGTTGTTGTTTCCTTCCATTCCAAATTGGCAAAGAGAGGATGAGATGTATGAGCAGCTCATCAGACAATGCCAGAAATATTGAGTAATAATAATCAAATGCAAATGATGTGTTCTCAAGAGTCCAGTGGAACGCATTGTTGCTACATATACATTTATATTCTTGTAATATCACTGTGATAATATAGACTCTATATTATATACTATAGTACATATCATATATAGTATATACCATATATACCATAGAATATATAATACAATATGTATTACATATTTTATATATTACATATAACAAATTATATATTTATATGATTTGTTTATATATGTATATACTTTTATGTATTATAGAATCATGATTCTATAATAGAATAGAAACGATCAAAAAGCTATGCAGAGATTCTAAAGATCTGCACCCCCTAAGTGACCCTTGAAACCTTTCCTGACATGTAGAGAGGGCCCACATCACGGAGAGGCTATGGCCTGGCACTGGGGCCCCGGTGAGTTCTCCTCTTGGCAGCCTCAAGCATCTCTCATCCTGAAGCCCCAGACAGGCTCCATCTTCCCTGGGGACTAAATCACTGCATTTGGGATCCCTATGGACCAGGACCTCTGGCATCCTTCAGGTACAGGGCATCTGCTGAGTGGGTGGCATATGGACACACCACGGGACAGGGCTGTGGGAGGTCAATCTTTCAAGAGTGCCTCATGCAAGGTCCACTGGGGCCCAAGCTGGAGAACAGAATCTAAACATTCACCTCTGGGTAGGAAGACCGCCTGCAGTGTCACTACCCTCTCTGTGATAGGCTATGATTAGTCCTTCCTTTCTTCCTTCCTTCCTTCCTTCCTTCCTTCCTTCCTTCCTTCCTTCCTTCCTTCCTTCTTCTCTCCCTCTCTTCTTTGTTGCAGTCTTTTCTTCTTTCCCCCTCTTCTCTCCTCTCCTTTCCTTCCTCTCTATTTGTTTCCATTCCTCCTTTCTTCATCCTTCCTTCCTTCCTCTTTCCCTTTTTTTCTTCATCTTTCCTTCCTTCATTATCTCCTTCATGTTTCCTTCATTGTTCTTGCTTCTTTTCTTGCTTCTTTTCTTCCTTCCACCTTCTCTTCTTCCATCCCTTCCTCCTTTCTCTTATCCCTACCCCCTCCTTTCTTCTGTCTGTTTCTTTTTCCGTTCATTCCTCTACTTTCTTCCTTTCCTCTCTCTCCCTCCTTCACTCCTTCCTTATTTCTTTACTTCTCTCTTCCCTTTCCAACCCTTCCCCTGACTACTTTGTTCCCTCCCTCCCATCTTTCTTCCCTTTCTTCAATCCTGTGTCCCTTCCTTCCTCTCTTCTATTTCCTCCTCTTTTCCTCTCTCTCTCTCTCTCTCTCTCTCTCTCTCTCTCTCTCTCTCTCTCTCTCTCTCTCTCTCTCTCTGTCTCTCTCTCTGTCTCTCTCTCTCTCTGTCTCTCTGTCTCTCTCTCTCTCTCTCTCTCTCTCTCTCTCTCTCTCTCTCTCTCTCTCTCTCTCTCTCTCTCTCTCATCACCATAGGATGACATTCACACTGCTGGGCTTGAACTTGCGATCCTCTTGCCCCTGCTTTCTAAGGGCTGGGTAGAGGTAGGTGTCACTACACCATTTGTGCTCAGACATTTTCTTAGCATACAGCAGAAATATGGCTGCTGAATCCCATTCACTTACCCCACAGCAGTTCTCTGGGTAGAGAGGTCACATTTGAAATGGTGTGGAGATAGAAATGGCAGGCGAGACCCTCGCTCTGTCCTGTTGCCTGGCTTGTGCCTGCCTGGAGCACATGAACAACAAAAAAAATAAACTATTACATGATTCATTCTGTGCAGGCTCTTCCTACATGTAGTATGTTATATTTTACAGAGAGCTTTAGGTTTGAGCTTCATCATAATGCCCCAGGGTGAAAGCTGGAAGTCTTACCTCCTCTAAGAGGTAGGGTAGTGGCAGGCTGTCCTGCAAGAAAGAAATTGCCTAGGGCCATAAAGCAATACAGCTAGGTGAAAATCAACTGAGTAGACCATCTGGAGCCAGAGCATCCAAGGTTATAGGCTGTTTTCATGATCAGAAGCCCAGGGCAGTTAACCCATTGGTCTTTACCATGTACCATGTCTTCATGGTCTCAAATCCAGAGCCCATTTCATGGGGTGGTCATACAAATTCAACTAGATAAACCCAGTAGAACTCAGCCCAGCTCATGGCAACTGATACTTGCTGTGAAACTTCTGGGGGGATGGTTTCATGGTTTTTCACATGGCTCTGATGCAAGGAAAAGTGTAACTTATTGTGGTGAGGCATGAGTGGAGTAGAGAATCATGGAGGTCCCCCCCCCACATACACACACTTGACAATTGCCTCTGCTCCTTAAATAAACAAGAGACTGGGATCCTGCTAGAGGGATGGGAAGACATCCAGAAAATCAAATAGGAGGAAAGTTGTTTTTTTTTTTTTTTCCCATGTAGTCCCATGGTAAGAAATAAGATACTCCTTCCTTCTTCCTGACTCAGCCATGGCTATGGGTGCACTAAACGAGCCAACTTGCACAAGTCTTAAATTGCTGAGATGATCATTATGAGAACAAGTATTCTTCCAAGGCTCCTCTTGCTGCTATCCTGGTCCTGTCTCTGCTCAGGCCCCTTGGCTGGAGCGCTCTGACCTTTCGGTGTGGGAGTTTTAATTACGCTTGACTTCAACTTCTGTCAAATAATCACTTCTCATTTCTGTAAGCCCCCAACATGGTTTTTTTTTATTCTCCCAGAGCATTTTCTTGATGTTATTAGAACTGTCTATAAAATATGAATTCCCAATTCCATGATTGTCATAAAAGCTGCAAAATTCTATGCCTGCCATGAAAATATTACATGATTTATTTTTGTGTGAAGTACATATTAAATCTCAGTACTGGAATCAGAATTGGACTCTTCAACTTTAGGATCTTTTAATCACACACACTCTGTCTTCAAATGGTATTATTTTTAAGTTTGGTTCTTCATTTTTACATTTCAAAGTAGGATCAGAAAAGAAAAAAAAAGGAGTTCTGGTGTTACTTATAAAGTTTGTATTTACGGCAGCTTAAAATATTTTTCTCCTGTTTTATGGTTGTCCATTTTTGTTTTCTATATAACATGATATATGCGTTTGCTTTGTTTTTTATTTGGTGTTAAATTGCCTTTGCAGAAATACGGAGGGGTGAATCCAAGTCTTCCTCTATGAGTCTGGTTACAGCCATTGGAAGTAAAGGCGGGGTGAGCTGTTGCACAAATCAGTAAACACGTGGCTGAAATGGAGAGAAGGAGTCACCGAGGACTCTGTGCGTGGAATGGTGCAGCCAATCTTGAGCTCATCTCTTTTATCCCAATACCTAAAATCAATCCATAGGACTTCTGAAATGCCCAATGGTGGCCACGAGCTAGATGAAGATGTAGACTCACAAAAGAAAAGGGCTTGATAGAAAAAAAAGAGATTCACACATCAGAACCAACTGGAGAAGAATGAAAGGCAGAGCTAAGCTGAGATGTTCCCCTTGCCTGGGATGGGAATGGGCAAAATGGGCTAGTTCTGCCATCCTAGAACTTAGGATGTGGGTGAGATCTTGAAAACCAAGGAAAATCGAGGCAGGGGAGAGCTGGAAACCATGTCAAGTCTTAGCAGAACTTTGTTGGGAAGATGCTTAGATGTCTGTCCCAAATGACAGACAGGAATAGTTCTATATCCAGGTAGTCAGTCTTACATCAAACCCTCACCCAAATCTTCACTTGCCAGATTTTTCTGCCCAAGACCCATGCTTTCATTTCAAACAAATCAAGGATGGAGAGAAGATTGATTTTTTTTCCCCCAGCCTGGAGGGTATATGTGACATTTGGAATGAGTTGAAACTGATCTGAGAGATTTTCATTTCAAAAGATATTTGATATGATGTGTCGATGGGTTATTTCACACACCTCATCAGAGTTCAAAGGATCCAGCCATGAGAACGGTGCCTCCAAGGTGGAGGACAGATGTGTACAGCTGTAGCAAGAGGGGGTGTGGGAGGGGGTGTGGGAGGGGGGAAGGGGAGGGTCCCTGGCCCAGTCAGACTGAGTCCACACTCCGTCTCTCACATTGTGCAGACAAAAACACATGTCCAACCCAGGCAGCCTTTAGGTCTGAGACATCTTGGTACTGGGAGGAGCAAAACACATTTGTTCTACCTTTTCTCCCAAGGCACCCTGTGTTCATAAAGTCATTCACCCTGCAATCACCAGATGCTCTAACAACTACTGCTTAGGTGTTCTGATATTGCCAGTCTCCCATTCTTTCCCCCGCCCAGCCCCAATACCCAGCATACCCACCCCTTTGTTGGAAACATGGAGGAAAGTTCCCATGCTATGTCTTTGTTTTAGGGAGTAAAAGCAGGAATACGAGGACTGGCAGCCAGGAAGGAGGTGAAGAAAATAGGAAGTCATACCGTATGTCGTAGACTTGTCCAAAGAAGACATCTCAAAATGGGCCATGAAGAGGGCACCAATGGATCATAACTATCCTTCTAGCTACTCAGAAGACTGAGGTTGGGGATCACGGTTCAAAGTCAGCCTAGAGAAGAGAAATCCAAAAGGATCTGAATTCTTAATTCACCAGCAAAAAAGAAAGACATAAAAACAAGAAACAAGAAACAGAACACAGAAGTGGAGCTGTGACTCAAGGGGTGGAGCATCAGCTTTGAGCAAAACCAAATATGAGGTCCTGAATTCAAGCCCCAGTACCAACACACACACACACACACACACACACACACACACACACACACGCCATCAGAAGATGGTTGAGAGACTGCAAACATGGAAAAGAAAGTATTTCAAAGTAGTTCAAAGATTTGCTCTACAGGATAATAAATCTTCCTCTTGTCTGGGTAGGAAAATGTAGAATGAGAGAATCTCGGGTGTTCTACAATTTGAAACAGGAAGTAATCACTAAGGGAAAGCCAGAGACCCTGAAGATTTGAGCTGGGTCTGTTCAAAGTCAAGTAAAACCTGGAAGAGCTGGCCACTGAGACTCCATCTAGGGACATGGGTCATGGAAGGTATCTCCCATGGAAGGTCACAGGTCATGGAAGGTATCTCCCATGACTTGTTGAGTCTCAAAAGTTTTTCCTTTGTCCCACCATGCTATTGAGCCCAGAGAAAGAGCTTTCTTCACTCACAATCTTCTGGTTCAAGTATTTGGGCCCCAACATCCTGCACCTCCACAAAACAGGTCATCAACACAGCATCTACTTGATTTTCAACTTTTGTGCCAGTCTTGGGTCTTGAATTCAGGGCCAGAGCACTGTCCCTGAGCTTTTTCTTGCTCAAGGCTAGTGCTCTACCATTTGATCTACAGCACTACATTTAGCTATTTTTTTCCCCAGTACTGGGGCTTGAACTCGGGGCCTGAGCACTGTCATTGAGCTTTCTTCAAGGCTAGAGCTCTACCATTTGAGCCACTGCACAACTTCTGGCTTTTTCTATGTATGTGGCACTGAGGAATCGAACCTGGGTTGTTGTGCATGTTAGGCAAGCACTCTACTACTAGGCTCCAACATTTTTAGGGTTTTGATTTGAAATCAAAGTCTCATGGACTTTCCTACCTAAACTAGCTTTGTATTGTGATGCTCAGATCTCAGGCTCCTGAGTAGCTAAGCTGATAGGTGTGAGCCACTGGAGCCTGGCACTATTTCTGTTGGTTTCAAAGAAAGAGTTTCCAGAAATATTTTTTGGATCTGAATGGCAATCTCCTCTTTCGATGGCGGCAGTTTCTCCCTCCCAGTCTTGATCCATGAGTCTTCTTTCAATACGAAAATGCCTACCAACTCAATCCCACAGATGAAAAGAAATAATCCGAACATTCATCTCTATAACTCATATACCAATACAAACCCCGCATGTGCCAACCAATATGAAACAAAAGAAACCTCAATATCCAATAAATTACTTTGTGTTGTTTTATGTAGGTAAGAATCGAGTGAATTTGCTAGGTTCTTGGCTAAATTGATTCATGCTACCATTTCAAATAAAAATTCTAGGTGCAATAAGAAACTCAGAGTGGGAAAGTGCAGATATAATACTCAAGGTATACACACACACACACACACACACACACACACACACACACACAGGAACTAGGAAGTTAAGAAAACTGGGGGGATGGTGGGATTAGCAGTTGGGGAGAATGACAGAAGGATGACATCGTCAAGATACATTTTACTCATAAACAAATACGTTGAATTAAAACCCCCTGTGTACAACTACTTGAAGATTAGAGAAAAAAAGCTAACAAAAATAGAGAAAATGAAATCAGCTTCAGTTGTTGGGATTCAGAGATTGGTATGGAATATAGATAGTTTTGTTGGATAATATTTTTAAGAGTTTTATTGGTAATCTGTAATCCTAGCTTCTCAGGAGTCTGAGACCTGGAGATTATAGTTCAAAGCCAGCCTGTGGAAGGAAAGTCAAAGAGACTCTTCTCTCTAACACATCAACAGGACAGCACCCAGGTCCTAGCCTCAAGGCTAGTATTGGTACCCTCTTTCCCCCAAAAAAGGGTCTTTGTTGAATGGAAAAAGACAGGTGGTATCTGGGAAAACATATTAAGGATTTTGTGCAAGAAAATCAAGATGGATACATGAACTTGATAAATGAAAGAAAGAATAATCCATGGTGTAGTATGTGGAGGAGGAGGTGGTAAACTAGTAACTAGCTCCTCTGTGATTAAAGAAAATTAACCAGAGATTAAGTCTTGCTTCTCTTTTCATTCTTAGTGTCACCCATCTGGAAGTTTCTAATCCCCTGCCATCCAGCTTCAAGGAAGTCATAGAATTTTTTTCTGCTCAATAATCTTGCCTCTCTAATAAATCTAGTAGCTTGCAGCTCTGAAATTTAACAATCTTAGTGGAGAATAGATAAGTCCTAGTGCCCAGTGTGCAAGATAACCTCATGCAGAGGCCAGGGTACACCTGTGTCTACCAGGGAGCTTCAAATAAAAGGCTGGTTTTCAGTGGAAAGGTAGGTCAAGATCCCACTTCTCTGAGACACAGCTTTACAAAAGAGACCTTTTGGTCTCTTTAGATTTGCTATCTTTTAGATTACAAAAGCCACATGTGACAGGTATTTGAGAGAAAGATGGTGGACATGAAATATAAAGAAATAGGATCTTAGTGCTAAAGGATTAGAATGGTCAGGCACTGGCCTGTAATCCTAAAGTTCTTAAGACTCTTACCACCAATTAACCATCAAAATGCCTAAAATGGAGCTTTGTCTGAAGTGGTATAGCATCCACCTTGAATAACAGAGTTAAGGGACAGCACCAAGGCCATAAATTCAAGGCCAGTACCAACACACACACACACACACACACACACACACACACCACACACACACACATTGAAGAAAAGATAATGAACAGATGTGAGACCTTGACAAAGCTGTTGACAAGGACCTCTGCTTTTGTTCAACTGAAAAAAAAAATAACCAGAGAATCCTGTCCTCTTTCATTTCCTTTTTATATTCACTCCAGCACAAACAGGAAGTCATCTGACTTCTAAATGTCTGTGTCTCTATTCTGTGTTATTGTCTCCTCCCCCTGGAGATCTGGCTAATCACAATTGGTGGGAAATGGCTATCATCTCCAGCCATGGTTTTCCTTGGCTGGTGTCACTCAAGTGTCAGAACAGACACAGTGAGCAAGCCATTGTGTCTTCCAAATGCCTTGAATTAAATGCATGTTAAATGATTCCCATGTGTTGGGCACTGGTGGCTCATGCCTGCAATCCCAGCTACACAGGAGGCTGAAATCTGAGGGCCATGGTTCAAAGTCAGCTTGGGCTGGCTTTACAGAAATGCCTGTGAAACTTGTGTCTCCAGATAACCAACAAAAAGCCATAAGTAGAGGTGTAGCTCAAATGATAAAGGGCAAGCCTTAAGCAGAAAAGCCAAGTGAGAGTGTGACGCCTTAAGTTCAAGCCCCATACTGGCGCACGTGGGCGCTCACACACACACGCACACACACACACACACACACACACACAATTAGAAATTATTCGATCACATCTATAACAAGATTTTGCATTTCTACTTTTCTCCTTCTTAAAGCAATAATGAAGATCTCACAGACATTTTCTAATTTATTATCTAGTATTTATCGTAGGAAGAGCGTTTCCTGTAATCACGTCATTAAAATCACATATTATTCACAATAACCTACCACGAAAGACTCATCACGTTAGCAAGAAAGAATAAAAAGTGATTTTCCAATGAAACTTCATTTTGAGCATTTCTCTTTGGAGACACTCCAAGCATATTCAAGAAAAGAGAGGAACTTGCCTGATGAAATCACCTTGGCAAAGAAAATTTGCTACCAAAAAAATAAAGAGATAAAAAGAAAAAGAGAGTCAGACATCAGGGGCTCATAGCTATAATCCTAGCTACTCAGGAAGCTTAGATCTGAGGATCGTGGTTCAAAACAAGCCCTGGAAAGGGAAGTCTGTGAGACTTTTATCTCCAGTGAACCACCAAAAAAATAAATAATAATGCCAGAAGTGGAGCTGTAGATCAAGTTGGTAGAACACCAGCCTTTAACAAAATAGTTCAGGGACAGTGTCCAGGCCCTCAGTTCAAGCCCCAGGAAGAGCAAAAAAAAGAAAAAAAAAGATAGCTCAAAATGAGAATATGAAGGAGAGCCAACAGATATAACAAAAACAGGGACCCAGTGTCCGAACTCAGTAGGGTTTTTTTTTTCTTTCTAATATGCCTTTAATGGAGAGACATAGGAGAAAGGAAGGGGAAAAAATCAGGCTTAGTATTTGCCTAGTTTCTCTCTTATTTTTAATCATGGTCCTTCTTCGTTCCCCTTGACACTGGATGATAACTCAGGTCTATCTTGTTAGCTGAATAAAGCAGTTTCTTTGCCTCCCTCATGTTCCAGCCAGCAGAGCTGCTCAGATCATTATTATAGGCACAAAGAGACAATAGTATCACATTTGTAATTCTCGAGGATGTCACCCCATCGCAATGAGCAGTGGTGAGGCGGGGGGTGGGGGGGGCTCGGTTATGAATACTCCATTTGTTAAGTGAGATGATTCTGGCATTAGCAAGGTGGCATTTCCCACATGTGTAGCCTGAAAGGAGACATTTGTTTGGACTGTAGTTTCTATGTACTTGCTTAATACAATCACATTGACAGATGACTCTTATTTCACAACAGGTTTGGAGATGAGGTTGTGATTTCCACATTCCCCCCCCCCTTCTTTTTATTTATTTATTTTTATTGGTTTATTTATTTTGAATGACCATGTCAGACAACATACTTATACAGAAAAATCACTAGTTACTAAAATCCATCCATGCCTGTTTCCTATCGCTGTTGATTTGTATGAAATTCATGACAACAAGACAACGAAACCAAACTAACAAAGAAAAAGCAACTTGAGGCACTTTGGGAAATGACCGTTCTTTAGCAAGCCTCTCCTTCCTCTAGGCTCACTGGGTCTCGGGCCCATAAAGCTGCCTGCTGTCTCATGTCAGGAAAAGGAACAGCTTTGCCCCGGAATGCCATTACTGTGTAATGAGGCATGCAGCAAAATATACCTTCAGCAGCCACTTGATGAAGCCTTGCTGACACACCAGCCCAGACAGAAATGTTTTCTTGTGTGTTCTTTTTTATTTTGTCCATCAATCACACCATTAGTCAAAGTAGACAAGCCTGTCAAGCCAAGCCCAGATGCAGAATGGCAGGTGATCAGTGGACAGGTGTTCTATCTCTTCTCTTCCACCCCCCCCGTCCACCGTGGGGGGAAAAAAAAAGAAAACACAACAACAACCACCACCCACGAAATCCTGAAATCCTGAAATGGAAGAAAGGAACCAAGACTTTGTTTCAACAACTAGAATGTCCATGAAGAAGAAACACACACACACACACACACACACACACACACACACACACACACACACACGAGGGCAGAATGTTAGCAGTAGATCTTAGTCACCCGACCAGTGAGTAGAAAGGTTCCAGTAAGTGGGGGAAAAAAATCCTAGCTGGACATTGGTAGTTCAGGATTATCATCCTAGCTACTCAGAAAGCTGAGATCTGAGGATCACAGCTTTAAAGCTAACCTGGGTGGAAAAGTCTGTAAGACTCTTATCCCCAATAAACTACAAAAAAAAGCCAGAATGGAGCTGTGGCTCAAATGGTAGAGTGCAAGCCTGGAGTGAAAATGCTCGGGTGCAGTACCCACGATCCTGGACTATCTCCCTCTCTCTCTCTCATCTGTTTCTTTGTTGTGGTCCGTGTGATCATCAAATGCAACATTCACAAAGAACAAATTAAAATTTTTGTTATCCTGCAGAGCCCCGCTTTTTGTGACATTCCAAATGCATACAGTGAAATTGGAAAAAGTCAAGAATTCTGGAACCAGCCACATCCGTCTGAGACATTTACATCTGCCTTGGAGATGAGAAATCCAAGGCTCCAGCTTTCTGGTGTCTGCCTCAGTATTACTGATTTGTAAGGAAACCAGTCAGCCCTCCTCAGATATTTTCATTTCCAGTCCATCCTATGATGTCTTCCTTTGGGAGGTATCATCATTTGCCATGTGCTCTCTTTCTGGAATGGAACATCTTCGATAGTTAATTTCTAGCCTTTCCAGCAAGCCCCAGAATGAGTTTGGATAATGAACTCATTGCTCAGTTACCCTCTGATTACCAGGAAAGATCAGTCCATCAAACGCTCATTTCAACTCTAGCCATGGCAGCCACAAAGTTTCAAGGTGAGATTTTGTGATGGCAAAATTGAATTGAGATATTAGCAGGTGCTGGGGCTTGAACTCACAGTTTGGGTACTGTCCCTTGAGCCACAGCTCTACTTTTCTTTGCTGCCTCATTGGAGATAAGAGGGTCATGATTTTTTCTGCCCAGGCTGGCTTTAAACTGTGATCATCACTTCTCAGCTTCCTGAGTAGACAGGATAACAGGCGTGAGCCACCAGCTCTCAGCTTTGTTATTTTCTGTGTTAAAAAGTAGTTTTTCCTTTTTTATAAGGTGTATTCACTTAACTCCCTCTGTCTATTCACCTATCTCAATAATCTGTATCTATCTATCCATCTGTCTGTCATCAACTTATCCATCTGTCTCATGTGTACATATGCTGATTTCCTTTGGTTTTAACCTAAGTCTACTTTGCTGTTCCAACATTGCATCCTGAGTTCATTGCCTTCATCATCATGTCTTTTAGACACTTGGCTGCACATTTCTCAGACTTTTCTTGACCTTATGACCTTGGCAGGGCTACAGAGGACTTTACATATACCTCTGTGTGGGGGGATGGGGGAGGGTGCCAGACCTGAGGCTTGAACTCAGGGCCTAGGCACTGCCAAGTGCTGGAGTTTACATTCAAGGTCTAGGTACTATTCCTGTTTTATTTTCCTCAAGTTTGGGACTCTTAACATTTGAGCCACAGCTCCACTTCTAGCTTTTGGTGGTAGTTTTTAGTGGCGATAAGAATGTCCCAGGCTTTCCTGCCTGGAATGGCTTTGAACCATGATCCTCAGCGTGGCCTCCTGAGTAGCTGGGATTTACAGACAGGAGCCACTGACACCAAGCTATAGATGCCATTTTTTTGTAAGCTTCCACAATTTCCCCTTTCAATTTAGAATGTATTTGCTATCTGTGGACACAAGGTCTTTTCTGTGTTAGTAAAAATAGTGGGGCGAAGAATAAGACAATGGGAGGAGATCACAGCAAGGTAAGGAAGGGGAGAAATTGGGATGGTTGAAAGGTCAAAAGTCTTGACTTGAAGCCAGGGAGAAGTCAGACACTACAATCTTTCCCCCTGCTGACCTTTCTAAAGTAAGATATGCTGAGCAGGAACACGTAACACCCGATACAAGATTCAAGCCCACACTTCCACCTTTAACTGAGAATTAAATCCACACATATTTCCTTGGGGGTTTCCAGAAGGCAAACGAGCACATCATTAATCTAACCAGTTCTACGATGCCTCTGCGGCCTGGTTTCATTGATCCAGGGCAGGATTTGAGTGGAGTGGGGACTACAGAGACAATGGATTACGGTGCTGTGAAAGGCTAGGGCTCTGCTTCCAAGAAAATCAAGGCTGTGACTTACCTGGAAGCCCAGAGGTTCAAGACCTCCAAGGGTACCCTCAATTTGAGTACCCTTGGGGGTACTTCTTGGTATCAGTCTGTGCATTAACTGTCTGTTTTTCTATTATCTATCTAGACAATTTCTATCCATTTGTCAATCTATTATCAATTTATCCCTATCTTTCTCTCTATTTTCTAGCTACTAGCTAGCTATCTGCCATCAACTTAGCTCTGTCTGTCTGTCTCTCATCCATTTATCGACATCTGTTAAGCTGTCTGCCTCTCATCAATTTATTGTTATCTGCCTGTCATCAGTGTATCCATATTTGTCTTATGTATCTATTATCTATTTAATCTATATCTATCCATCACCAATTTACCTGTAGCTGTCTGTTTATCTGTCATCAGTTTATCCATATCTATCTAGCCAGCTAGTTAGCTAATTAGCTGTCTAACTACATATCATCTTTTTAGATAATTTTGTATCTATCAATCAATCTACTTGTCTGTGTCATTAATTTATGCTTATCTCCCTATTAATCTGTCCATCTGTAATCAATTTATCCATATCTATCTTCTAGATACCTAGTTATTTGTCATCCATTTATCACTCTGTCTGTCTGTCTGTCTCTCATCAATTTATCCCTACCTGCCATAAATTTATCCATATTTGTCTTATAAAAATTCATCTACATCTAGTCTATCTCTATCTGTCATTAACTTATCCATATATATATATATGTTTATCTATGTATCTATCATCAATTTATATGTATCTGTCTGTTATATGTTTATAATACATCTATCATCTATCTAAATAATCGATACTTGTCTGTCCTCAATTCATCCATACTGTTTATCTATGTGTCTATCAATTCATCTAGCTATCAGTCTGTCTTTTCATCTCTCTCCTTTGCCTTTCCCTCTTTTCTGTCCCTCTGCCTTTTCTATGAAGCTTAGAAGCATCAAGAAGTGAGCAGTCAGTTTGGGAAAGCCTATTCATGTTTACTGACTAAGAAATCTGTCCATTTCTTTCTCTGTCTCAAATTCTTATCTGAAGAAGAATTGGTGACTTTATGGGACATGTAATTACCAAGACATCCAAACATACATCAACTTGGTACCGATCCCGTTCTACCAAGACCCTGACTGTGGTAGTTATGTTGTTAAATCTCAGTCTACCTTTCATCCTCGCAAGGACCCCAGGCTTTCCAGTTCATCCACATGTTTTATGAGTCTGCCTTTTATCTTGAAGGACTATGTGGGAAATAAAATAAATGAATCCAACACTATGCGAATATTTCTTCATAGAGAACAAAGTGACAAATTAAAAAACAATAATCATACCTTAGGAATGCTGAAGCCTAATATGTAAACTTTAATTAGAGGGCTCTGAAGAAAATAGGTAGATAGATAGATAGATAGATAGATAGATAGATAGATAGATAGATAATTACCCGTTTACACAGAGCACCTACAGGCCAGGCCAAATAGAACCTTCAAGAAACTTTGAATTATTAAAGAAGAAAGATTGAGTTGACTCCTGTGACTCTTGCTTAGATAAACACATTAGTGAGTTTTCTGATTGACAGAAGATCAGTTCAGATAAATTTAAATAGCACCAAAATACAGACTCCCCAAATACACTCCATAAACATCATCATTCCCCTACGTGTTAACACTGTAAAACAAACAAAACTATCTAGTCCATTACACCTGCCCATTTCTACATACATATAGGCATCTAAAATGAGATTTCTACAGAAATGAGATTAGAGTAGGCATATCATCCAGTTCTTTGATTGTTTGTACTAAATTCATTTTAAAGAGTTTTCAAAACCAATACACATTCTTTTTAATAGCTGTTTGGTATTTCTATAGTATAGGCATAGTATCATTTATTATGAAATTGTTAATACGTCTCTCATTTATTTCTATTAATTTTCACAAGCAAGATTTTGGTGCATGATATTTTGTGTATATGTGTGTATATATAATGTATCCATCTATACCTTATATGTCTGTCTGTCTGTCTGCCTGCCTGTCTGGCTGTCTGTCTGTCTGTCTACTACCTACCTACCTACCTACCTATCTACCTACCTGTCCAGATTTCTTTGCATGTGGAAATGTTCTTTGGATATTCCCTGAAGTATTTCTGGGGCATATTTCTATGAAATGAGTTACTCCTGCCAAAGAATCCTTTTGAAGGGGTTAATTGTTGTTTCAGCAATAATATATAGTCCTCATCTAAGCAAGATTCTCCACCTTAAAATTTTAATCAATTTAAATGGAAAGTTATGGACTTCAGACAGAATGGAGGAAAAACTCGCATGCTGAATTTACTAAAATCAACATGTATCTTGAGGTATATCATATTCAACTTCTTACCATGTCTGATAAATTAAACTCTAAAACATGTATGTATGTATGTATGTATGTATGTATGTATGTATAGATGTATAGATGTATAGATGTATAGAAAAATCATGATGATTGCATAGTCAGTGCTGGCAGCAGATTTAGGCATACCCTGGGGTTCTAGAACATATGTCTCCCATGGTCTAGGGGGAAGCAATTGAATATCTGATTTTACATCATTAATTTAGATTTCTTTCCCTGTTTATTAAACCAAGACCTTTTCTCTTTTTTTCAGTTTATAATGCCTTTGGAAGTTATTAATGAGATAATAATATTTAATTCCTCATAAATGTTTGATAGTAGTCTTATTTTAACCTGTGAAATTTAAAAATTATCATAATAGATATTGGTAGGTTAACTTTTTTTTCATTCCAAAAATAAATGCAATAACGATCATCTTTTATTTAGTTCTCTTTTTTTCCTATCAGTAACCAAACATGCAATTTCCACCTTACGTTACTCCAGTCTTCTTTTACTGGAGGGCAAATTCCACCATGATAGGTTAGGAAAAGTCTCTGTACACTGTTCGTATCTGGAATGTAAAATTGGTCTCTTAAAGTTTAGCACAACTTACTTTATAAATGGTTGAGGTCTGATGTTCATGTGAAGGAAGATTTTTATTTTTGATCTCCTCCCTAAACACTGGTCTTTTTAATGCATTCACTTGAATGATTTTGAGTGCTTTTGACTTCCTTTTGCTTTATGTATTTTTAAGCCATGTTATTAGGTACATAGAGGTAATGATCACCAAAAAAATGAACAAAAATGTCTTGTCCAACATAACTCATTTGACTGGGATATTACCAATCATTTAGTGGGAAATCTAGTTCATGCAGGACCTAGATTGCATCCTTTGGGATACATTGAGCCAACTGAGAAAGGGAAGAAAAGAATGTGGGAGGTAGGGAAAAGGTCATGAAAGAGTTTAGATTCTGTGGTCTGGTGTAGGGCATTTGTTCTCTAATTCATAAAATTAGAAAATATTTTGGTTCAAGTGAAGCTAAGACCTGCTTTTCTTTTGGAATACCCATGCCAAATGCATTGTCGGAGACGACGATGTGAGAGATTGCAGTGATTGACAGCCAAGCTGCGGCCCATAGAAGTCTTGAACAAGTCTAAATAGAATCTTTTTCCTAACAGAGAATCAGAGAGAACAGAGGAGGAAACCTGTATTTAAAGACACGCTTAGGCAACACTTAGCATCTACCATATATTTCACAGTGCAGCTAATTCTACAATCCAGTGGGCAGGAAGATCATGGGTGATGCTATGAAAAAAAGACCTCAAGTGGCCAGTAGTTAAGATCGGAAATAATTTTCCTAGGAAGAAAGAGGATGGTGAAGCCCCAAACTGGAGAGTCCACAGCCAAGGCTGAAAGCCGAGCATCTCCCGAATAACCCAGCAGCTTCATGGATGAGCTGATGCTTGGCTCTTAGGAAAGTCCACTGGAATCAGAGCCACTACCCCCAAAACACCAGGTGATTGGCTGGGCTATGTGGGTAGACCACGAGAACTCTCTGCCACAGAAATGGAAGGACAGAGCGGGGACAGATGCAGCAGGAGTCCTCACTGGAGGTTATGATACTATGAACTATCTAAGTTCTGAGTGGGGAGGGGAGGGAAAAAACTATGAGAAAGAAACCATGACATTGTCCAAAAAGAAATGTTCCCATTGTCTGATTTATATAACTGTAACCCCTCTGTACATCACTTTTATAATCACAATACTTTTCTTAAGAACAGAAAAGGCTGTTGGGGGCAGTGGCTGAGATCTGAGGATCACCGTTCAAAGCCAGCCTTGGCACTAAACATGAGACTCTTCTCCAATTAACCACCAGAAAACCAGAAGTGGGACTGTGGTTCAGGTGTCAGGCAGTAGCCTTGAGCTGAAGAACACAGAGACAATGCCAGGCCCAGAGTTCAAATCCCATAACTGACAAAAACATAGAAAAGGCACAGTTAATCGCAATCCTAGGGGCATCTGCTCAGATATTTCACCCATAGACGTTGAATAGTCTTCTAGAGTCACAATTAGTGAATTCCCCTACCAGAAGAAGATCCAAATAAAGTTATATTTCTCTGACAGAAACTAAGCAAAATGTGGAATGATCTGGGACAAGAGAGAGGAGGAAGAAAAACAGCAGAATAAATTTAACTCAGAGTTCAGTGTCAACCTTGCATATTCCGTCTGTTTTCCGAACTTAGGGGTCGAGCAACGTCTGCTTCCAATTAGTTTTATTCTTTATCATTTGCTTTACAGGAAAACAGGGCTTTAGAATCAAAGATGTCTCTGTATTTGAGTTTTTAAAAAAAAATCAATGAAAAGTCTAAGAAAAGGGCCAGCAAAATTCTGGGGGTATGATGGTTATGAAGCGTGCTTAATCCTTGTTTATGACATAGTGTGTGACTTAGTGCAAAATGATTTTTAAAAGGGAGAAGGGGGACTTCAGAGAGAATGGAAAGTACCTACAGTTGGCTTGTAGCGTTGTTTTCTTTCACAGAAAACAATGATCAGATTTGGGAATGGCAATCGGGAACTGGTGTTTGGCAAACCAGCGAAAGAAGCAATCCATATGATTTTATCTGCGCCGGATACATTTTAAAAATATTTTGATTTTTCTTCAATCAGGTTCAGAATGGCACACCTATAATTCTAGATACTCAGAAGGTAGAGTTTGAAAAAAAAATCACAATTTGAGGCAGCGTGAGATAGGTCTATACCCTTGGCCTTGCTCTGGGTGGACTTTGCCTGGCACTGGTGAGTGCCCTGGCACCTGGGAATGCCTGTCCATTTCCCCTTATATTTCAAGTGCCAGCAAAAGGTAAGTGTACACACTTTGTATTTGATGGAGACAGTTGGAGCCAACCACACTTCATGTGAATGCATTCTCTCTGTTGAAATTCCCATAGCCAGGAGAAAGCAACCCCAGCTTTGATTTGTGTTGGTAGCTCCATTCTAGGCATCAAGAGCAACTCAGGTCGATCTCTGCTTGAAGGCTTGCTCTGCCCCTTTCCATCAGCATCCAGGATCAGCCTGAGTGAGTCCTGGGTATCAGAGACCAGTGACCATCAGTTTATAGGGTCTGAGTGTCTATCAAGCCATCCACACACCACTTCTTTGTGTATTCAGCAATGGTGGGGAGTGGGTTCTCTGCCATTCCATTTATCCTTATTTTACCTTTCACCACATTCCTTTTTTTCCTTTTTGGCAAGTTATAAAATACATCCTATCTCCCCAGGAGATTATCTGCTTGTGCTTTAGTCCACCTAAACAAATATGTATTTACAACGGGTTCTTCTTCTAAAACATGCATTATGCGCCTAATAGACTGAAATGACTCTTCAGGGGGAGTGTGGCACAGATCCCAGCAGTGCTGGGTTGTCTGTAACATTCACCTCTTTTATATGGCTATTTATTTTTCTGCTGGTTTGGATGCTGAAGAGGGATAGGAGAAAAGGGGGAGGGGAGAATCACATACCCAAACACAAGCTGCAGCACATAAAGCTTGCAGATTGTTAAAGCACACCAATAACCTTTGATGATAATATGAATGTGAGCTCCTGGCTGAGAAAAATAAAAGCCTCCTTCCCAGAACTAAATTTGTGTGTGTGTGTGTGTGTGTGTGTGTGTGTGTGTGTGTGTGTTGGTATTGAGGCTTGAACTCAGAGCTTCTATACTGTCCCTTAGCTTTTTCTACTCAAAGCTGGTGTCCTACCATTTGAGCCACACAACTTCTTTTGGCTTTTTGCTGATTTATTGTATGGAAGAGTCTCCATGACTTTTCTGCCCCAGCTGGCTTTAAATCATGCTCTGCACGTCTCAGCCTCCTAAGTAGCTAGGATGGCAGGTGTGCCTACCTTGAAAACAGTCATTTTTAATGGAGCTTTACGCCCACAAATGACCAAACCCACAAAAATTATTAGACTCATTTCAGGCTGTGATGTAAAATGAAAAATAAAGTCCATAGCTCTTAGTGAGGGTTTAGAAGCAGAAACAGGCGTTCCACAGAGACCATGACTGCTCATTATAAATAAGCCTTGCAATTTGCTTGTGTGATATCTCCCGTGCATCTTAACTAAAAAAAAAATGTTTAAAAAGACCCAAAGTATCGTAATGGAATAAATGCACTGCTTATAAATCTCCACAAACACCCTGCATTATTAGTAAAACTTTCTAAGATTCATAACAGATCAAAAAGTCATAAAACTCTTTTGATGAATAAGACTCACAAACCGGATGCTGAAATACTATGAAAACTAGTAAAAGAATAAACGTGTTGAGTAAATCTGCTATGCAAAAAGAAAATTATCTCAGTGTTATATATAATGGAACTCTTCTTAAACAAAGACCTGATAAAACAATAAACCTGCTCAAAGACTAAATTTACTGCCCTCCAGGGCCATATTTCTTACCTGTTTGGGGAACTGCTAGACAGCTCAACCTGTTTAACCTCTGTCGTCTCGATTTTCACTGTTTATATTCATCCTGGCTTTTACCTGCAGGATGCAAGGAATTTCGGAAAGACAGGGCACAGAATGTCAATGTTTAATGGGATCAAGTTTATCTCTTTTCCCCTCGGAGCTACCACCCAGCCATATGCCTGCTGTCATCTGCAAACACTCTGCCTGTCTTAGCCAGGCACTAGTGGTTCATTCCTGTAATCCAGGCTTCTCCAGAGGATGAGAATGGAAAGATCATGATTCTAAGCCCGTCCATGCAGAGTTTTGTCAGAGCCCCTTTACCAAATCCAATCCTCAGATCTCAGCCTCCTGAGTAGCTTGGATTTCAGGCGTGAGCCACCAGCACCCAGCTTGTTATTGTGGTTGTTGTTGCTGCTGCTGTTTGATGGTATTATGCATTAAATTACGATCCTCATGCTTACCAGGCAAATGGTATAACGGCTAAACCATCTCTCCAGCCCTCGTTTCTGCTGGTAATTTGGGAGATCAGATCTCACTTTCTGCCAGGCATACACCCAAGCCCATCCATCCATATTTGTCTTTCCAAGGAGAGTAACTTGGATGCAGGCTTCGGTTACCACATGCAACTTTCCACTGACAGCTTTTCTCCCTGGGCTGACCTTGAACTGCAATCTCAGCCTGCCCAAGAGCTAGGATTACATGTGTGAGATACTACCCCCTCCACGTGCTATTGTTTTGCAAGAAATCTCCATACTGATTTCCATAGTGGAAGGATGTATGTATAGGCCCACCAACAAAGTCTAAGAGTTCCTTTTTTCTCCACATCTTCCAAAATCTTGAATTTCTGTATCATTCTAGATTCACTAATAATATCACTTTTGAATTTATGAAAAGAATCATTCTGAAGCCACTGACAACAGACAAAGCATTTCAAGCTGGATACCAGTGGTTCATGCCTGTAATTCCAAACAACTCCAGAGGTTGCGATTTGAGGATCGAAGGTCTAAGCTTAAGCCTGTCCCAGAAGGAAAGATCATGAAAGTCTTATATCCTATGAACCAGCAAAAAGCCAGATATATAGAGGTGTGCCTCAGGTGGTCTACCAGCACCAGAAAAAAACAAAAAGCTGTTCTGTCATTAATATGTGTTCACATGTGTGTGTGGATCTCTCTCTATACATGTTTATGCATGTATACTCATTCAGATGCATGAGAATCCTTACTGCATAAAAGAATTGCTAAACCCATATGCTAATTGTCCATTTAAATTTTTGAGGAACTGGAAAATGTTTATAATCCTATCAGCGATGTATGACGATTCCAGTGCCTCTCTGGCCTTGCAATTATCTGTCTCTTTAATTTTTAACCACCCTAGTGGGTGTGAACTGCTACCTCGTTGTTTCTGCTTTGATTTGCATTTTTCCTAGTGACTTGTAATAATGAAAAGCTTCTCCTGGGCTTATTAGGCACTAGGATAACTCATTTGGAGAAATACCTATTTAAATGCTTTGCCTATTTTAATTGGATTATTTACCATGATTACTAAGTTTTAAGAACCTTTATAGAGTCTTAATACAGGATCCTTCCTGGTAAGATGGATGCTTCAAAAACGCCTTTCTTTTCCTGTGCGCTCTCTTTTTTTTTCAATTTTTTTATGGTGTCTTTTGAGGTCTGTCATATAGATGCTTCCAATTGACCATTTATTCTTTTCCTTTGTTTCTGTTGCTTTGGATGTCACGAAGTGTGGAGTGTCTAACCCAAGTTCATTCATAAATCCTCTTGCATTGTCTCCCAATAGTTTTATAGCTTAATCCTTACAGTTATTAGGTTTTGTGTGTGGTGTGAGGTAGGGATATAACTTTATAATTGTGTACTCTAAAGTACACAATTCACTCAGGACCCTTCATCAAAAAGATATTCATTTTTAGATTGGCACTATTTTTTGGACAATTAGTTGATATGGAATGACAAACGTAAGTGTTTATGGCTTTCAACTCTACCACACTTACCTAGAGATTTATCACTATAATTTGTCACTACTCCACCCTAACTCACTACTGAAGATTTGTAGTGAATTATCAAACTAGAGAGCCTGGAGTGAAGAACTAGAAATCTAGGTTCAAAGACAGCTGAGGCAAGAAAGTCCCTGAGACTCTTATCTCTGAGGAGCTACCAAAAAAAAAAAAAGGAAGTGGCACTATGGTTCAAGGTGGAAGAGTGCTAGCCTCAAGTGAAAAAGCTCAGGAATAGTACCCAAGACCTGAATTCAAGTTCCAGCAAGGGGGGTAGGGAAATAAAACCAGAAAAACCACATTTTTTCCATCCATTCCCAGGCTAACACTGCTTTCCACAGAGGTAATAGCAGCTAGTTGCACCTGGCTGTCTCCAGCAACTGGTAGGGAAAACTCTTTCCACTGAGGTCCCTTTGAGTCCAATCCAGACAAAACCTATACATTGATTTCTTTTTTCATTTTAATGATTTTTTTTCCTCCATCAAACCAAATAATAGTGGAAAAGTGCAAGACAGTCACTGAGCATGGCGAGAGAGAGTGCCAACAGGGCAAGCTCAAATGTGTTCATGCTGCTAATTCTTCCTTACTGAGACTCAGCAGATTTACTTTAATAAATGCTCTTCGATTAGCTAGAAGCATGAGTAGATTTCTGGAATTCTCACAAGGTTGATTTTGACAATTCAGATCCACAGTCTCATTCTCACCATGGGCCAAGTTCCCATTTGACCTCATTCTATAGGTCTAGAAACATGGCCACCATGTTTTCTGATTTATTTTTCTCTTCTTTTTTCTCCTCTTCTTCTTGTCTCCACCTAGAATCAGACACGTGTGTGTGTGTGTGTGTGTGTGTGTGTGTGTGTGTGTGTGTGTGTACAAATTGCTCCTAGGCTTGAACTCGGGGCCTGGGCTCTGTCCTGAGCTTTTTCTTTTTTTTAGGCCATGACTGGTGCTCTATCACTTGAGCCACAGCTCCACTCTGGCCTTTTTGTGATTGATTGGTGCTAAAAGTCTCACAGACTTTGCTGCCCAAACTCACTTTGAACCTAGATTCTCCTCAGATCTCAGTCTCTTGAGTGGCTAAGATTATGGGCATAAGTCACCTGCCCCTGGGTAGAACGCACACATTGTAATCTAATTTTCTCTGGGGTGGGTTTAATCTACTTCCTGCCAAAGAAGAGATCCTGAGACCTTCTTGGATGGTTTCCGATGAAATCAAATAATTAAAAAAAAAAAACTTGACTTTAAAATAAAATGATGGTAATCAAATCAGGATAATTGACATTTCATTAAAAATATATAGCATGGATAAAATTACCTGGTTGAGAAAAGGCAGGGTTTGGGTAGATTTTTTTTTTTTGAAGATAGGGTACAATGGTATCGAATGATGTGCTATCTAATAGACATTTTGATCTCTGACACAAACAAGGAGACTCATAAGAAATGAGTGTTGAAATGCAATGTTGAAATTATCAAAAGCAATTAACCATAATTGTATCTCTTTGTCTCCTAAGCAATTAGGAAATGAGTCAGAACCAAGCTACAGCACACAGGCCATCTCCTCCTCCTCTCTCCCTTTCTTCTCTCCACTTCCCTCCCCCTCTTTTCTCCCCCCCCTTATCCTCTCCTTTTCTTCCTCCTCCTTCTCCCCTCCTCCTCCTATCCCCAACTCCTCCTTCCCCCTCCTCTCCTTCTCTTCATTCTCCCCTTCTTCTTCCTTCTTCCTCTCCTTTCTCTTCCTTCCTCTCCTACTATTATTGCCTTCCCCATTCCCCATCCTCCCTCTTCTTTCTCCTCCCCTCCTCCTTTTCCTCCTCCTGCACTCTCTCTACCCCATCTTTTATAAGTAGCTTACTTCCTCAGAGACGTCCTTTCCCTATTTTATCTTCCGTTTGTTTTTCTTTTCCTTCTGGTGACTGGTCTGGGCTGCTAGGAGCTGCTATCTCACCGCCATTTTTCTGCACCTAAGCAGCCTGCATTTAAAAACTCTCCAGCTCATCTGTCTTCATTTGAGAACTGGGGTTAAAAAATAAAATTAATGATTGCTATCAGAGAGAAGACGAGCTGCATCTTTGGTGAAAAGTAGATCTGCCACGTTTGTCCAAGGCTGACATCTTTCACTGGCTGGAAATGGCTAGATAGACTTGTAAACATTATTAAAAATAATAACTTAATGTTTCCTTCCTGTGACTCCACTAGCATTAGCAAGGTAGCTCCAATTAGTATTTCCTCCGAGTGAGAGAGGCCTTTACTTCGTTTCATTGAAAAGGGGATTTGTTTCTCTAATTTCTACTTCTGCTGCTGTCAATACAACTTGGCCAATGATGGGTACCCTTCCTGTCGTGGCTTACGCTTTGCAAAACCCACAGCAAAGGATTGTGCCTCTTTGCTTTTATTTATGAGAGAGAGAGAGAGAGAGAGAGAGAGAGAGAGAGAGAGAGAGAGAGAGAGAGAGAGAGAGAGAGAGAGAAACCACATTCACATCTCTGTAATATGGGGAGGGAAAGGGCCAGGTTGCAGAGTTTGGGGGGGAAAAAAAAAAGCACATCCTGGGACTAAATCATTGTGTAGGATTTGGGCTGTGATGGCAAATAATCCGGTAATTGAGGGATGGCTTAGGAATGAAGGCTGCTCTTCAGAAACAAGAAAGGCAAAGAAGGAAGTTAGGGTGCCAGGGAGAGGACAAGCTTGTGCCTCTACTGTCTGAATTTCTTTTGTGTGGGTAAATGACCAAGTAGCTCACTGGCTCATCTCTTCTTCCTTTCCTCCCTTCCTCCCTCTCTCCCTTCCTCCCTTCCTTTGTTCTTTCCTCCTCTTCCTCTTCCTTCTTCCTTTCTCTCTCTGCTCCCTCCTTCCCTCCTGTCTTTTTTGTGCCAGTCTTGGGGCTTGAACTCAGGGGCCTAGGCACTGTCCTTGGACACTTTTTGTTCAAGGCTACTTCTCTGCCACTTGAACCACAGCACTATTATCCTATTGTATTTCTGAGTGTGTGGTACTGAGGAATTGAACCCAGGGCTTTGTGCATGCTAGGCAAGCACTCTACCACTAGGCTATACTCCTGGCCCTCCCTCCTCTCCTCCCCCTCCTCCTCCTCCTTCTTCTTCTTTCTCCCCCCCTTCTCTCTTTCTCTCTCTCTCTCTCTCTTTCATGTTTTATGCCAGTACTAGGGGCCTGAACTCAGGTCCTGGGTATTGTTCTTAAAGTTTCTTGCTCAAGGTTAGAGCTCTACCACTTGAGCTATACTTCCACTTTTTGTTTTGCTTTGTTTTGCTGAATTTTCCTACTGGCTTTGAGCCTTGATCTTCAGATCTTAGCCTCCAGAGTGACTAGGATGATAAGGCATATGCCATAAAGGCCTGGCATTCCAACATCCGGGCCTGAATTCAAGACCAATCCCCAGTATCCTTCTTCTCCCTCACCCTCTGACACAGACATACAACACAAATAGTATGCACCTTTTCCAATTTAGATGTGGCCCACATGCTGATTTTGAGCCTTCCGAGCGCCTAAGGGCCCTGTTGCTGAGCAGGGGGATTCTTGCTGGTTTTGCCTGATGCTGACAGAGGAAGGGAGGAGAGCCCACTGGTCAATTCGATGTGCAGAAGGAAGTGTAGAGCTGTAAGTGCTCTAACGTTGAGGCCAGAGGAAGGTGATGGAGAGAAGTCCTTGCTTTTGAGCTCTTCCTGCTGTGCCTGCTGATTCGTTCAGTATCTGTGTTTATTCTGTGACAAGTTGGACTTTGGTACAAGGTCAGCTCCTGAATCTTGATTATGGTTTTTTTTTTCCCCCTTGAGCCAGGAGACATTGATCTGTACATCTAGTTTACCTTGTTTTCTTGGCCATTTGTGACACACTACAACAGTTCCCATCGAAAAAAGTGTCATGTAAATAAATTACAACTTAGGACGTATACATTAAATAATTTTATAAATGAACTTTAAAAATGAAGGAATTAAAAAAAAAAGTGCCAAGCCGGGCTTGTAGAGCAATAGTGATTATTCCAATCGTGTTGTCATGTGTAATGAAGCACAGACCCATCATTAATCAAAAGAACCAATCAGATAACTAATTTAGGCAATATTCTATACCACAGGACATGTCGGTCAGTAAAAATGCATTAAAATAGCAAAAGATCAATAGTTACCACCAGGGACTATGTTTACCAACCGGTCTGAAACTTTAGGGCATTAAATTCTCAGTCATATTGGGCATCTGTTTGGTAAAGATAAAGGAAAACTTTAGAAAAATGAGAGGTTTTTTTTTAAAAAATAGTTAATAGTACGGTCATAATGTATACTGTAATAAACGTACACAGTGTGGCATTATTCTATGATGGATGGAAAAAGTGTCCCCGGCTCCTTCCAAAAGCATTCTCGAGGCTCAAAATAAAAAGGAGTGTGGAATGAGAGTAGGGGAATTGATGAATTGGTACAAACATGGCAACAGGAGTCAGGCAGGTCCTGGGTGTTTAAAGACGATTTATGTTTTAAGGAGCTGACGTCTGGGAGTAGTGGTCAGCTCTTGCCGGTAGGATTGTGGAGCTATTTCTGTTGTACCTGGATTACAGCTCACCCTTGCTGTCTACAAGATGTCTCTTTGCCAGAGACTCAGGGACCGTCTCTGTCTATATCCAGAGCTTCCATGCCTCCTATGCTAAGGGTATCTCATGGATGTCTGATGCACCTGAGTCAATTCATAAGAGAAAAAAGAAAGAAAGAGAGAGGGGAAGGAAGGAGGGAGGGAAGGAAGGAGAGAGAACAAAAAGAGAGAAAGGAAAAAAAAAAGAAAAGAAAAGAGAAAAGGTCAGACACCAGTGGCTCACACCTGTAATCCTGTCTACTGAGGACACTAAGAGCTGAGGTTCAAGGTTCAAAGCCAGTCCAAGCAGGCAAGTTTGTGAGACTCTTATCTCCAGTAAACTACCAAAACAAACAAAAGCCCAAAGAAACTCAAAGACAGCACCCAGATTTGTTATTTTGTTTTGTTTGAACTCTGGCCCTCGCATTATCCCTGAGCTCTTCAGCTCAAAGCTAGCCTTCTACCACTTTAAGCCACTGCTCCACTTGCAGTTTTCTGGTAGTTAGTTGGAGAAAACAGTCTCATGGATTTCTGTGCCCGGGCTGGCTTTGAACTTGGATCCTCAGATCTCATCCTACTGAGTTGCTAGGATGACAGACATAAGCCACCAGAGGCTGGCTAGCACCCAGGTCTTGAGTTCCACCCAGGTCTAGAGCCTACCCCACCCCACTCAAAAACAGAATCCGACCACGAGTTCCTCAGTGTTATCTAGCCTAGCCACTAACAATTCAAAGTGAGACTGACTAAGGTCCAATAAACATGGCAACCAACCTAGTTTGGGCTTCACTTCTCCCAGTCATTGCAGCTGCTACCGTGTCTGGACAGTCACTCTTGCTGATAGGAACCACAGAGCCTGTTGAATATAAATGACAAGAATATGCCGGGCTCAGCCCTGGTCTTGCTATTGATCTACATTGCCTCTGAGCTCTGTCTAGACAAGTTGTGGCAGACATTTCATCTGTTCACTGACCCCTAGCTCTCTCCTCTCCTTGGATTGTGAAGGGAAACGGATTCCTCTCCCTGCTTCAATTTTAGGGTGGCTGGACAACTAGTATTTAAACTGTGGAGATGCTGGATGCTGATGGCTCACGCCTGTCAACCGAGCCACTCAAGAGGCTGAGATCTGGGGATCACAGTTCAAAGCCAGCCTAGCCAGACTCTGATCTCCAATGAACCTGCCAAAACTAGAGTTGTGGCTCACGTGGTAGAGCTCCAGCCTTGAGAAAAAAAGGCTCAGGGACAGAACCCAGGCCCTGAATTCAAGCTCCAAGACCAATACACAGAAACCCCAAATGAATACATAAATTTTTTAATTTAATAAAACACCTGTGGGCTGTTATTGAAATACCGTGGGTCTACCAGATCTAGTCTCTTTGAGTCATATAGCGAGGAAGATTTCCCATCACTCTTTCCCATACTCTTTGGTGAGTATGAAGACAGATGCCCCTGCCCCCGTTTAAAATGCCCCACTTAAGGATGAACAAAGAACATATTTTGGTTGTTTTCGTGTATTTATTTTTATATAACTTAGTTTGTTGCTGTGATGTAACGGCCTAAATTGACTAATGCAGAGCCTGTAGGACCAGACCCCTAAGGGATATTATTGCAGGGGCTGGGGGGTGGGGAGGTGTGTGGCAGCCAAGCTCAACTGGTAGAACACTAGCCAATGAGGAAAAGGAGCAGCTTCCAAGTTCAAGTTGTGGTCTTGGAGCTTTAAAAATAAATAAATAAAGGCCAGTAGCTCATGTATGTCATCCTAGCCAATCAGGAGGCTGAGGTGTGGCTAGCTATAGACATAGAAGCTTAGGGAAAGGTCCCGGCCCTGAGTCAAGCCCCACCACTGATCAAAAATGAGAGACAGAGACAGAGAGAGAGGGAGGGAGAGAAGGGAGGGGAGGGAGGGAAGCGAGGAAGGAAAAAAGAAAAGAAAAAAAAATGAGAACATTGTAGGGCCATCCCCTGTCCCTTTCTGCTTCTAAAGACCGTTGGTGTTTGTTCCACGTCTCTGAGTGTAGGCCCCTCACCCCCATATCTCTCCTCTAGTCTGAGTTGTGAGTCTTTTATTAAAAAGAAAGAAAAAAACCTTTTCCCCAGTAGACTCATGTTTGAAGGAAGCTAGTGTGTATCAGATGAGAGAAGAGCGAGCAGAATGAGAAGATAGACTCCCCACTAGCAATGATAGTGATGTCTGCTTTGGGTGGGTATGGTCGGGACAGGTGGTGGATAGTGGCGATGTCTCTTTCCAGGGAGGGGGAGGACTTTCTGGACCTGGCACTCAAGAACTGACTCCAGCAGGCAGGAAACACACAGGGAGGAGGAGGAAGAGGAATTGAAAAGGAATGCCAGTCCAGCCTGAAGCCCTGAGTGTCCCTCCCTCCCCCCCCACCTCCACCCTTCTCTCACCATGGCTTCCCATGAAGTCCTTGAAAGCACTTCAGTGGCCTCCCTCAGTCTGGGCTTTTTATTTGCCTGTCCTCCAGAGGGAAGCTATTAGCCTAGGTAAATAACTTGCTTCTCCCAAGGGACTTGATCTCTGTACTCCCACATGCAGTTCCTTTGCAAGGTAAATAACTATAAATATTAAAACATGTCAATAGCTTTATTAATAAATGACTTCTGGAAGGCTATCTAGGAGATTCTGTAATGTGGTTGGGTTGAATCCCTGGCAAAGAGATTTCTCTCTCTCTCTTTTTTCCCCCCACATATTTTACATTGTTGGCTGAAGCATGTATGGAATCTGTCTAGCCCATCAGAAATGACAGCATTTGGATTCCCCAATATGGTAAGCTATCCAAAGGGTGGAATTATGCATTTCTTTCTTTCTTAGTATGTTTTTCCCTCCATCTAATTTGGGACTCATATAACACACATTGCTCAGTCTTAATACCAACTTATCTCTAAATAAGGAATGCACCGATTGTCCTGTCCATATCCCTCTTGGTGATAGAATTTTACACTTCCCATTCTTAAATGCACCTCTCATGAGTATTTAAAATAAAATGTGTGGGGGGGGGGGGTAGGGAAGAGTTCTTGTGGCTTGAACTTGAGACCTGAGCACTGTCTCTAAGCATTTTTAATTTGTTCGAGGATAACTCTCTACTACTTGAGCCACACTTTCATTTTGGAATTTGGGGATCTGGTATTTATTTGGAGATAAGAGTCTCATGGATTTTCCTTCCCGGGCAGGCTTTGAACTTGGTTCCTCAGATCTCAGCCTTCAGAGTAGCTAGGATTACAGGGGTGAGCCACTGGTATTCTGCCTCACAAGTGTTTTGGTTTTTTTTTTTAAGCCCTGAATTAGCATATATTTGCAATCATCTTGATATGTCTGTCATATCATTCCCCCCTAAACTTCATTCTAGTCTCTCTTTCTAGGGGCTGTCTTATCACATTTTTTTCCAAGAAAATGGAGAACTGTGATTCTTCAAAACCAAGTCAACTATCTATATAGAGAACTCTGGAAAAGAAGAATCTAACCTGAATTTGGTGTCTGTCGACCTAATTCTTGAATCTCATTTCAGAATAAGGGCTTCAAGAAATGAGTTTCACAACCTTGATGCAATGTGGATATTTCTTTCATTCTTTCTTCCTTTATCGCCTTTCTTCTTCCTTCATTCTTTCCCTTTTTCCTTCCTTCCTTCCTTCCTTCCTCCCTTCCTTCCTTCCTTCCTTCTTTCCTTCCTTCCTTTCTTTTGCAAACACTTTCCCCAGAGTAATCTGTAGTCTTGGAACAATTAAGAGTCCCAAAGGAAGGTTTGATATGAACAGATGGGTTCAATTCTACCTACCTGACCACTCTTTGGTCACAGCAGATCAAATCCTGCGAGAGAGAGAGAGAGAGAGAGAGAGAGAGAGAGAGAGAGAGAGAGAGAGAGAGAGAGTAGTTAATGCTAGAAAAAGGGAGTTAGGTTAGTAGATTCAGCTGGGATACAGGAGCAGTGCACCAAGCCATTAGCCATAGGTGAAGGGGGTTCTGTCAGCAAGTATTACCAGCCAAGGTACAAGTGGAAGAAACGACAATTGTCGCTCCAGTTGCTAAGGAGTAGAAAGACAAATGCACTGGTCCAAGCATCCATACAAGACAGTTGGATTCATGGAAGTACTGAGAAAAATCTAGGTGACTGTGAACCAAGCACTGACCGAGAAAAATCTAATGGCAGGGGCAAGCAGAAAAGCTGGGTAATAAAATCACTCAGTGACCACTATACATTGGATTTTTCTTAAATTTGAGAAACAAAAGGAAGGGGTTGGAATTTTTGAGAAACAGGAGTGATGGTCTCTGAGTTCCCAACACCCACCTGTGCAAGGCAGGAAAATTTTTGTGGGGCATGAAAGATTCCAATGACAGCATCGCCAAAGGCAGTGAGGAAAGACATGATTTCCAAATGGCTCCCTATTGACTCCTTAGGGGCAAAGCCCTGAGAACGTGATTGATCTGTGCAGATGGAAACTTGGGAGGCTGCTTGCCAATCACTCCTTTAATCAACCAATCATCTGCTAGATTGGCATATTGGAAAAACGCAGAGAAACTGGTATCAGAAGTGGGCATACCACGATTCTTTGTCTGGATGCAAATGTGCCTTTTATGTTTTAGGTCATTCCTTCTTTAGGACAACTGATGAGATGAAAACAGAAGCAATGCAGCGACAAATTAGCTGCTACTTTCCCTACCGTTTATAAAAGCACCGACCTTTGTGAATTTACTTTGTATGTTTGGAAGGACATGAAAAGACAGGAAGAGAGAGAAGGTAAAAGAATCCATCTCCAAGCCAGGCACTGGTGACTTACACCTGTCATCCTAGCTACTCAGGAGGCTGAGATCTGAGGATCATATTTCAAAGCCAGATCAGGCAGGAAAGTCCACGAGACTCTGTCCCCAGTGAATCACCTAACATCCAAAAGTGGAACTGGGGCTCAAAGTGGTAGATTGCAAATCTTGAGCCAAAGAAAAAAAGCTTAGGGATAAGGCTCTGAGTTCAAGCCCCATGACTGACAGAAAAAAAAACTCCACACAAGTCTAAAGATGGTCAGTCCATTGCCTATACTTTCTATAGCATTGAAGAATCCCCAAAACTAATACAGGGTGCAAAAGCTGCAGGGCTATTAGATTTCAGGACCCCAGGAAACTCAGACAACCTGTGTGTGAACATAAACCAGGAAAGACAGGAGACCAATCTTCCTTTGGCAAATGGTTCTTTTTGTTTGCGCACATGTGGATAGTAGAGCTTCTCTCCACCTGTTCTCTGCAAAGCATAAAACATGGTGTTTACAGCTATGACCAAGACCCAAGTTTCCTCTTCTGCACACATCAAGAATTCAAAAAGACCCATACCCCCCCCCTTCTCTCTTTGGTGCCAGTCCTGGATTTTGAACTCAGGGCCTGGGTGCTGTGTGAGCTTTTTTCTCTCAAGGCTAGCCCTCTACCACTTGAGCCACAGCTCTACTTTCAACTCTTTGAAAACTTATTGGTGATCAGAGTCTCGCAGACTTTTCTGCCACGGCTGCCTCTGACCCCCAGTTCTTCACATCTCATGAGCCATCAGCACCTGGCCATTCTGATTACTTTTCTAATCTCAACTCATCAAAGCACGTGCACTCTTCTCCAGATTCGTGCCCAGATTCATGAATGCTGAAATGAAGAAACTGACTATGGGATATGAGACCGAGGAGCAAAAACTCCTTAGTACTTCTTTAGGGTGGCTTGATTATCACTGGAGAATATTTCTCATCACCCAAAGCCTGACGGGTAAAAAGCAGCAGGCCTTAAAACAATGGCTGACCTCATTCCTTTCCACCTACCTCTCACCTGTCCTTCAAACCCTGTCTGTGAAAATGCACCAACTCTACCCTCCCCCCAATCCCTAGCAGGTCCCATTCTCCCTGTCGTCAGGTGAGCGATCGTGTGGCAGAAAACATGGGACTTATTTGTTCTTGGTAAGATTATAGAGTTTCTAAGTAGGCATGGATGATTCCATCAAATAGCCTCGAAATGTCATCTCCTGGCATGAAGTTTAAGCTCTCAACAACCTTGTGTTTTTCGTGATGGAGGTACAGGTTCGGAAGCAGCTGGCTGATATGGTGACAGGATAGCTTCTTTCACTGGTGACTGAAGTGAGACACAGGGCAGTTTTTCTTTGAGTAATAACAAGAGTCTAAATCTGCCACCCTCCCTGTCTCATTTCCCTAATTAACTGAAAGATGTAAAACGTGAAGAGCAAAATTCTTGAGAGAGATGCATATGTCACCTGTCAGGCATTCCTTTAGAGAAATGTTTTGTTTTAAGCCAGAGGACTGTGGTCCATGCTTATCATCCTAGCTACTCGGGAGGCAGAGATCTGAGGAGCAAGATTTGAAGCCAGAAAAGTCAGTGAGACTCTGAAATCCAACGAACCACTCAAAAGCCAGATGTGGTCCAAGTGGTAGCTCAGGGACAGTGGCCAGACGCTGAGTTCAAGCCCAGAACCAGCACAGAAGAAAAAGGGAAAACAAAAAGGAAAAGAAAAAAACAGGATCTTGTTCTTATTGGATTCAATTCTTTTGTTTCCTACCTCATTCCAAACACAGTTTGTGCCAACTGAATCAGAACCCCTCTTCCAGTGCTGGCCTGTTGACAGATATATTTTGTACCCAGCTAAGCAGTCTTTGTGGCCGCTGGCACTGTTTCTTCTCTGAAGGTAGGACTGAGGACAGATTCTGCCTTCCCTTCCCCACGTCAGGAATCTACCATGTTCTGATGCTGATTAGTAGGCTGCATAATTAGATGTGACAGCCCAGAGTTTTCTGGCCACAAACCATTCCTAGCGGGGAGAAGCTGCTCTGCTCTCTTCAGAAGACTCCAACCCTTCCTTACCGAAATTCTGCATGCTGGAAACATTTCTATCAGCTCACACTTCCACTCCTGCACCCAGCCACAGCACTGGGAGGGGAGGGCATTCCTCTTAGAAGCCCAGTATTGTCAGGTTAAAGGGCTACAGAACTTGAACTTAGCATCCCTTTAGTGGTGTCCCTAGAGATATCTTCGTGAAGACCTGAGTTTGTTGACATAGAAGAGCTTAGTTGATTGATGGATTGATTGCACAGATTTGAGCGAGTGAGAAGTAATTTCCACTCTAACGGGCAAAGCTAAACACAGACCATGTTCGGGTGCCAGCTCCAGCAGCTTTGTGTTCCTCTGTGATCTACTCAATACCCTGTGGGCCACACACACATCCGCCACCACACAAACCCTCGGGTCCCACTTCCTACAATGGAAACTAGAATGGCTCAGAGGACATGACCACCCATCTTTTGAATGAGAAATGTCATTGCGAAGATGCTGCCCATAGCTTAGGGAGTCTGCTTCTCAGAGCATTCAGATGACCTTCCAGACTGGAGTCTGGTTCCAGTCCAGGCGTATACAACAGGAAATGCAGATCGGGGATTCGAAGCCTTGTCACAGCTTGCTGGCCTAGTAGTCAGTTTGGAGAGAGTAGCCTCAACTGATCCCAACAGAAAGACCTTTCCAGAGGCAGTAAATGTATCGTTTTTTGTTGTTGGCCATGGTGCTTGGAACTCAGGGCTTGGGCACTGTCCCTGAGCTCTTTTGCTCAAGGCTAGTGCTCTACCACTTTGAATCACAGCACCTCTTCTGGTTTTCTGGTGGTTCCTTGGAGATAAGAGTCTCGGGAAGGTAGGCTGGCTTCCAGCTACAACCCGTACAACTCACCCTCCTGAATAGCTAGGATGCCACGCCTGAGCCACCACGGCTGGCAAACATATTCTATGATATGCACTTCTGCTGGAAACATGGAAGATGGGGTCCTTTGGAGACACAAGACAGGTACAGCAATGTTAGTCACTGTTGATTTATGCAGCACTTTCAAGGAGCAAAAAGTCTCTCTTTGAAGGGCACTACCCAGACACTCGCTTACCAGAGGGGTGAATGGCTTGAATATTAGAGCGGATTTATTATCTCTGGATACAGGATTTCAAGATCATTCTCACAGTTCCCAACAGTGCAGCCACTGCATGCACATTTGGTCCTCAATCCTTCTTATTCCCACAGGACAGGCTCACAGTTTCTCTCCATCATGACACCCCTAAATCTCCTGGTATCCCTTCCCTTTCTCAGAAACTCCTCCAAAACCTCAGTTTATAAAATCCCCTGTTTGTGTTGCCTTGCTAGAACTAAGCATACAGCTTCTTAAAAAAAAATCAAAGAGTAATAAAATAGCAAGGTGCAGCCCTCTTATTTTATTCATCTATAGGTTTCTAATTAAAATCGTGCCATTCTTAAACACTTGCAGGCTCAAGAGTCAGCAGCCTCCATGAGGGGGTAATTTCCAAAGGAAATAGGAAACCAGCGAAGGAACAAAAATATATAAATGCCACAACCAAAGCAAAGCTGGAAGAAGATGCTCTTAAGACAAAATGCATCAGCTACTCATTTGGTAAGAAAATGATGTCACAATAGGAAAGCCTGACAAATGCAGCATTTGTACACACACACACACACACACACACACACACACACACACACA
The DNA here is from genome assembly GCF_031878675.1 of Megascapheus bottae. NCBI lineage: Eukaryota > Metazoa > Chordata > Mammalia > Rodentia > Geomyidae > Megascapheus > Megascapheus bottae. The sequence continues at coordinate 10,660,590 of NC_143539.1, forward strand.
CATCCCAAATGGTGGCACACCATTGCCCAATAAATGTTATATATGTGATTGAAGATGGTACCAGCTGCTGTATGAGCCAATAGGAATTGAGTGTGACCAAGTACAGCCTTCCACACCCCTGCTGGGTGTCCAAGAAATCATTAAAATTCAAATCCTACCATCCCCCAAGAGGTGAGTGACTAAAAACCAGGCACTGTTTAGGAGACTTAAGATCAGCTTGCATATGGAATAATGATCTCCAAAATGGGCAGCAGAGGCCAAAGTAGCCTAAGCTCAAAGAGGACCGAGGGTCCAGTAGCAACAGACTCTGACCGTTGATGCTTCCATCCCTTGCCTGGATTATACAAACCATATTCAAACTCACTGAATATTCAATATTCAAATTCTCCCTGCGGCTTTCACTCCCCTTCCCTCTTTCTTTTTTCACAAATAGTAAGAAAATTGGCTATGTGGGAATCTCAAAGCTGTCCAGGTAATGGAGACTTGTGTGGTTTTTGTTTGTTTGTTTGTTTGTGTATTGCTTTTGTCAGTCATGGGCCTTGGACTGAGAACCTGGGCACAATCCCTGAGCTTTTCTGCTCAAGGCTAACATTCTACCACTTTGAACCCCACCGCGCCCCTTCCGGTTTTCTGGTGGTTCATTGGAAAAGAAAAGAATCTCATGGACTTTCCTGCCCCGGTTGGTTTTGAATTGCTATCCTCAGATCTCAGCCTCCTGAGTAGCTAGGATGAGAGGCATGAGCCACCAGTACCCGGTCACAAGAGACTTGTTCTTTCCATCATTTGAAGGTGACAAATCGTGGCTCTGGCTACCTGTCTCAGGTGCCTTGGGACAGTTTGTAATGCAAATAAGGTAGCGTTGAGGGTGGGGCTGTCCCTGAGTGAGGCTGCGTCTCCTGGATAGGGCTTTGCAAGGAGCTTCATCAACTCGAGATGCTCCATGAACTGTCTGAACGCTGGTTACCATTCGACGGCGGCGGCTTCCGTCATGTATTGCGATATGCTCAGTTCTGAGCTGTGTGTCAGAACCCAAGTTAGAGGCAGTGGATGATGTTGGCATGGCTGGTAAAGCATCTGGCCAGTTTGGATTGATGTGACAACTGTCATGATCCTGGGTTCAGGACACACAAGCCATAGCACCAGGAAGCTTCTCTGGTATCAGAGACCAAAGCTTCTCTGGTACCAGAGACCAAGGAAAGACAGACAGAGAGAGAGGAGAGACAGAGAGAGAGGGCCCCCAATGGACTATCCCTTTGTGTGAGATGCTTAAGAGGAGGAGGAGGGTAGACATTTGCCACCCAGACCATACCTGCATGCAACATCATGTCGTATGTACATGAGAACTCATATATAAGCGCTGGTTCACACCTATGACCACACGTATGGCTGTGCACACCACGTACAGGGAATTTAACAACCCCCACTGTTGCTCCAAATTAATTCAAATCTTGTACTCGCATTAAAAAAAATGAACTCTATTTTATGTTGATCATTAACTAAGAATATTTCACACTGGAGATTTGTCATATTAAGGAGAATTGAAACCCACTTATATCAATTAAATGTACAGCATTATATTTAATCTCAGCAGAGATTACCAAAATACTCTAAGCATGATTTTTACAGAAATGTAAAATATAAATTAGACAGGGGATGTTGGCTCACGCACACACATGCACGCCTGCCCCTTCTACCTCCCCTTGCCCCCAATCTCCAGCAGCTCCCTCTGCTAAATATGGCTGCCTGCAAGTAAATGGGGCTTAGGGTGTCATGCAATATTTCAGTAAGAAATCTTGCCATCCCTCGGCACCATCAAAGGCCAGAGTAATTGTGAGTATAGATGGAAGACAGGCAGTCTGTTTGAGTATGGGGGGAGGACTGGAGTGTTGGATGAGACAGGACACGGCAGTGGAACAGAGTTTTCTCAAACATTTTGTAGAAGCATTGGAGAGCAAGATTGCCCGGGGATGGGTGAACGGAAAAGCTCAGGCAAAGGGGCTTTGCCCTACCTGGTTTTGGCAATTGCATCTTGCACAGATCAGAAGCTGCATGCCCTGAGAACACGACACTCTTACACCAAGACCTCACCTTGCCCATCTCACATCTTCCCAGCTCACTGCAATCCAACCTGACACCTCCCAAGGCCATATTCCATTATTATTTGCTCTTCTCTTATTCATCTAATTTTCATCCTAAGTCTCGTTTAGGCTCAGGTGTTGTCTTCCCTGATGCCCTAAGGGAAGGACCAGCACCTCCTTATTGCTTTCAACACTTTTGTTGCCTCCTCCCCGCCCCACCCCCAGACTGCTATCTCCTGGTCTTCCTTGCTAAGCTGTGAGCCAATAGAAGGCAGAGGCTTAGCCCCCCTCCCATGGTGAATCTTGACTTCAATGAGCAGTCAAGAAATCAGCCTGGCCTTTAGATGGTTTTGGGGGGCTCACCTCCTGTGAGTCACTCACAGGGAGAAGTAGGAATGGGTCTGTGTTCCTAACAAGGCAAGAGTTCTGGAGATAAACTAAGTCCTATCTCACAAGACAAGACATCTCCAAGTGTCTTCCAGCAAGCAACACAGGGTCTCTACATCTTACCCAATCATGGTCTGCCTCTAGAGAGACAAGAAACAAAGGGAAATGTTTGGAGCTGCAGCATCTCAGAGAGCCAGAAGTTTTGTCAAGCAGCACAGTGGACCAGGGGAAAGATCAGCATTGCAGAAGCTGAACTGCCACCAGTAGCTTGGGTGACAAGGGAAGGACATTGGTCCCTTGTGAGGCTGGAGAGCCGACTCCCGGAGCAGTACTCCTTCCTGGGGTCTTTCAATGGCCTTGAGATTATAAAGGCTCCTAGGATAGACTGGTGAGTTCAGAAAGACCTCAAGGACAGCCACTGCCTGCTCTCTGTCCCTTTACCAACAACACCATGCACCTGTGCTAACACATACAGAGAAGAGCGTGGAGAAGGAGAGGAATAGAAAGAAATGAACGACCAGGGGTATGGAGCTCAGGAATAATGCCCAGGCCCAGAGTTCAAGCCCCATGACTCCCCTCCCCACCCCCCCAAAAAAAGCAGAAGAAAGAAAGAAAATAGAGAAAGAGAAGAAGGGAGGAGGGAAGGAGGGAAGGAAGGCAAGGAGGAAGGAAGGAAATAAGGAAGGAAGGAAGGAAGGAAGGAAGGAAGGAAAGAAGGAAGGAAGGAAGGAAGGAAGGAAGGAAGGAAGGAAGGAAAGAAGGAAGAGAAAGCAAGAGGGAGAAGGAGGAAGAGGGAGGGGAAGAAAGAGGAAGAAGAGGACAGAGAGAGGAGAGAGGACAGGGAGAGATAGACAGCAAAGGAGAGAGACAAGAGAGGAGAGAGAGGAGACAGAGAGGAGAGAGAGAGAGAGAGAGAGAGAGAGAGAGAGAGAGAGAGAGAGAGAGAGAGAGAGAGAGGGAGAGGGAGAGGGAGAGGAGATTCGTGTCCTCTATCTCCCCTTCAGTGTAGAGACAACACAGTTATGATAGCATTACTGGCGATGTAACCCTTTATGACCACAGCCATGTTGTGGTTTGAAGGCAGAGGCTGGATTCCGTCTGGGGGGTACAGACAGTGCCTCGGAGTGCGCATCCTCCCGGAGGCCCTGGGCTGCCAATGGAGTGTTAGAAGTCTCCTTTGCAGATCGGCCTGGCCTGCGTCAGTCACTGCTGAGATTTGAGTGAAGACAGATGTCCAGCTGCCACTCTGAGGTGATCGCTGCCAGCTCTTGGGCACAGGTGTCCCCCTCACAAAGGGACATCAAGGTGGGAGTCTGGAGGTTTTGACAGCTGCGTTATTGCATAGATTGGATGCTGTCATGCATCGTTTATTATGTGTGTTACCAAAGATACGGTGTGTGTGTTCCTGAAGAAATCTTTATTACTTCGGAATTTTCCAGTTTAGATTTTATAGCTAGCTAGATTATATATATATATGTATAATTGATATATAATGTATACACATTTATATAACTTAATACAGGACTTCTGTAATATAAAATACACATAGCATACATCATGACATACATAAATGCTTTATATATTTTAGTTACAGAGGGAGAAAGAGAGTGAGAAGGAGAGACAGACAGACAGACAGACAGACAATACTGGGGTTTGAATTCAGAGACCAGGCAATATTGTCCATCTACCACTTGGCACCACTGCCCACTTCAGCTTTCTTGCTGATTCATTTGAGCTCAGCGTCTTGGGGATTTTTCCCTCTGGGTTAGATTCAAATGGTGACCCTCAGATCTCATCCTCCTGAGTCTCTAAGATTGCCTCATCTGGCATTTAAAATATATATGTATATATGTATCTATTTAATGGAAAGAAAAAAATGTTCAGTGATCAAGTTGCTGTTACTGAACGTCACCCCTCAATATATTTGCGCAGTGCACTTGTTCTATGTAAAAGGCTAAGATGCTTTCACACAGAAGAGCCTAATTTTCGATGCATCATATCAGGTCATTAGTTTCCCTTCAGGATCTGGGCCTCTTCTGAGTCCTTAGCTCTAGCTCTAAATGACGTTTAAGAACAAAACAGGTGATTGGATTAAGAGACTTGGACAGCCTCTGCGTGGAGGCAGTGGTTTCTGTAGAAACCTTTTCCTCGCTTTGTCCTCTCCTATCTGCAGGGTATTGACAGCCCTGACAGGACTTTGATTATCTAGTCAGCATGAGCGTGAGACTTGTCACTTGTCAGGTTTGAGCTGACAGTCCCAGAGCCCATGAAACAATTGGAGGGGGTGAGGCCAGTTGGGGTCAGCTACCACCCAAAGTTTCCTCTGCCTGGCCAGGAGGGGAGCCCCCCCCCCAGCTTCAAGAAATCAGCTAAAGTGTGTATGGGGGGGGGGGCTCCAGCCAGTTCTCCTCTGCTGGGGGCAGAGAATCCTGCCAGCCCTTCCTTCTTCCCTCCATTGCTCTTTCAGTCCTGGCGACAGATAATGTAGGACAATGACATTGAAAGGCACCCCCTCCCCACTCCTCTAGCTCTCCCCACATGAGAAGTACTGGATGGTTTCCACAGCAAGCTTTCAGCTCACATGAGGGTGGTTTTCTTTCCCCCTCATTAGAAAAAGTAAAGGGGGCATGGAATTGGCAGCTGGCTTGAGGGGAGGAAGGACAGGGAGGAAGCCATTGAAGAACAGGCTGTTGACTAATCCCGAGTCTAAAGTAGAGTTCTTCATGCCACTGCAGCCCCTTATGAAGGCAGGGTCACAAAGCACAGGTCTTCCACTTCCAGTAATTCTCCCATGATCCTATTGAGCTTGCTTCCTCACTGCCCACAGAATAACTGCTTAGTTATGACCCATTAGAACGAGACCACATCATCCCACCCCACCCCTGTGCCATTCCCTGGGTCTTAGCACCGCAGCCTGTAACCTGCTCCAATAGGCTGGCTGGATTACACAGAGCTAGCATATATATATATATTGTCATACGGACATGTCCAAGGTATGTGGATTGCAAGTCTAACTCAGCCTCTGTCACTCCTCCTGGGGGTTCTTCTTGCTGTCAGATGTCCTAGTCTATCACCAAGTCAATACAAGCCAGGATTCCAGAGGCCATGACCTCATTCCTGCGTGGAGCGACTGCACGGGAGTTAGTTGCTCCAAGGAGAAGGGTATTATGGAGAATTTGAATGTTGAGGCCCCTCGTGGGAAGCCACTGGCATCTCCAGAAGGCAGAGATCCTGGCTGGTGGGCACGGTGATCACCTTAGCCCAAAAGGGGAAATGTGTCTATCGACACTCCTGGCTGCCTCCGATTCTGCAGGCCAACCTGTACCAATAAAGACCAATCTAAAAGACCAGGTACTTTTCTTTGTGACCTGTGTGGGTCGTGGGACTTGAACTTGGGGCCTGGATGCTATCCCTAAGTTTTCTCTACTCAAGGCTAGCATTCTACCACTTTGAGCCCCAGTGCCACTTCCAGTTTTCTGAGTGGTTCATTAGAGATAAGAACCTCAGGACTTTCTTGCTCAAGCTGGCTTCAAACCACAATTCTCAGATCTCAGCCTCCTGAGTCGCTAGTCTACTCACTGTTTCTAGGGTGTACACCAAAAAACCAAAGGTTCTTTTACTGATCTAGTAAGTCCAGAAGCACTGATGTTTAACATGACCCTCACCATAGATAGATAGATAGATAGATAGATAGATAGATAGATAGATAGATCCACAGCTGAGATGACACAAGGTATCATGGCCCTCGGTGGGGCAGGACAAAGATTTGGCTTGAGGTGGGATTGGTTTTTTCTAAGTATTTGAAGAATGCCCCAAACCAGGGGGGAGGGGTGTTGTATCTATAAAGTGGAGGTATGGCTCAAGTGGTAGAGCACTAGCCTTGAGTGAAAAAGCTCAGAGACAGAGCCTAAGCTCTGAGTTCAAGCTCCAGTACACACACACACACACACACACACACACACACACACACACACACACACTTAAAAACAGAAGTATTGGGGGCTCATTTCCACCCAGACCTCCTTTGTTGCCAACCTCAGCACAATCACTGAGCAAAAACCATCTAGACTGTTCCTAGCTCTCCACAGCCAACTCAGCACGGAGGTAGGAGGGGTCTCCCCTGCTTTCAAGAAACCCTCCGTACTCTAAACTCCTGAAGCTGTTCAGCACTTTGGAAAGATTGGTGATCAGGATCCCTTTAATCCATTCTTATCCCAGGCGTCTGACCAGCAAGTATCCCAAAGATGAACTCGGCCTGACTACACATATCGATGAGGGGAGAAAAAATAATAATAAATGCCTCGTTAAGATCTGTAGCAAGGAGAATTCACCGCATCTAGACAGGGAAAATTTAGCCAACAGACTGCATGTTCTCCTCAGCACCATCGTCCATGTGACTTTAAGGATGTTGACAAACTTTTTTTTGTTAAGACACAGGATGTTTGCTTGGCAAAAGGGGTGGTAAGAAGGAGTGATAGATATTTGTTGATGTTCATGCTAATCATACCCATTCTTTTTCTTCCTCTCTTTTAGTCTGTCTGTTGTCTGTCTCTCGCTGACATACACACACAGATCCATTTACAGTATAATGGTGTCTTACTGTAGAATGGTCCCATTAGATGACTTTGTCTAGTGACCTTGTAGCCATGCTAGGCTGACATTACAGTATGATTTCAAAACATGGAGTGATACTTGACTATATGGATCAGAAGCACATAGACAAGAAAGAGATATAACAGACAGACTGATAGCAGATAGACAAATGGATAGATAGATAATAGGTAGATTGTTAGATAGACAGACAGACAGAAGTAGATTAGCTATAGAGAGAGGGTAGATTAAAGATAGGTAGATGGTTAGACAGATAGATAAACTGAAGTAGTATTCAGATGATAGATGGATAGATTGAAGTATTCAGATGATAGATGGACGGATGGACAGACAGACAGACAGACAGGATAAACAAATAAGATAGATAAGGTAAATAAGGTAGATAGGTGAATAGGCAGTACGAGAAAGAGATAGAAATAGACAGATGATGGATGGACAGAGAGCCAGGGAGAAAGCGAGAAAGACTGAGAGACAGAAATAGATTGACAGATGACAGACAGACAGACAAATAAGTGGGGCACCTGTAGCTTATGCTTGCGGTCCTAGCTACTCAGGAGACTCCAATCTGAGGATCGATGCTCAAAACTAACCCAGATAAGACAGTCTGTGAGACTCTTATCTCTAATTAACCACCAAAAATTCTGGCAGTAGAGCTGTGGTTCAAGTGGTAAAGCACCAGCCTTGACCAAAAAACAGCTCAGGGACAATGTCCATGCCCCAAGTTGAAGCCGCAGGACAGTCACACAAAAAATAGACAGATGATGCATAGATAGATGATAGACAGACAGATAGAGAGAGAGAGAGAGAGAGAGAGAGAGAGAGAGAGAGAGAGAGAGAGAGAGAGAGAGAGAGAGATGCAGAAATAGGAGATAGATGGCTAGAGAGCAGATAGATAACAGCTGAATGGATTGATAGAGGCAGAGATAGATGATTGATGGGTAGATAGATTTATCTAAGTAGATACATGATAGACAGATAATATATATTTTATAATTGACTATGTGCCTGTCTGTATCACAATGGGCAGAGCAGATTTGCTCTGTTGTAGAGGAGGCAGAAGGTCAGGCAAAGTTTCCTCACTTCCACTGTCAACATGGCACCCACTCAAGACCTCAGAAGAAAATGAAGGCTCCAGGAACAGAGAACAGAGACCTTGGGCTTTGCTAGTAAGATCCATATTCAGACCTACCAAAACGACAGTAAGCAGGCCTGCTCGTGGACCCACTAAATCCACAAGACATCAAGGCTAGGGCAGGGCCAAACATTTTGGTTCAAATAATCCTCCCATCCCCTCTGAGCTGCCCAAAGACCTCACTCTCCTCCAGTGTTATAAGAGAATGGGGATCTTCAAGACTCTAAAACAATATACATAGAAAAGCTTGTGTTGGTGTTGTGGAACAATTCAGAGAATTGGACTTGGTGACCTCTAGGCTGAGAGTGTAAGAGATTCAAGGTCAAAGTGACTACAGTCAAGTTCAAAGTACTAGTTAGTATGGCTTCTGATGATAGCCTTCACTTGCCATGGCACTTAAGCAAGGTCTCAGACTAGGCACTGGGATTCAACTGGTTAAAAATAAATGGGTCGGGCCGGGAGTTTGGCCTAGTGGTAGAGTGCTTGTCTAGCATTCATGAAGACCCGGGTTTGATTCCTCCATACCACATGCATAGAAAAAACCTGGAAGTGGTGCTGAGGCTCAAGTGGTAGAGATCTAGCCTTGAGAAAGTCCAAGGACAGGGCTCAGGCCCTGAGCTAAAAGCCCAGGACTGGCAAAAAAATAGATAGATAGATAGATAGATAGATAGATAGATAGATAGATAGATAGATAGATAGATAGATACAAAAAAATAAATGGGTCTAGCCAGACATCCATGGCCCACACTTAGAATTCTAGCTATTCAGAAGGCTGGGATCTGAAGATCACAGTTCAAAGATATTCTGGGAAGGAAATTCATGAGACTTCTCGATAAACTACTATTTCAAAAAGCCAGGAGTGGAGCCGTGGCGCAAATGGTAGAGTGCTAGCTCCCAGCAAAAAAGCTCAGGAACAGTGCTCAGGCTCTGAGTTCAAGCTCCAGGACCAGCACAAAATAAAATAAAATAAAGCCTGGCACAGGTAGCTCATGACGATAACCCTAGCTACTCAGGAGGCTGAGATCTGAGGATCACAGTTCGAAGCCAGCCTAGACAAGAAAGTCTATGAAACTCTTATCTCCAATGAACCACCACAAAACCAGAAATGACACGGGGGTCAAATTGGTAAAGTGCTAGCCTTAAGAGAAAAAAAGTCTGGGACAGAACCCAAATCCTCGGTTCAAGTCCCCATGAGTGACAAAAAAAAAAAAAAAAGCACACACAATAAAAGAAGAAATAAAATAAAATAAAATTGGGTCTACATCTTCCAAAGAATGAAGACATTTCTGTTGCCCTAAGCAGGGCCATCCAAGGAACCAGCTGTCCATGAGAATTGCTGGCTCTTTCCACATTATCCTTATCCGATTTCCTCCAGCTCTCCTTACAGATGGTGATAAGCAGATAGGGGACCCCAAAGTGTCACCAGAGAGGGGCTGGCACCCCCATTCTCCAGAGTTAAGAATCTTCCCCAGACTGCACAATGATTGCGGAAAGAGCTGGCAAATTAAAGATGGTTGGTATTGATTCCAAAAATACTTTTGCTTTCAGCAAAATACATCTTTAATTACTTTCCTACGAGCTGTCATTTTTCATAAAGCAGTCTAGACGGCTCGTGCCAAATCATGCAAAGACGGTTTTCAATGAAATGTCTTTCCTTAATATCAAAGATCATAGAGGGTTGAAGAGAAGAAAAAAAAAACACCTCTCTTCAGACAAAAACCTCTCTTCAGACGTGAAGTTTAGCAAATCTCTAGCAAACTTGTCACATGTTCAAAATGGACCAATTCTTATAACAGGTAGGGATTCAAGACGGGACCTGCATTGTCCTTTTGTCATCTCTTTCATGGCATACAGAAATATATATATATTATATATGCAAGTAAAAGGCATGTAAGGTTTTGTATGTGTGTGTGTGTGTGTGTGTGTGTGTGTGAGAGAGAGAGAGCGCGCGCGCACACATGCATGCTAGCACTAGGGCTTAAACCCAAAAGTCCCATTTTCCCATAGCTTTTTCACTTAACAAGCTGGCAACTGTACCATTTTACCTGCATCGCCACTTCTAACATTTTTCTTTCTGGTTAATTTGAAATAAGAGTCACAGGCTCTGCTGCTCAGGCTGGCTTTGAACTATGATCCTCAGATCTCAACCTCCTAAACAGCTAGAATTACAGTCATGAACCACTGGCACCTCACATAAATTTTTGCCAATGTGGTCATTTCTTATTCATATATTCAAATTCCCTTTTCCCCTAATTCAGAGATGGAGATAACACCTCCATATAATACTGAACCATTTTTTTTTCATATTCTTATTTATTGGAATTAAACTGAAGCCTAGCATGGGAAAGAAAGCAGTTTGAATTCTCTCCCCGCATTCAACCCTTTACAAGTTTGATTAGAACTGACTAAGACAAGTTGAGAATTGGGGAAAGAAACGGTAGCAAAATTTGCAAGTTTAGCGTTCAGCTTCGAAATCAATGTCCAAGTCTAAAATTGATATAATTGACTGTTAATTAATTCCCTTGATATTTTCATTAACAGTTGAGAGCAACAAGTAGGCTGGATAGCATTCCTGAATTATTCAAGAGGCCCTCAGATTCCTCACAAAGGTGATTTGTTATGAAACCCCTTGGAGTACAGAATGAAATCTGAGGTGCTTTTCTCCCTGGCTGCACCTTTGCAGGTAAAGAAAAGAGAGAAAGAGGGAGGGGACGGAAGAACCTACAGAGGTGTCTTAAGTGAGAGTACAGCCTTACCTTCTGTTCCTGGTCTCTGCAGGCTCATAGCAAGTGTGTGTGTGTGTGTGTGTGTGTGTGTGTGTGTGTGTGTGTGTGTGTGTGTGTGTGTTGTGTGTATACACATGCACACGTGTATACTGGGTTTTGAACACAGGGTCTGGGTGCTGACCCTGAGCTTTTTTTTGCTACCGTTCTACTACTTGAGCCACAGCTCCATTTCTGGCTTTTTGTTGGCTAATTGGAGATAAGAGTCTCACAGATTTTCCTACTCAGGCCAAGCTTCAAATAACCTTCAGATCCCAACGTCCTGAGTAGCTCCTATTACAGTCGTGAGCCGCCAGCCACCCAGCTTCTGTCATTGCGTTTTGAGCCTCAGTGACTGGCCAGGAAACCTTACTGAGTTCTGAGAGCAATCTACATTTAAATCACAGCAATTTGGAAATGGGCAGAGTGTAAAAATGCTAACATTAGGACAGGGAGAAGTAAGAGAAAGTTGAGCATACCTTGGGGTGGAAGACACAGCAGCCAGATGCCCGGGCTCAGAGAAATGTGCTGATTCCAGGCCGGTCCTTTCTCCTCCCCAAAATGGCAGACTCTTCACCTCAGCCCAACTCCTCATTTTCCACTGGGGCCACTGGCATGGCTTGTTGAACCAATTGAGAGAGACTTGTGTATGCTTTGTGTGTGTGTGTGTGTGTGTGTGTGTGTGTGTGTGTGTGTGTGTGTGTGAGAGAGAGAGAGAGAGAGAGAGAGAGAGAGAGAGAGAGAGAGAGAGAGAAAGAGAGAGAGACAGAGAGACAGAGAGACAGAGAGAGAGAGAAAGGAGAGAGGTGAGAGGGAGAGGAGTTGTGTGAGACAGAGACGGAGATATGTGTATGTGAGAGAGTAGAGTTGGGAAGGAGAGCGAGAGAAAGAGAAAGAGAGAGGGGGGAGGGAAGGTGTATGAAATGAGAAACAATGAAAAACAAAAAGCTGTGTAGAGAGTGATATCAAGAGAAGGAAAAAGGAGTGTGGGTATATGAGAGAAAAGGGGAGGGAGAGAAGGAGAAAAATACAGAGGGAGCTCTGTGTGTGAGAGGGCGAAAGAGATGTAGGTGAGAGAGAGAGAAAGATGGATAAGAGAAAAGGGAGAAAGAAAGAAAAAGAAGGAAGGGAGGGAGGGGTGTGTGTGTGTGTGTGTGTGTGTGTGTGTGTGTGTGTGTGTGTATCAAATCCACCTTTCCTGGCCCACACTAAAGGGTGAGGAACCCAGATGAGTCCTCTCCCTCCTCCTCTGTGACACCTGCTATGCAATGCATGCTGGGAAACAAAGGCAGAGACCCAGGAGTATTTTCCTGGGAAAAAGAAATTACATTCTCTGATCTCAATTGTTCATTGGAACTTAAAAAAAAAAAGGTTTAAAAAAGAAAGACTCAAGAAAATAAATTGAATAAAGGAAAATAAAATTCAGTTCCAGCTGAGAAAGTGTTTGTGAGTTAACATCATAAACCTTCCCTTGACAAGGAGCTTTCCATCACAAGTGCAGAGTCGATGGCCTGGGGATGGTGGCCTGATCGTCAGCTGGCAGATGAGGGACGGATCTGCTTGTCAGAAAGCCAGCAGATTGCCCTGCAGTTGTTTGTAATGACAGGCGACAAAGAATGACTGTGGAAGAAATGATCTCTCCCTTTGCAAACTCAGTGGAGGGCCATCCAGAGAGACCCAATCCAGTTACAGCACCATGAGCAAAACTCCCCACCTGGTCACGTCCTCTCCAGGCCACGCCCCTCCTCCTCCAGCAATTAACCCACGAGCCAGTTCATCCACTCTCCTCTGAGTTATTGGACTAAAAATAATACATTTGTCTGTCTTCCTCTCTCCCTTCCTTCCTTCTTCCTTCCCTCCCCGCCTCCCTCCTTCCCATTCTCTCTCTTTCTTTCTTTTCTTTTCCTCAATTTGTTTTTCTTTCTTTCCTTCCTTCCTTCTTTCTTCCTTTCTTTTGTTTGTTTGTCATGAGGCTTGAACTCATCCTCAAGGCCGGCACTCTTCCCCTTGGAGCCACAGATCCATTTCCCATTTTTTTTTTCTCATGGTTCATTGGAGATAAGGGTCTCCTGGGCTTTCCTTCCCAGGCTGATTTTGAACTGCAGTCCTTAACTAGCAACTTCCTGAGTAGCTAGGATTATAGGTGTGATTCACCAGCACCCAACTGATAAATCTTTCTTTCCTTAGGATTCACTGTACTCCCTACATTGGGGTGTCGGCTCTTTATTTTTGCTGTCATGTTGAGAGCTTTCTTCATCTTGTGTGTGTGTGAGTGTATTTTGCATTTGATCTTGATTGTCTTAAAAAATTAATCAGACACATGTTCACTATATATTTTATCCAACTGTCTCCAGAATGTGTGTTGTGTGCGTGTGTGTGTGTGTGTGTGTGTGTGTGTGTGTGTGTGTTTGGAGGGATATCTAGGAAAAAAAAACATTTTGTAAAATAGAACAGGGAAATATTTGAGTAATTATGATCTTCCACACTGTAAAGCCAAGTGAAGGAAACAAATTCAGTGGAAACATGTCTTACACATTTGTTTAATTATTTTTCAGTCTAATGAAATTACACTTAGTGGAGGAAATGATTTATGATCTTGACTTTCTTTGGTTTGTACCTCTTGGTCGACTGTATGCCTCACCCAGGGGCTAACAGCTGGACCCCAAGTTTGGTCTTATATTGTTAGCTGTACTCCTTGCACTGAGCTTCATACAATCACAGCCAAAACCATATGGCTAGTAGGCATCACATCTTGAAGACGTTTCTGAACCAGACTGTGGTCCCCAGGACCTCCCAAAAACAAGTCCTGGAGTTGTCACTGCAATGAGAAGCTGTTTGTGATTTGCATATGGTCTTGTCCTGTTCCTGCATCCCCCACCCCCACACACACAAAAAAAGCCATCCAGACTCAGAGCAGGCAGCCCAACTTCACATTCACGCCATTCCCAACCTAGAAGAGAAACATGGCGAGTCACTTCTTTCTTTTCTTTTTACTCTTTCTTTCTTTTCTTTTTTTTTGGGGGGGGGGGAGCTTGAACCCTGCCAGTCCCTGAGCTCTTCAGCTCAAGGCTACCACCCTACCCTTGAGCTAAGCCCTACTTCCCATTTTCTAAAAGTTAATTGGAGTTAGGGGACTCAGGTCCTTTTGTGCCCAGACTGGCTTTGAACCTTGATCCTCAGATCTCAGTCTCCTGAGTAGCCAGGATTACAGCTCTGAGCCACCGCGCCCAGCTTATGGTGAGTTACTTCTGCCAGGACAGCGTTCCCCTAAATTTCCCAGCCCAAGAGGGTTGGATATATCTTTTTTTTTTTCAGGCTGGTGATTTGACTGCTTCATTATGGAATAAGGGCTTGGTATAAGCTACTCATCCTAGCCACTCAGGAGGCTGAGATCTGAAGATCACAGTTCAAGGCCAACCCAAGCAAGGAAGTTCTGGAGATTCTTACCTCCAATGAACCACCAGAAAACCAGAAGTGCTACTGTAGCTCCCAGTGGCAGAGTACTAGTTTTGAACAAAAATGCTCAGGAACAACCCGTAGGCCTTGCATTCAATCCATACAACTAAAAATGAAAATTCAACAAGTCTGGGAAGGCTGGTCAGAGCCAGGTGATATTTCCCATTGGCATCTTCAAACCTCACAACTCTCCACAAAGCCTGGAAAACTCTTAGCACCTCATTTCTCCTCCTCTTCTGCTTTGCTCCCCCAAGGGGGTCCTCAGTCAAGCACATAACTCCCCAGGCTCTAAAAGGGGCAAAGGAAGACAGGGCCTCTTCCTCTACTGCACCCAGGCTACTGTCCCTTGGGGCCTCTGACTTACTTTGCTACTCTCAGGGGCTAGCACATTGTAGGATGACCTGCAGACTCAGTGAACTTGCTTGGGGGAAAATATACAACCTGAGCCATTCATAAATGTACTTCAGAGCCCTTTGGATTTTTTTTCAGGTTTTATTACAATTTTGTCACTTTGACAAAAATAAGTCAGCTGTCGATGAGAAGAAGGTTGCAGTGAGAAGAATTTATTCACTGGTTATAGCAGGAGTAAAACTAACCAGCCACAGAGTTGGTATAGTATGAGAAAGAGAGAGAGAGAGAGAGAGAGAGAGAGAGAGAGAGAGAGAGAGAGAGAGAGAGAGAGAAAGTTGTTACAAGTTTGAAGCAGAGTATGTCTTTCAAAGGATTCTCCTTTCTTCTGTTATGTGTGTTTTTCTTTTTGTCCCAACAGGGAACCTAAATCTGTTTTAATTGCACAGACACATGGACAAAAAGTCATTTTGTATTTGCCAACCGTATTACCTTCCTTTGTTTGTGTGTTATTAAACTGTTGGAAAAGAAGAAAAGAACTAATCAGTCCCCTGGATATACTCATCAGGCTTCCTATGTTTTGTCATTTGCGGGGCTTGTACTGAGGGCTTGGGCACTGTCCCTGAGCTCTTTTGCTCAAGACTAGTGCTCTACCACTTTGAGCCACAAAGCCACTTCTGGTTTTCTGGTGGTTCATTAGAGATAAGGGTCTCATGGACTTTGCTGTCTGGGCTGGCTTTGAACCACCATCTCAGCCTCCTGAGTAGCTAGGATTACGGGTGGGAGCCATGAGCGATCATCAGGTCTCCTATTTTTGAGCTTCTGCTCAGTTGATGAGTGGGCAATGTCACGCAAGGCTTCTCTCTGTGTGCCCTCCAGTCTTCTTGTGACACACATCTCAGAGGAGATGCAGGAAGAGCAAAGTGAACCCCCCATTTATGGAGATGACACTAAGGCTGTTTTGAGGACTAGTGCGTTTCCAGAAGCTTCCAGGCCAGCCCATGGGAAATCTGACTTTCAGTCTCTGGGAAGCTTTGACAGATCTCCTGAGGCGCTATTTAATTTAAAAAAAAAAAAAAAGAAAAAGAAAAAAAGATGGGAGAACTTTCAGCGGGTTCCTGAAAGTCACGCCCATTTCTGGGCACAGAATGCATCCTGTACCAAGGCCTCCCAAGAGTCCTTTTCTTCCCCGAGTGACAGCTGAGGCTAGTAGCTCCCAGCTCCCATGTGTTCTGGGCAGCCCCCACTCTCAGGGGAACAAGACATCTTGCAAAGGAGCAGGAAAGCTTTCTAACTCAGGGATCTGGGGCGAGATCTCCAAGCTCTGTCCCCAAACCATGGCACAGAGCTCCTCATAGCATAAGAAACAAACCTAGCTGCCAACAAGAACAAGATTGAGAGCTGTCTTGCTCAGCTGCTGAACTAATTGAACTGGGTCACAGCTGGCTCAGAGGAAAAGGGACATTTTCACACTTTTGTATTTTGAGGTTCCACCAGGAGAAAAATCAAGGCATTGCAGACCCTCCAGAATGAGGGTCTGGAATGCTAGGAATTGGGAGGGGGGGAGAAAGAGGAGGAGGAGAAAAAGGAGGAAGAACCAAGATAGTTCCAGGAGCACAAAAGGAAATCCCATAATTGTTCAATGGGAGAGAGCATCTTGTGGACTCTAACATGCGGACAGATGGCATGCTTTGTCCCTTGTGTTTACACTCTGCATGAGGTACCTAGAAGGGAGATCCTGACCTCCAGAAAGAAGATCAAGGGCTTGGAGACAAATGTTCCCCATCAAGCAAAAGGGATTTCTCTCAGATAGAGACAGCAGTTAACACAAAGTAGAAAAGATTTCAGTGGCTGGGTGTTAGTGGCTCATGTTGGCAATCTTCAAGAAGCTGCAATCCATAAAGAAAAGAAGCTTATGAGACTCCATCTTCAAAAACAACTGGCAAAATAAAAATGCTAAGTGTGTGAGGAGGAATGGGCAGGTCTCACCTAGCAGTACCCTAGTTGAGCAAGCTAAGCAAGCCAACTCAAGGATCCGAATTCAAATTCTGGCACCAATAAATAAGTAAATGAATAAATAGAGTCTACAGACTGAAATCCTACCATTACTTAGGCCAAAGACACTAAGTGTCATTGCATTGCATGCGGGGAAAGAAGTCCCTGGTAAAGCCAAATCAAGAGGAAGAGGACATGAAATGAGTTTGTCGAAAGAGACAGAAGCCTTTTAAAGAAGGAGGGTATGATTCTGACTTGACTGATGTTTTCATAACAGTGCTCTGGGCTGCTGTGTGTAAAATGGACTGCCCAGGGCAGGTGCAGAGAGGTAAACACCAGTTATAAATCACAGACAAAATGCAATGGGGTGCAGGGCATGATGGGAGCACGGAAACTGCAGAGAAAAAGACAGGAGCAAGACCTTCATTAAGGAAGAAGAATGAAGATGGATTAAGAGTTTGGACTCCTTAGGGTGGAGATAAAGTAAAGACTCAAAAGTTTTGGGCTTAACCAAGACGGTGGGAAATGGAGAAG
The DNA here is from genome assembly GCF_031878675.1 of Megascapheus bottae. Taxonomy (NCBI): domain Eukaryota; kingdom Metazoa; phylum Chordata; class Mammalia; order Rodentia; family Geomyidae; genus Megascapheus; species Megascapheus bottae. The sequence goes on from NC_143539.1 coordinate 10,677,893, forward strand.
GCAACTGAAATAGAAAAATGAAGCAGAGAATGTATTAGTTCTTCGGGCTTAAAGTCACCTTATCACCAGCTCCAGTTATTACAGTCTCCTCTTCCAGCCTTTTTTTCCCCTCTGAACTGTAGTTAATTGGAGATAAAGAGCTGGCTCTGTATCATGATCCTCAGTTCTCAGTCTCCTGAGTAGCCAGGATGGCAGGCATGAACCACTAATGCCCTAGCTTCTGGAAACTTCTTAACTAGTCTTCTGCCCATTTGGCCAAGGTAGAAGTTTCATGGATGCCACCTTCAACATTAAAGTACTATGTTGCATGACAAAGTGTGCCAAGCATTCCTGAAGAAATTTCTGATTTTTTTTTTCCTCTCTCGACATGATCAGCATCTTTCTAGAACAAGGAGTTGTTTCTTTGTTGTTTGGTTTGGTTTTTTTTTTTTCAACCACCACAGAAAAGTACATCTGATTGGCGAAAGGATTTGTTTCTTGAACTAAATTGAAGAAGACTCGTGGGAAAGTTAGGCTTAGACAACATGAATGAATCTTGAGGTTGCTGATAACAAATGTCAACCTATCATGGCTTTCCTTGCCAAATCAGAGTGACATGGTGGGGGGCGGGGAGGGCATTATTCCTTCAAAGGGGCCTGGTGATGGGCTGTGGTTTTTATTTTACAGATTCTGCAATATTCTCCTTATGGAGCCATGGTTTTATACTGCAACACAAATGAGCAGAAACACCCAGCAGGGGGAAAGAGGGAAGAGATATCTAAAACATGAGCTTGTTATTAAAAATAAATAAACCCACACAAACCCTTTACCAAGCAGCTGTCTCTTCAAGTTACTGAGAAGCAGCTGAGTCTATTTCCTAGGACTGGGTAGTGGACGTCTGTCAACTCCGGATGCTAACGTGCCATCTAAGAGCCATGATGACTACTCTTAGCCAGCCCAGCCGCCAGAGCTGCTCTGTGATTTCTTGTTCCTTTGGGATGTCTCTCTCCATGTCTCACACCCAGCAACAGAGTAGTGGCCCTGTCCAATATTAAATGCAAGATCCACATTTATCCTGGGCAGAAGTAGAAGTGGGGTTGTGTGGAATAGACAAAAAGGTACAGAGCCAGGTCATAAAGAGCTAAGCATTAGGAGAGAAGTCAGAGCGGGGCACAGAAGATCTGAGTTCTTACACTGGTTGCACACTTCCTGTGGGTGCCAAATAAGCTATTTCATCGCTTTCTGTCTATCCTGCAGCTAACCCAAAGGGAGAGTCTTTCCTGGAGCCCCCACGGTCACTAGATAGACAGACAGATGATGGAGGTCTGGCGCTGATGGCTCACACCTGGCATCTAGCTACTCAGGAGACTGAGATCTGAGAATTGAGGTTCGAAGCCATTGAGGTTCAAAGCCTGTGAGGCTGTATTCTCCAGCCCTAGGACCAGCAAGAAGGAGGAGGAGGAGGAGGAGGAGGAGGAGGAGGAGGAGGAGGAGGAGGAGGAGGAGGAGGAGGAGGAGGAAGAGAAAGTAAGTATGTTCCACATACTTAACACCTCCCAGATGATGGGGTGTTCAGCCCCCATTTCTCACCTTTTGAGCTGACAAACCTGTTGCTATTGACCCTTTTCATAAGGAACAAGCCAGAGGTGGTTCTAAACATGTACCAGCAGTCTTCCTGCTTCCTGAAATTCTCCCATGGGCATTCCCTTGGTGGGTGGGGGGGGGACAAAATAACAAATAGACTTGCTCTTGGGGGAGGGAGGGTGTGGACTTGAACCCATGTCAACATATCTCCTTAGTGGGGCTCTGTTGGCAGAGTGCACCCCACTCCATCAAGCTAGATGATCTTCACCACCACGGCTCAGGGAGGATAGATAGAGAGGCAGATTGGGTGCAAGAATCGTGGGCGGGAGACTCTCCAAGGGGGTTCAGCCCAGCCTCCCCTAACTCCTAGTTAGGTCTGTGCTCGGGCCACAGCTGGACTTGTGAGACAGAGATAAAGTCTGGCACAGTGGCAGTGTGCAATGGGGGCTGGGAGTGGATGTGAAGAGTCCCCGGGCTGCTTTGTAAGCACATCTGGGCAGCTCTGTAAGGAGAACTTGCTGACAGACTGTTTGCCAATAAAGAAAGTCGCACAGCTAATAACAATCAGATGGCCTTTCTCTGTCTTGGCTGAGCTTTTTGCAGGATGTACCTAGGTGGGTCCAGGCAGTACTCCCCTCCCTTGGGAAGACTCAAGATGGCTCTGTCCCTTCCAAGAGAGCCAGGCGCTTGTGCTTTGGCTCAGCTCCTATCCAAGCATTGCCTCTGAAGCTCGGACCCATCAGGCCACTTGTGAGTTGACCACTCCTTCATTAGCCTATTTGTGTTGTGAGCCCCAAATCCTCTGCTACCCAGAATTCATTGCCAGCCTACTATCTCAAAGGGTCTTTCCAGGCTGATTCTAGAAACCAGTTCATGTTATTCACCTATTTCAAGCTTCCTGGAGATGGAATCTCACAGGATTGAGCACTGAGGAGGTGTTCAGAAGAACTTAATCTGTTCACTACAGCACCCTGACAGGCGTCAACACAGAGGAGGCCAAGCCCAAGGGGTTGGGTAGGGGGGTGCAGAGGAACCCATGGAATAATGCAGCGCGGTTGCAAACGTGACAAGGAAATGGGGAGAACACCAATATCACCAGTGGCACCCTGAATTTACATGTCACCTACAAAATCATCTATAGCCAAAATCTTCCCTACGGGTGTCTAGTAAAGAGAAGGGCAGCCAGCAGGGACCTGCTCCCTTCTGAAACTCTTGGGAGAGAGGGGTGACAATGGGAAAGTCGTAGAACTTTTATGGGTGGTCCAATGGAAACAACTGTGTTTTTGACCTGCTTTAGGCCTCCCCAGAGACCAGCCTTCTAGCAATTCAGGTGAGCGGGTGTCATTTCCCATCTTGTGTGAAGTAAGGATTTTTTTTTCCCCACATGGAAGAAATATTCCCAGACTCCAATTAGGACAACCTGGCTGGTTTCCCGTTCTAGTCCAGGCATTGACTGGTGAGCCAACCTTAGACTTCAAATACTTGTATTTGTATTGGTTGGCACACACCTTGGCTGAACTTCAACTTGCATATATATGTTTTATATGTAGGTTTTTTTTTAACTTGAAGACTTTTATTAGCAAATAAAGGTTGTTCAAGGAAGGGATTCTTTGAGATAATTCCACATATGTGTACAGTGAACCCCCAATTTTCCCCTTTCATTATTTTCCTCACCTCCTTCCCCTTCTTGAAGCAATGTCAACAGGTTCCATTGTTCTACTTTCATGCATGCATAAAAAAATACCATATGCAGCCTTGTTTCCCCTCTCCAGTAATCCTGCCCTCTTTCACTGGTGCCCACCCCCTCCTTGCCCACTCATTAATTTTTTATCGTTTTCATAATGGACATTATTATACAAAGTGGTTCGCACATGCATGTGCATATGTGTTCATGCATGTATTATTCCTCACTCAGATGAACCATTGCTCTCTCTTTCTGTGTTTCCCCAGCTTTCTATTGTTCAATAGCTTTACTAAATTCCTATATGCTACAGACACCCATAGACAACATATATTTATATACTATTTATCCTCTCCTCCCCAGCATCTCCCCAAAAGTCACACAGTTCCATTTTACACACACACACACACAAATGTCTTTTAGGTCCAACTTCCATAAATGAGCAAAAAGATATGATATGTAGCTTTTTTTAGCGAACTGTGACTGCACTAGACATGTGATCCATAATTACATTCACATGTCTACAAATGGCATAAATTCACTATTCTTGATGGCTGAGGTATACCCTAAAGTACCTGTGTACCATATTTTTTTTCATCCATTCATTGATTGTTAGGGACCCTGGTTAATTCCATAATCTGGCTATTGTGAACAGAGCTGCAATAAACATGCAGGCGCAAATATCTCTCTCTCTCTCTCTCTCTCTCTCTCTCTTTCCTGTAAATTGATGCCGATTTTTTAAATTTTTTTTGCCAATCTTCGGGCTTGAACTCAGGGCCTGGGCACTGGCCTTCAGTTTTCTCAAGGCCAGCACTCTAGCACTTGAGCCACAACACCAATTCCAGCTTTTTCTGTACATGTGGAACCAAGGAATTAAGCCCAGGCTTTCATGCATGCCAGGCAAGCCCTCAACCACTAGGCCATGCTCCTAGCCTCATGATGTGCATTCTTTTAAGTATATGCCCTAGTATATGATAAGGTAATAATGTAGTTCTAATTTTAGTTTGGATTTTTTAAAAAAATTTTGTTGTGTTTCTGCTAGGCCTGGGACGTGAACTTAAGGTCTGGGTGTTGTCCCAGAGTTTTATTTTGCTCAAGGGCTGGTGCCCTACCACTAGAGCCACAGCTCCAATTATGACTTTTTTTGGACATTAACTAGAGATAAGTCTCATAGGTGTCTCTGCCTGGACTAGCTTTGAATCGAGATCTTCATATCTCATTCTCCTGAGTAGCAAGTATGACAGATGTGAGCCACTGGCCTCTGGCAAATTTGAGATTTTGTGAAGAATCTTCATATTGGTTTCCACATTGATTGCATTTGTTTGCGTTCTCAGCAGCAGTGCATGAGGGTTCCATTTTCTTCCATGTAGGCACTACTGTTTGTTTTCCTAATAATTACCTTTCTGACTAGGGTGAGTTGGAATCCTAGTAGAGTTTTGACTTGCATGTTGAAGTTAATTTTTTTTCCATTTATCTGTGAGCCATTTGCATTTCTTCTTCTGAGATTAGTCTAGTCACCTTGTTTGTCTATTTATGAATTGGGCTATTTGTTCTTTTACTACAGTTAAACGTTCCTGTTTGCTTGGGTGTATGTGTGTTTGCAAGTGTGTGTGTGCTTGTACACCAATCCTGGAACTTGAACTCAGAGCCCTTTCCTTTTTTCCTGCTCAACTCTGCTGTTATACCATTTAAGTCACATCACTAATTCAGGCTTTTTGCTGATTATTTACCAATAAGTATCTCTTGGAACTTTCCTTCCTGGCCTGGCTTCAAATTGCAATTCTAAGATCTCAGCCTCTTGCATAGTGAGGATTAAAATTGTGATTCACCTGTGCCCAGGGTCTGTTTACCCTTTTAAGCTGTTTATGTATTCTAGATATTAATCCTTCTTCCATTGAATAGTGACTCTTGTTTTATTTTATTTATTTATTTATTTATGTCGGTGGTGGTGGTCATGGATCTTGAAGGGTCTGGGTGTTGTCTCTGAGCTCTTTGGCTCAAGGCTAGCGCTCTACCACTCCGAGCCACAGCACTACTTGTAGTTTTCTGATGGTTCGTTGGAGGGAAGAGTCACAGACATTCCTGCTCTGTGACTGGTTTCAAGCTGTGATCTCAGATCTTAGCCTCCCCAGCTGTGGGATGTCAGGTGTGAGCCATCGGCATTCAGATAAGCTTTTCAAACAGGCTTGATTTGGATGACATTGCAATGAAATAGCACCAACCAGTACCTGGTACTGGACAGCCACTGAGAATGCGCAGTGACCCTTAACCTCTGCAAAAGCAAGAAGAGTACGAAGGAATCTGTGACATCAGACCTATGCAGGAAAACATGGAACCTGAGGAAAGAGTAGCATTTGAGTCTTCCCTTGGTCACATCTTGAAGAGACATCCTGTCCATTCTATTATTAGGAAAGGAGCCTAACCCAGGAGACAATCATCACCAACCTCAAACTGCTGTTTACACATGCAGGGAGTTCAGTGGGATTAAAAATGCTCTTCCCCCAAAAAGCATTCTTCCCCGCCCTCTGGGTTGTTTTTTTTTTTTAAACCCATGTGGATTCCGAAGGAAATCGAATCCATATGTTTCTGGTTCATTTACACTGAACTCATCAAAATGTAATTTTGCAACATCTAGTTGATGTCCAGGATGTCTCTTGGAAGCCTAATTTTTATGCACTCTCTCTCTCTCTCTCTCTCTCTCTCTCTCTCTCTCTCTCTCTCTCTCTCTCTCTCTCTCTCTCTCTCTCTCTCTCTCTCTCTCTCTCTCAATGAAGCCCCTCTCCCATGGAGACAGGAAGCAGAACTTGCCAAAAGTGGATGGAGTTCAAGCCAAGCAGGAGTTCTGCCTGGAAGACCCAGGGGAATACAAGGTCATCTTATCTCAGCTATGGGACCTTGGCCCCTGGCTCCATGTCGACATCAGAGCAAAGAGCTGTAAGAAGAAGGCAAGGAGCCAAATTCCCCTACCCAAGATCAGAATGGGGCTTAGCTCTGTGTGTGTGTGCGTGTGCGTGCGTGTGTGTGTGTGTGCGTGCGTGTGCGTGTGTGTGTGTGTGTGTATGTGTGCGTGTGTGTGCATACGTCTGCATGCGCCCTCCCTCGCTGGTAGTGAATCTTGAATTTTGGCCTGAGCTTTGTTCCTTCCCATTTTTTGCTCAAGTCTGGAGCTCTGCCACTTGAGTGCCATTTCTGGTGGCACTGGAGAAAGGTCTTATCACCAGTGGCTGATGCCTATAAATTTTAGCTACTGAAGAGGCTGAGATCTGAGGACTAGGGTTCAAAGCCAGCCTGGGCAGGAAAGTCTTGGGACAGCATCCAGGTTCTGAGTTCAAGTCCCAGTACTTGGCAGGCACACACACACACACACACACACACACACACACACACACACACACACACAAGTTTCACAGTCATTCCTGCCAAGGCTGGTTTTGAACGATGATCCTCAGATCTCAGCCTTCTGAGTAGCTACAATTGCAGCCAGTGCCCAGTTTGACTTTAATTCAACTTTCTCTCACCTATCCAATTAGCAACACTACTAGGAAACAATCCGTGACTCCCCCATGTTGAAGGGACTTCTGAGGCTCAGGCAAGAGGCTGTCGAAGCCCCTGGAATTGCTGGGTAAACCAGCTGGACGGAAAATGTCTCTGCTGGCTGAGGGACCTGCACTGAACTCAGGACACGCACACACCTGAAAGTACTGTGGGATAATGGAGAGAAAGAGATATGGTGTCCGACCTGTTTCATTCGGAAGCCTGGCAGGATTCTGGGGTGCTACATTATCAGTGCTCTCTGAGCTCTGAGTAGGTTAATAGTCCATTTAAAAGTAAAATTTTGACCTGCTAATAAGGCTCTGGTCACAGGCGACAGTTTACACACAAATCCCAATGCAGAGAGAGAAACGGGAGCCTCGGGGTTGTCATCGGAGAGGCAGATAAGTGGGAAATTTGAATTCCGGTCCTGCATCTGGCACACGGTGGCATCCTCAAACACCTGCTCTAATTAATTAGAACACCTTCTCTGCCTCCCTTCTCCACAATTACAGCGGCAGAGAAAAATAGCATGTCTTCCTGAGGGCTTGCAAAGGTCCTGGTGTCTTTTGCATTGGTCATTTGGATGGGAGTGACTGTGAGCTGACGGCAGGACAAGCTCTGCATACAAGATTTGAACGGGGCCAGCAGCCTGGATTCAGAGGGGACAACTTGTTGGTTGTGGTGTGAGGATGGTGTGAGGTAGATGGGTGCCCAAGACCAAGGTGGAGACAGACAACAGAGGGCTAGGTAGTATTTTGACCCATAGCTTCTCCCCTGGATACCATGAAAAATAAAAGAAAAACAACAATTGCCTCACCATTATTGTAGTCTAGTCCTTGCCCCACCCCACCAAACCAAGAATAGTCTGGCACCCCATGGTTGATGGTACAAAATGTCCCAAACAAGGCAGGCCTGGAATGGTTGTATAAACAGTCACCCACTATGTGGGTGGCCCTCTGTAGTCCCAGCCAGGGGAAAGAAGTCTGTCTGCCAAGGAAATCTCTGTTTTTCCCAGATGGATGAGACAGTTGTGACAACTCCACCCCCTCTTTCCTTTCTCTGACTTTCAGTGTGGAAAGGATGGGAGAGTGATTGGCAGCCATCTTGTCACCATGAGGTACCAGCAGAAAAATACAACTCCACACCCAGCACAAAACAGGCCCCCTGTGTCTCTGAAATCTATGTTGGGTATTCTATTCCTTGTAGCCGAAAGCATTCCTAACTATTGGAGTTCTTGGTTAGGAAAAGACCCAAGCCAGTCCACATCTGTCATCCTAGCTACTCAGGAACCTGAGATCTGAGGACTGAGGTTCAAAGTCAGCCAGCTCGGATATGATTCTGAGACTCTTACCTCCAATTAACCAGCAAAAAATGTGGAGGTATGGATTAAGGGGTAGAGTATCAGCCATGACTAGAAAAAGTACATCAAGCACCATGAGGCTCTGTGTTCAAGCCCCAGGACTAGCTCCCAAATAAACAAAACCAAACAAAAAAAAGACAATCTGAACAGCATGGGAAACTAAACCAGAGGTAATTGTTCTTGTGTTTCCTGTGGCTTGATTTTTGCTTGTTTGGTTGTATTGTCTGTTTTGAGGCTGGGGCTCTGTAGCTCAAGCTGGACTCCAATTTGAGGCAGAAGTTATGGGAGGCAAAAACTCGAATGAAACTTGCAAGGTAGATCTACAAGGGAAAGAGAATGAGGAACGGCACATGGGCATGGGCTAATTTACCTGGTCCTAGCTCTAGGCACTGGTGTGAGGAGGAGGGGGGGAGAGGGAGGGATTACAAAAGTACTATGGTTTTAAATCCCATAGAAAAGAGATTGCCACACCCAGGCAATAGAAATGCCCTTTGACTCTTGGGCAGTTAAGTGTCAGGAGTTACTGACACCCTCCCCCTGGAGAAGGGCCACCCCCCCATGATGTCCCTAGGGATACCGAGATAAGGAGCTCCAGAGAGCAGCTCCGTAAAGCTTAGTCTCCTCTCACTCACCAACCACACCTCAGGGTCTGAAACTAGGGCTTCCCAGAGCCTGGCCAGATCAGATGTGGTAAACTGATCTTGCTGTGCTCAAACTAGCGGGAATGAGCTATGGCTCAAGCTGTGGAGCAAGAGGTAGGACACAAAAACAAGGTAAGTCAGGCCCTGAGTTCGGGTCCCAGTCCTGGCACAAAAACACAACAACAACCAAGAAAAGGAAAGTACAAGTCAACATAGGCTCTAACTATATGCTATCAACAAAAACATCCTCTGGGTATGGATAAACATACATAGGATATAGATTCAGATGAGATTTGTATGAAACGAACAGAACCAATGTATTATGGAAATCCTATTGATGCGAAATCTGAGATGTTTAAATTAATGTAAAAGTAGAGCTCAGAGCAGAAAATAGTTTACCAGGAATAAACGTTCCATTCCCTAAGAAATGATTACAAACACAAACCGCAATGCAACTAGCAACAAAGCTTCACAATATGGAATGAAAGAACTGATAGAATTTTAAGGAGAAGTAGATATTTAAACATATCTTTGGGTAGGCCATTATATCTCACAGTGACAGAATATTAGAATAGAATATTAAATAGAATGAATAATAATGTATCACATAGATGAAAATTGCTAAAGTCGAAGGTTTTAAATGCTCTCAACCCCCAAAGGATACACAGTTTAGATCATATGTATGTTAAGGAACTCTGATTTTGTAATTTCTCAATGCATACATTTATTAAAACATCACATGCGACCCCATACGCAATACCTTTTGTTAATTTTTAAATCTTCAAAAAAAATAAGATCTTTACAAATGACAGCAGAATATGTAAGTGCCTTAGAGAGTGATTATAAAAATATATGTATCAAATATGTGATGGGAATAGAGGAAGAAGAGGAAGAAGAAAAGGGAAGAGAGGGGAGGAGGAGGGGGAGGAGAGGGAACAGAGGAGGAAGAAGAAGAAGAAGAAGAGAGAAGCTGAACAAGAGGGGAAGAAGAAGAGAAGCAAGAGGGGAAAAGGAGATTTAACAAAAGAAAAACAAGGGGAATAGGAGAAGAGGAGAAGGGAGAAGAAGAAGAGGAGGAACAGGCTATGATAATGAAAACAGAAGGAGGAGGAAGAAGAACGCATTTGAATCAGCAATGAACGTAGATTCCCGCAAATTAATAACTGATACTAACCTGCTGATACAGGAAATGTCCAACTTGGAACATTTTTGCATAACTATGTAAAGGACACCAAGGCCTATCCTATTCACACTGTAGAAAGTCAATGACAAAAAGGAAATCTTGAAGGAAGTCAGACGGAAATAAAGCTTAGCAGAAAAGTGAAAGGATTAAAATGAAACATAGATTTTGGAAATCACAAGTGTAAGGAATGAGTGGAACACTCAAAGTGTTGAAAGGAAATAACCATTAATATGTCCTCTCTATACTCGTGAAGTCATCCTTCAAATGTGAGGAAGGAGTGAAGACCATTTAAGACACACTAAAATGAGGGAATTTGTCACCAGAAGATCTTCCATGCATGGAATATTAAAGAAACATTCTTTGAGGAGCAGGAAACAAAATACAGATCAGAAACTCAGATCTCTATAGAGTGAAGAAAAAACAGATTTGGAGAAATATGAAGATTCTTTTTTTTTTATTTTCATCAGTCCTAGGCCTGGGTGCTGTCCCTGAGCCTCTTTCTGTTGAAGGCTAGCACGCTCTCACTTGAGCCACAGCACCACCTCTGGCTTTTTCTGAGTAGTTTATTGGAGATAAGAGTGCCATGGACTTTTCTGCCTGGACTGACTTTAGATTGCAATCCTCCGATCTCAGCATCCTGAATAGCTAAGATTAAAAGCAAGAGCTTCTATTATTCTTCAAACTAACAATTTTGCTTCAAGTAATAATAGCAACAACATGGTTGGTGAGCATACATGACAATTGATAGAATAAATGACATCAGCATTCTGAGGCACAGGAGGGGAGAATAGAATATTCTAAAGTATACCACCCATGAAGCAGCATGGCATTATTTGAAAGTAGGGCACCAGTGCCCCACTCCTCTAATCCTAGCTTCTCTGGAGACTACGAGTCAAAGCCAGCCTGAGCAGAAAAGTCAGTATGAGGGCCGGGAGTTTTAGCCTAGTGGTAGAGTGCTTGCCTAGCATGCATGAAGACCCGGGTTCGATTCCTCGGTACCACATACATAGAAAAAAGCTGGAAGTGGTGCTGAGGCTCAAGTGGTAGAGCTCTAGCCTTGAGAAAATCCAAGGACAGTGCTCAGGCCCTGAGCTCAAGCCCAGGACTGGCCAAAAAAAAAAAAAGAAAAGTCAGTATGATTCAATCTCCAAACAATCTGTCAAAAAAAGTCAGGCTGGAGACATGGCTCAAATAGTAAAGTACCCACTGAGCAAACAAGCTAACAAATTCAAGGCCCTGAGTTCAAATCCTGATACTACATAGTATATTAGCTTATTGGAAAATATACTTAAAATTTTTAAAGTATAATTGATATGCTCAGGGAAAGTAAATGCTCATAGAAAATATTCAACAAAAGCCAGAGAAAGCAGTGGAAGAGAAGAAAAAGAACAAAGACCAGACAAAATTAATTTCAAATAGGATAGATGAATGTAACTAGAGCAATATGATTGATTCCTACTGGTACAAACTCTATCACTATAAATGTGAATGATCTAAATCTACCAGTTAAAAGACAGAGACTGCACAAGTAGATTAAAAAAGCAAGATCCAACTAAATACTGTCTACAAAATATCTGCTTTTAAATCCATACCTAAACTGTGAGTTGAGGAGTATAGAAAAATGTACACTGCAACCAAAAGAAATTGGAGTCATTGTATTGGTTACAGGAAAAGCTGATTTCAGAGCAAAGAAGATGGGCAGTGATGGGTGTTTGATGACAATAAAGGGGTCAGTTTTTCAAGAAGACATGATTACCATAAATGTACATGTATTATAAAGCTAATCACCAAACCCCCCAGGTTTGTTGTGTGTCCTGGATTCCTCCTGGATATCCACAGCCTCAAAGTTGGTCAAGAAATGCATGGATAAAGGAATATGGCATCGCTACTCAGTGGAGTATTATCCAGCTGTTGAGGAGCAAAGGAAAGAACTAGAGATCATTCTACTCAGTGACAGATGTCTGACTCAGAGAGTCAAGCGTTTTGTGTTCTCCAGCACACGTGAATCTAGAAGAAAGAAGAAGAAGAAGAAAAAGAGACAGAGAGAGGGAGAGAATCCAGGCAAGTAAAAGGGGAGTGACTGAGGAAGAGGAAGAAAAGTAGCAGAGGAAGGGAGAGAGGATAGGGAAACACCAAGTCAAAATACCTTCTAACTCATCTAGAATACGACAAAGGAACCCACTGTTTTGCACAATTCATCAACTCCACGAAAAGAAATGTGTAAGGCAAAAATGAGGGAAACCATGAGGAGAAACAGACAAATCCAGTATTATAATTGAAGATGTCAACACACTTTACCAGCAATTGACAGATTCAGCAGGCAGAAAATCAGTAAAGACACAGCTGATCCAACAGTATCATCTATCAACTACATCTAATTGACTTTCGTAGATGGCTTCATGCCACAATGACAGAATAGACTCGCAGAGAACATCGATCACACAACAGAACATGTTCTGGGCCATAAAGACAGCTTAGCACACTCAGAAGAACAGCAGTGATGCATAAGATGCAACCAAGCTAGACATCACCCACAGAAAACCCCAAAATACCAAGAGTTGAACCACACTTATAAAAAAAAATAGATTGAAAATGAGTCTCCAAGTCAGGTGCCAATGGTTCAGGCCTATCATTCTAGCTAATCAGGAGGCTGAGAGATGAGAATCATGATGCAAAGCCAGCCTTGACAGGAAATTGCATGAAAATTTTATCTCCAATGAAACCACCAAAAGAGCCAAAAGTAGAGGGGTGGTTCAAGTGGTAGAACATTAGCCTTGAGCAAAAAAGCTCAGGGACAGCACCCAAGCCCTGAGTCCAAGACCCAGAATCAGCACACACACACACACACACACACACACACACACACACACACACACACAAGTATCCGAGGAAAATAAGCAGCATTGGATGCATATATTTAAAAAAGAAGAAATAATTAAAATCAACAAGTTAAACTTCAATCATAGGAAAAATTATTTATAAAAAGGGGCATTAAATCTAAAGTAAACAAAAGTACTAAAACTGAAAAAAGAAATCAATGAAATTAAAATCATGTACACTGTAGAGAAAAATCAATTAAGCCCTACAGCAGGTTCAAAGCCAGCTCAGGAAGACAAGTTCATGAGACTTGAGTGGAAAGGCTAAAGGACAGTGGTCTGATCCTGAATTCAATCCCAGTACTGTCCCTCCACCCCAGAAAAAGCAAATCAAAGAAGAAATCTCTAGGAATAGTGTGTGTGTGTGTGTGTGTGTGTGTGTGTGTGTGTGTGTGTGTCTGTCTGTCTGTCTGTCTGTCTGTCTGTCTGTACTTGAGTTTGAACTTGGGACCGGGGCACTGTTCCTAACCTCTTTGGCTCCAGGCTAGAGGTCTACTACTTGAGCTTCATTTCCAGATTTTTGTGCTGAATTGGAGATAAGAGAGTCTCATGGACTTTTCCTACTTTGCCTTTGAACTGCAGTCCTCAGATCTCAGCCTCCTGAGTTGCAAGGATTGCAGATGTGAGCCACCAGAGCCTGGTAAGTGAAAATGAAATGGCATCATAGTGAAATTTGTGGGATGTCCTTAACTTGGTGCTTGGGGGAAACCTGATAGGATTTAATTATACATTAGAAAAGAAGAAAGATCTCAACAATTTAAACAGTAGTAGCTCATACCAAAAATCCAGCTACTATGAAGACAGGATGATCTTGGGTAAAGGCCAAGCCCAACCAATTAATTAATTAACCAATTAATTAAATTAGACCCCCATCTAATGAATAAATAAATCAATGACTATATGGGCATGGATTACATGTTGGAGTACCTGCCTGGTAAGTGTGAGACACCAGCTAATAGAGGCATGAGTTAGGGAAGAATTTCCTCATCTGCCAGCAGTCTCTGCTGTCCACTAGTATGAACTGCTGGGTTCTGGGGCCGGCGGAGATCCTGGAGCCCCCAAAGATGATCCTGAGGTGTGTGCCTTCTTCATGAGTCGCCCTGGGGTACAGGCCACAGTGGCAAGCTGAGCAACAGCGTAGGAGCCGCCCTCATTCTCACTCTCAGAAGGCAGGACGAGCACTGGGCCAGCACATCTGGGCTAATTCTGGCCTGGGTTGTCTTTAGTAAACTCCTTGAACACTTTGATTCCCTGATTGTCAAGAAAAGGAAAGAAAACTCAGGTTAGGTAGGGGAGGAATGAGTGAGAGTTAAAAGGGATGTCTGCCATTGCTCAAGATATATTGTTTTTGTGAACCAGCTTTGGGAAATGGCAACTCGTTTGTACAACTACTTAAAGATAATGAAAAAAAGTTTTTCTCTGTGTGATTGGTGTTCTTAATGTACGATGTTATTTCTCTTCTCTTTTTTTTTGCCCTTATGGTTAATCTCATGTCGTTACTGTCTCTGACTCTGTTGCCTGGCATATTCTATGTACATTTATTTGTTTATTTGAAATAGGGAAAGGAACAAAATGATTAGGAGGGGGTGGTGGGAGGGAAATGGGGACAAAAACATGAGAAGGGGTATGAATGTGTGAGAAGTACTGTACCTATTACCTGACGAATGTAATTGTAACCCCAATATGCATTATCCTGACAATTAAAAAAAAATCAAACTCAAAAAAACCAAAATTAGGCCAGGCACAGTGGCTCTTGCCTGTAAACCTAGCTATTCAGGAGGCTGAAATCTGAGGCTCAAAGTTCAAAGCCAGCTCAGGCACAAAAGTTCATAACACTCTTACCTCCAAGTAACCACCAGAAAATTGAAAGTGGTTCTGTGATTCCAAACACCCAAGGCCCAGAGTTCAAGCCCCATGACCAACCCCCCCCCCAAAAAAAATAATCCTTTCAAGGTAGCTGAAAATTTTTAAAGGACTTTTTTTCTTGTGGAAGGGAGTAGTATTGGACCTTAAACTTGCTTGGCTGGCCCTCTACAACTTGAACCATGCTTCCAGTCCATTTTGTACTGCTGGTCCTTGGGCTTCAACTCAGGACTTGGGCAGTGTTCTTGAGCTTTTTTTTGCTCAAAGCTGACACTGTACCACTTGAGCCACAGCTCCACTTCTAACTTCTTGGTGTTTCTTCAGAGATAAGTCTCATGGACTTTCCTCCTGAACTGGCTTTGAACTGTGCTCCTTAGAGCTCAGCCTCTGAAATACCAGAATCACACCAACTCCTCACTCCAGCACAGCATTTTTCTAGATATTTTGGCGAAGTCTCAAGGACTTTTCTGCCCAGATTGTCTTTGAACAACAATCCTCCAGTTCTCAGCCTCATAAATAGGTAGGATTATAGGCATAAACTGCTGGTATCTTCCAAGAGGAGTCAGAGTGAACTGGCTTTCTTGTCTACCACGTCAGGTAAACAACACAGGGGCTAAATAGAATAGTCACTACAAGGGGTTTGATTTTAGAAGTAAAATCCAAAGCAAAAGCAAATCATTGATGTAAAAGGAGAACAAAGAGCATTGAAAAGTCAGGATCAGAACAGAATGGCAAGGCCCTGAGTCACCAGTCACCCCTATAGGAGATCTACACTAGACTAAGGTCCTGAGAGACCTGGAGACCCTGAGTTCAAATCCCAGGGGCCAGACAGCTGGGAATTCCAGCTGCAGTTTCTACAGGTTCCATTCTGAATCCCACCCCCCTTTCTTCTCCCCCCCCCCGCCTTCCAAACTCCTTCTTCCCATTTCTTCACTCTTTCTCATTTACAAGATAAATAATTTTAAGATGTAATGAAAATTATTTTACAATCTTTTTAATCACTCGAAATTGTGTATAATTATTTTACCTCCACTCTACTGCCAAGAACTGCTGTGAATTACTTGGCTTCTCAAAGTGGAGGAAGAAAATGCTTCACTTCTGAATTAATTAAGGTTGTGGATTTTTTTTTTAACACCCTCACCCATTCCTGTCCGTTAGCTGCCACCACACTTGGGCTATGAATGGTCATTACAATAGATAGAAATGGGGACATAAATTTCTTGCTAATGAAAATGTCACTAGGAGATGGTGTCTATCACCAAAGGCCATGATATACAAAGGGTTGCGTGTGTTGCCGTGTTTTTTAGTTCTGTCTTGTATTTCCCCCCCCCCCCCATTTCTGGAAGAATGAGCATATTTTAGGTATAGATCACCCAGAAAGCAAGTTTTACAATAGAGGGGATTTGCACTTGGATCTCCAGCACCTATTCCACTGTTTTTATTTTTGCTTTATGAATTGCTCTTTTCTCCTGTGGTCTTGGCCTGGGAAACCTTCGTGACCCTCCCTGACCTCTCCCACCACGGTGTACAAAGCCTGGCAAATTGGAGGCTCTGTGTATATGGTGCCTAATAGCTACCCTTCAGCCTTTTATGAACGAATAGGAGCCAACACTTGGTAATGTGTGACAATTCAGTCATTCACAGTTCTAAGTTGCTAGTTGTTTTATTGTGCCAGTACTTGGGCTTGAACTCAGAGCCTACATATTGTCCCTGAGCTTCTTTTGCTCAAAGCTAGCACTCTACCATTTCAGTTACAGCAGTACTTCTGTTTTGGTTTTGGTTTTGGTTTTGAAGTGTATTGGAGATAAGAGTCTCAGGAGTTTTCTTGCCCACTAGTGCTTGGCAACTGTAAGCTTTCTCAGTAACAGTGGCTGGGTCTGGAGGAGAAGCTTGGATTGTACTGAGCATCTTTATTCCATGCTTGTCTGTTGTCCTGGGGGAACTCACCTCAGAAAACAACAGTTACTTACGGAGGGAAACATCTACAGTCTAAGGAAATACTTGAAATATGAAGCCATAGCCAGCTAAGGCTAAGGTGGCTAAGATCAAAGAGTCATAGTTTGAAACCAGTCTATGTAGAAAACTCATAAGGTTAATTTCCAACTAACCAGCAAAGTGAAAGTCTGGAAATGGTAGGGTGCAACCCTTGAGAAAAAAGAAGCCAAGCAAGAACATGAGGTTCTGAGTTCAAACCCCAGAACGGACACAAAATGATAATAAGAAAAACATATTGGAAAACCCTTGCATACCCCATATCTCTTCCAAATCTGGGGGGAGAGGGTGGGCAAGGAGGGTGTCTTGAACTCAGGGTCTGGGTGCTACCCCTGCGTTATTTTTACTCTACCACTTTGAGCCACAGTGTCACTTCTGGATTTCTGGTGGTTCCTTGGAGATAAGAGTCTCATGGACTTTCCTACCAGAATGGGCACTGAACTGTGATCCTCAGATGTCAGCCTCCTGGGATTATAGGCATAGGCCAGATTTCTTTCTCTAATAGAGGGAACAATCAATTCTCTTCTCATAAGATGCCCTCTGACTGCCACCTTCTCCCCTACAAATCTGGAGGCAGCAGGGCTA
Source organism: Megascapheus bottae (assembly GCF_031878675.1). Taxonomy (NCBI): domain Eukaryota; kingdom Metazoa; phylum Chordata; class Mammalia; order Rodentia; family Geomyidae; genus Megascapheus; species Megascapheus bottae. The sequence continues at coordinate 10,695,171 of NC_143539.1, forward strand.
AATGGTGTGCGGATTCCTGGCTAGCATTCAGAAGCAACTGCATTAAGCCACCAGGATCATGGGGTAGCTGCAAGACAAAGTAACTGCTCATTAGTCATTCTCTGCCACAATTGCACTGGCCTGGCTGTCAAACGGATTCCAAAAATATCTGTTTCTCCAGAAAACTTCCAGACAGGTTGTGTGGAATGACTATTTTAGAAATCATCTTTCAACATGTTCAAGTGACTATTAACGAGTCACTACTTAGTTGGATCCCGTTCAACAGAAGACGAATGGAGGAAATCAATTTCCTGAATCAGAAGCACTTTCAAGTGGTTGGACTCAGGTTCTCTGCTACAAAGTAGAGATAATCTAAAGGTTGAGCCGCAAAGCATTACCACAGTGCCGTCCCCTCATTCAATCCACATCAAATGATAGTTACGATAATTAAGACCTCCCTTGTATCTGTAAGACTGGGTGCTCCGTCCTTCACATGAAATCAACCCCCAGGTTCCCTAAGACTTTTCCTCCATTTGCAAATAACAGGCACCCCAGGACCCTTCCTCTGCTCTCCATCATCTGTAAGGTGGAAGGTAAAAAGCAAGGTGAGGGTACTAAAAAGATTCATCAAAAAATCAGTAGAATGAGGCTGGCTGCCAGTGGCTCTCACCTGTCCTCCCAGCTAGTTAGGAGGTTGAGATCTGAGGACTGCAGTTCAAAGCCATCCCAGGCAGGAAAGCCTATGAGACTCTTATCTCCAGTGAACTACCAGAAAACCAGGAATAGTGCTATGGCTCAAAGTGGTAGAGCACTAGTCTTGAGCAAATTGGCACAAGGACAGCACCCAGGCCCTGTGTTCAAGCCTCATGACAGACCAAGAAACAAAAACAAACAAACAGAACAATCAGTGAAATAAGAAAATAAACAGGGACCTAAGACCAGCCAGGAGAAAGAAGCCCAAAACAAGGATGTTGGGCAAGCACACGCCAGGGCATAGCCAGTCGTGGCAATTGTCTTTTACTAGGGTCCTCAGAAAGGTTCTCTTAATGCCGTGAGGACTTGGTCATTCCTTTTCCACATACAAAGGACAACTTGAGGTACCATTTGGTGCCATAGGTACCGAATAACACCAGGAAACAACAATAAAGAATAATCTACACAAGATGTCACTCTGGCTACTAAGTAATAAGTAGCACATAACTAACAACAATTAAAAAAAAAAACCATAGTCTCTTACAGAACTTAAAGGTCCTAGGCAAATTTGTCTATACTCAGGAAATTACCCATAATCATGTTTGCTTCTCTTCAAGGTCTAGATGCCTTCTAAAGAGCCCTTTCCTGCCAGGCGCCTTGGCTCCATTAGATCCAGGGGAGCTCTCTATGAGCTCTCTTAAAATTGGAACCTTAATCATCCCTCAAGAAAAAATGTATGAACCAGGCACCAGTTGGCTCACACCTGTCGTCCTAGCTACTCAAGAGGCTAAGACTTGATGATGGAAGTTTAAAGCCAGTTCTAGCAAAGACCACGAGACTCGTATCTCCTATTAACCACCCAAACGCCAGACGTGGAGGGCTGGTTTAAGTAGTGGAGCACCGGACTTGAACAAAACATGCTAAAAGATATTGTCCAGACCTTGAGTTCAAGAAGGAATGCTTCTGATGTTTGGGGGTTCCTCTTACATACCCTCAGTCATCCACAGTGACTGGTGAATATTAACTTTCCATGGCAACAATTTGGAGAAGACACGCTCTTCCTAGAGGCTAACATGTAGCACTTTAGTTGTGAGATGAGCCATGATAATTAAATAACAATAGCTAATTTTACCAAGTACTAAGTGCTAAGTACCAAGAGTGCAAGGTAATGTGTTGTCATGGCAACGTGATAGTGTGTAGTCCTCAATGTATAGAAACAAAATTGAGAAAGTCACCACCCCAGATGGAGCAAGTGAGATGCCTGTGAATCCTAATTCTTCTCTCTAAATCCAAGTTTTAGTTCTCAAGAACACCACAGCTTGTTCTCTCTCTCTCTCTCTTTTTCTCTCTCTCAGAGCCCCCCTCTTGCCCTTTGTGCCAAACTTCCGTCGATATCTTTATTTAAAAGGGGCACATCCCAATTTATTTCAGTATCAATTCTCTGTATCATTTACCTCAGCACTGATGGTATCATTTGCAAATTACCACTAAGCAGCAATTCCAGGTTCCATCTAAAACTATTTAGCAATCTAGTCAAGCAAACGAAAGATAGAAAACAAAGAGACCTGAATGCCAAACCTTATTCTCTTCCTTATCTGCTTGTTACATATTGACGTACCCAAGGCCATTCCAAAGCCTCCAACTTGTCTTGCCCAAGTGCAAATCAGAATATTGGCAGTGAGAGCCATTTAACAGGTTATTTAAATGTGGGATTCTTATCTTCAGTGGGATCTGCCCCCCTCCCCTCCCCCCTTGACTGACTAGCTCTGCAGAATGGGCAACTTTTGTTTGGGAAGAATGGACATGTTCTGGTGTCTGCTTGGTCCACGTGAATCCTGCAGGATGCTTGCTTGGGGGCTTCCAGATACCTTTCTCCAAGTCACACACCCCACACACAGCCCAAGAGTCTACCCTAAGGACTATCTTAAGTGAGATCCTACTATCATTCTGTGGCTATCAACAAGGGCCCAGTCAGGCAACAGACCCAGAATCCATTCACTTGGGGAGCTCTTGAATTCTTCCAGCATTCCCATGCACCTAGGGACCCAACTGAAACTCAGTCCAGTTAGTTTCTCCAGGGAGTGTTCCAGAAGTATTTTTCCACATCTTTTTAAATTGTTTCTTTTTATGCAGTTTTTATTGTTATTCTAAGGGTGATGTGCAGAGGACTTACAGTTACAGAAGTCAGGTAAAGAATACATTTCTTTTTGGACAATATCACCCTTTCCCTCACTCTCTGTTTTCCCCTGCAGTTTCTACCCACAAGTTGTATGGCTGAGTTCCTCGATGTTTGCAGTATCTCTTCTGCATTTGGTCACCATTTATCCCTCGATTTCCGTGCCTTCCTTGAGCTCCCAAAACACAGAAATGAACACACAAGACAAAATAAAAAAAAACAACAAAGAATAAAACCTTCTTGTTCCCATTTCTTGGAGTTCATTTCAATAAATATTATTTCAAATGATCAGATACACACAGGCCTTTATGTTCTTCTCCTAAGATATCCTCCTTTGGTCTCGCTCTGTGTATGAATACCTAGATGCCTGTACAATTTATCAAATCCTAATATATTTTTTAACCATCCAGTGTGTTTACTTATAGATTTACTTATTTGCAATTTTATTTTATTTTATTGTCGGGATAATGTATAGAGGAGTTACAGTTATATTTGTCAGGTAAGTAAGTGCATTGCTTCTCACACACTGATACCCCATCTCATGTTTTTGTCCCCATTTCCCTCCCCCCACCCTCTCCCAATCATCTTGTTTTTTCCCCCTTCACTTTCCTATTTCAAATAAACATATATACAACTCACGAGGTAACAAAGTCAGATGCTGTAACAATATCTGGGTGCATAAGGTCATAGAGGATGAGACAAAATGAAAGGAACTCTAGAATATGGAAACAAGAGCTTTAACTTGTAGATTTAGAGGCACATTCTAGCTACCAAAAATGAAGGAAACCATGCAACCTATGTTTTTTCTGTGTCTGGCTTAATATAGTTTTTCCCCCCAAGTCTCATACCAGTCATAAGTGGAAAGCTATGGACAAATATTTATTTTTTGAATTTGTATTTTTTTATCCGTGAGGAGCTGTACAACAGGTTTACTATTCAACGTATCAGTATGTGGATACAATTCATCTTGAACAATGTCCACCCTTCCATCTCTCTCCCCCATCTCTTCCAACGCCACCCTTCCCCTCCGTTTTCCATTGCTACTTATTCAAGGACATGTATGAGTCAGGTACCGATGGCTCACATCTTTCAATCTAACCACACCGGACAATGAAATCTGAAGTCAACATGGGCAGAAAAGTTGGGGATATTTCCACTCTTCAAACCCAGCTCTAGTAGGAACATCAGAGTCTTCTTTCCCATGAACCAGCAAAAAGCCAGATGTGGAGGCATGATTCGGGTGGTAGAGTCTTGAAAGACATATGAAAGTGAGAACACAAGACGTGTGTGTGTGTGTGTGTGTGTGTGTGTGTATTATTTCTATGCTATATGCTATCTTTGAGAAAGAAGCAGAGAAGCAATGAGCAACAAACCTAACCTGTCCCAGCTCTTTTTCAATAAGGCCTAGCTGTTGACAGCGTAGTTCTAGATTTCTTCACCTTTCAGTTCTCTTGGGATTCACACCACTGTGGGCAATCCCTTCCCCAAGATCGTACTAGCTTGGATATGCCATGGACCTCAACGTCATTCTCTGTTGTTGTTTTTGAGCATTGATACATGAGGTCTCCCAATATAGGCCTCGCCTGCTCAGAACTCTCTATGCAGCCTAGGCTAGACTTGAACTCACAACCCTTCTGCCTCAGTCTCCTAATATTGGAATTATAAGAAGGTACCACCATACCTGTCTTCATTCTTTTTTTCTTCTTCTTATTTTCTTTTCTTTCTTTCTTTCTTTTTTTTATTTGTCAGTACCGAGACGAACTCAATGCCTCTACTTCTTGTTTGATTTTTTTGTTGTTGTTCGAGGCTTCTGCTCTACCATTTCTACTTCTGGCTTTTGTGTGGTTGACCAGAATCTCTCAGATTGGTCTTGAGCCACAATCCTCAGATCTCAGCCTCTGGATGACAGATGTGAGCCACTTAGCTCTCCATGCCATTTTTAAAGGCTTCCTCCCAGCTGTCCCTGAGCTTGTGTGATCACCCAACCATGTTCCTCCTTGCACTATTCCAGGGGCAAACCCAGAAGATCATATACACGTGTGCTATCATGAACTGAAGGTCTGTGTCTCACACACACACACACACACACACACACACACACACACACACACACACTATCTTCAAACTCTTATACTGAGATTCTACTAATACTTGTGCCCTTCTGCAGGGTGAAGTGGGATGTTCAAGAGGTCATTTGGACATACTGTGCTCAGAAAGGGGGAGCCCTTATAAGTGGTATGTATAGCACCCTACATGAGTTCTGTGAGTATGGCTATGTCCATCCAGACGTCAAAGGAGCCCAACAGAGTCACAGGCACAGGCCTCTACACAAGGGGCACTTGTGGTCAAGGGACCTGCCAATTTGAGGGGAAGAAGGGTGCAACAGAAAACAGTTGTAGGGCAGGCCACTGGTGGTTCAGGCCCGTAATCCTAGCTACTCAGGAGGCTGAGATCTGAGAATCGTGGTTCAAATTCAGCCCCACAGGAAAGGCTGCGGGACTCTTGTCTCTAATAAATCACCAGAAATCAGGAAGTGATGCCACAAATCAAAGCAGTAGAGCACTAGCCTTGAGCAAGAGAGCTCAGGGACAGCACCCAAGCACTGAGTTCAAGGCCCATGACTGACAAAAGTAAGCAAAGAAAAGCAAAAGGTTGTAGAGGCAGAGTCACCTCCAGTCCCACCCCAAGTTGAACAAAACCCAGCAGTGGGGCTAGACTGACAACCAGAAAACCAGCAGAGCCACCAAGATATGACGTTAGCCTGGGTGAATAAGAGTAACCTAACTCCAGTGAGAGCCACAGAGATGGCGCCAGATTCCCAGCAGACCCAGAGACCAAGAACCAAATCAGAGGTCATGTGCAGGTCTTCGGGTTTATCATGGTTGCCCATGTTGAATTCTAGACTTATTGTATCCTGCCTCCTTTTTTATTTTGTTTCACGGAAATATCTCCCCTATGCCGATCCCACCCAGTGTATTTTGAAAACACAGAATCATGTTGGTTTCACAGGTTCTGAAGAACAGTTTGCCTCAAGATGAATCATGTTCTCAGACTTATTCATGTCTGATTTTAGATGATATTTAGGGGATAGTTGGCACTTGGAATTTAATGTTGGTGCTAGGACAAGCTAAGACTCTAAGGACTGTTAGGATGAAAGGACTGCTTTTTTACAGCGAAAGAAGCTACAAAGATAAATTGTGGGTTGAGCGTTGATGTACTCTACAATGTTGGAGCTTCACGTAATAGGATGGTCTAAGGAGATAGGATTGTTTGCTTGTTCGTGTGTTTGGGTTTTGAGAGGTTGTTAGTGTCCTTGCAAAAGAACTTCCATCCTATGAGGTTACTGCAAGAGGACAGCAGAGGAGCCAAGGTGCCAGTGTAATCCTAGCAACTCAAGACGCTGAGATCTGAGGATTGAGGTTCAAAGCCAGCCCGAGATGGAAAGTTTGTGAGCTTCTTATCTCCAATCTAGCCATAAAAAAGCTGGAAGGGGAGCTGTCGCTCAAGAGGTAGAGCATCAGGCAGCCTTGAGTGCAGATACTAATGGACAAAGCCTAAACTCCCAATACAAGCCCCAGTGCTGGTATACATGGGGGAGGGGGGCGAGGGGGAGCCAGACTCCAGCTGCTCAGGTCTGAAATCCTAGCCACGAGCATCTGGCTATCTTATCACACTTTAACTATCAAAAGGCCAAAAGTGTGGCACTAGCTATTTTTTTTCCTTGAGCAGAAAAGCTAAGGGACAGCACCCAGGACCTGAGTTCAAGCCCTAGTAATTTGCACACACAGAAAGGGAGGAGGGAGGGAAGGAGGGAGGGAGGGAGGAAGGAAGGAAGGAAGGAAGGAAGGAAGGAAGGAAGGAAGGAAGGAAGGAGAGAGTGAAAAAAAGAAGGAAGGAAGAGGATGAGAGAAATAGAAGAAAGGAAGGAAGGGGAGGGGACAGAAGAGGAAAGGGACAATTAAGCCGAAGGTGTTGACATTTCATAAAAGCTCTCACTCACTGCCACATTCAATCAATCCCTGCACAGATTATCCTGTCAGTGACCCTAAGAAAACTATGATCACCAAGGCAGAAGCTGAGGCTGAGAAAATTCCAGAATGAGGAATAGAAAGATGATACCAATGGGGACCTAAGACCAGCAGAAGGAGCTGAAGTCACCTCACTAACCTCTACTAAGTTTCCTCTACTAAGTTTCCCTCAGGGAGAAACGCTATGAAAACCCCAAGGGAGCTGTACCCTGAATACATATGAACTAGATCTGAACAGCCAAAGGGGTAACAGATGGTGGAGTCAGAGAAAGACACAAGAATCCTGCTATACCATTATCTACCCCCAGCTACTCCCCCCCAATCCCTAGATACATCACAACTTACCTTTAGGTCCCTCAGGACCACCTATGTCTCCACAAGCAAATATTTGGATCGAGTTTTCCATTCCCTACCACCAGTACAGCAACCTGATGTATCATCTCATTGTGTCATTGTTTCATTAGTATACTGCTATGTAATGATCTGAACATGGACCCATTTTACTGAGTTATCTATTCGTTCATTCATGTTCATACTTCCACTTTATATTGAGCATGTTGTCAACAAGAGAGAATTCCCCTCTTGCAACAAGCAATCCTGTTTGGGGAGTCAGATGTGGAATCAGTGAACATTCTGAACAAAGTGTGTTGGATAAAACAAAGGGAAAAATCATGGTTATTGTGGAGATGGGGGAAGGAGTTGCCAGCCTTCAAAATGAACAAGCTTGCTGTTCAAGTCCTCATGGTCTTTCCAAAGTCTGTTTTAATGTCGTTCTTACTTACTAGGTCTGTCTAGTTGTCTTACTTTCCTAATGCTTTTCTCTTTTTTTTCCCCTTTGGGTCCATACTTGTGCTTGAACCCAGGCCTGGGTGCTATCTTTTAGCATTTTCATTCAACATTGCTAGTGCTCTACCATGTGAGCTACAGATGGACTTTTGGCCTTTATGGTGGTAAATTGGAGATAAGAGTCTCACAGACTTTCCTGCCCAGGCTGGCTTTGAACTGTGATCCTCAGGTCTTAGCCTCCTGAGTAGCTAGGTGACAGCTGTGAATCACCACACCGGAAGCCCTTCTTAAACACACTTCCTTATTCTCCAGCCCAGCTCTCACTCTCAGGATATGATAGGCTGGTGTCTCTTCCCAGAAACTGAGATCCAGCCCTTTTGCGAAAGCTAGTAGTATCCCAGAGTCTTTCCCCAGAGGAAGGACCTGTTTAGGTTTGACAGTGTACCCCCTGGGTGTACCCCATTCAACCTTCCCTCTCTGCCTTGAGGAATAATTGAGCCCTTAGCCCCCTCTACCCAAGCACCTACTACTCTCTGAGTTCTGACTCCTCAGAAATGTGCAGCCAAATAGGAAACACAAAACCAGAAATTGGAGACAAGAAAAGAAAGTCACTAATAATTTTCCACATCCCTTAATTCTATCATGGACACTTCTCTCCAAATAATTCTATTCCTTCCAACTCTGCATCTCCAGGAGGGAAAAGCTGAGGCTCTTTGGTCAACATGTCCCACGAGGAAAGAGAGCAAAGGATGAAAGTAGAAAAGATCAGAGAGGGAGGGGAGCAGAAGGGAGGAGAGAGAACAAGAAGGGAGAAGGCTAAGAAGAAGGGAGGAGAAGGAGGAAGAGGAGAATCGAGAGGTGGGGGAGGAAGGGAAGTTAGGTCTTCCTACCTATGGTAAAGCTGGTGGGAGGGTCAGAATCCAACATGGCAGGTTGAATGTGGAATCATGATTCAGCCAGACACATGATGAGAGCCAGTCATGAGACTTCCCACAGTCCATGTCCGCCCATCAACCAATCAAACCAGGAGCACACCCTGAGTAAGAAGCACAAATGCTACTGAACATATTGTAGCCTTAGGAGCCACAACCACATCCCACCTCACCCCTGCAGGTAACACGAGTCCATTTCCCTGTTTCTTTTGAGTTTTCTTTTGATTTAAAATAAAACCCTTCTGTCTGCTTTTAAACACTCCCCTGTCTTTGAATTCTTTAATGAGCAGAGAAAATGACCCTGAGTCCTAAATGGTGTGAGAGAGGGAGGAGGAGGGAGGAAGAGAGAGAGGAGAGGGGAGGAGAGAGGGGAGGAGAGAGGGGAGAGGATGAGAGGAGGAAACGGGAAAGTAGAGGGAAGGAAAGAGAGGGAGAGGGAGAGGAAGAAAGAAAATTATCTAGTTAACAGTATCCAAAAATAACACATATTAACAAAAAGAAGAAGCTAATTTGCTGGCCCAGGTCTAAGAACAGCCATTCTCTCCTCTTCTTTCTCTCAGCCCCTTACACAATCACAACCTCATCTCCCTCCCAGGTTTCTCCTGGGACTGTCTCCAGCCTCAGACACATATCTCAGCACCTTTGATTTGTGTGCCTTGCCTCCTGCTTCATTCTCCTACACTGCATACCCTCTACCTGACCCGAGATGGCCTCCTCCCCAGGGGAATGAAGCCACCAATATCTCCCTCTCCCCCACTCCCTCCCTCCTCCAAGTTCTGACACAGAGTGGTCGTCTCTCCATCACCCTGGCCTCTGCAGAATTCCTGGCAGTCACCATCTGTCTCGTTAATCTCATTATTGCAGAATCCATCAAGCTCACTCTACGCCAAAAAAAAAAAATGATAGCTAAGGACATTGTGCTAAATTGTTAGCCCCACCCCAGCTTTTTTCCCAAAAGACCTTCACTATTCATTAATTTATTCTCTCATTGAAAAGCTAGCTAGAGAGAACTAATTATGTCTTCAGCACTAGTTACCTGGTACCAAAGTGGCCTCGGACCAAGTGGATGAGTCCTGTACCCTAGCTAGGAGTTGATTACTAGAATAATCCAATCGGTCATGGCAAGGAAAGCAAAAGGTCATTCCAAATAAGAAGAGGGCCATGGAAAGACAGACTCTAGAGAGAAGCCAATCCCAGCATTTCTGAACTCCTCAAATGCAATACATCATCACTCATTCACCCACCTACCCGTGGGGACAACTTTGGTCCCAAAACTTGCAACAGTGCAAGCCTGAGCTTCAACAAGAGGGCTGGCAAAGGCAGTGATTGGTCACACAAAGCAGCGAAGCCATGGGTGTTCCCAGCTGCTCCAATGAGTGGCTTTATCTAACCATCTCAAACCAGCGTAGCTGGCTGAATAGGGAGGTTGTTATTTTATTTCAGGGAGAGAAGTTGTGCTTAAGAAAGCATTATTAGACTGGGCACCAGTGAATCACCCCTGGAATCCTAGCTACTCAAGAGGCTGAGATCTGAGGGTGGTGGTTCAAAGTAAAGTAGGCTGGAAGTAAAGCTATGACTCAAAGTGGCAGAATGCTAGCCTTGAGCACAAAAGCTCAGAGACAGCAACCCAGGCCTCTAAGGTCAAACCTAGGACTAGCACCCCCCCAAAAAAAAGTTAAAATTAAAAAATATATATATATATATTATATTCCACCAACCCCATAACACTTTTGAGATATATGCAAAATAATAGTGGTGATTCTTTGATGAAAACCAATACATTTGAATTCTCTGGTGAGAGATTGAGAAATAGTATGCAGGGTTTTTTTTTTCCTCACTCCTCTGGACGGCAGACTGCATCTTCTCCCAACATGCCATAAAAGAGCCAGAGCACAGGCAATTTCCTTTCAACTGAAGAAATACAAATATTTCTGGCATAAAGCAAAGCCAAGTAGCAATGCAGAAAGTCCTCGTTTGTAGTCTCTCTTATCAATTTACAATATAAAAACATCTCATGCATATAAAAGTGAATTTGGGTTTCAGCGGCTTTCCACCCATCCCTGAATGTTTTCTCTGCACCCAGGTTAGTACATATTTACACGATGAATGCATACAGGATGCTGGCAGGGGCAAATTCTGAAAGAAAATATGCAGTAAATGGTTGCTTTAATAAGTCCTGTTTCATTGAAAGGAAATAAAACCTGGGTATTAATGAGATATAATTATATATTTAAAATCTTTTTTTCCCTTGTGCAGTATATAGGATTAATGCCAGTAAACTCACAAACAGCACGATTCTACTCCATTACATCTGCAATGATTAGAGATAGTTTGAACATCTGGCATATAATCTGTGATTGAAAACAGCATTCTGTACTTTAATGGACGTCTGGAGGCTACACATATCTGATTTTATTTCTTTCTGTTAACTCTTTCATGAGAGAGAGAGAGAAAGGGAGAGAGAGAGAAGCAGTTGGTTACCAGAAAAGCCTTTCTTTCCTTTCCTTCATGGAATGTCTTTTGCAACTGCTGGATTCCATTGCAATTTGCTACATCGTCCTTGGATTTTTTTTTTCTAACAAAAGAACCCCCAAAATGGAAGTCCATCCAGTTTATTTCTAAAAAGCACCATGGAGCTATGTTAATATTCCAGTTTTATGACACTTTAGAACCTCTACCCACAAAAAAAAAGAGGACCATTTCCCTGAAGATGGCTAAAAGTGAATGCAGTGAAATAAAGCTATACTGTGCTTTGCTCTCTATCTCAGAGACTCCCTGTTGCACTTTCTGTGATTCTGGGTCCCTTTCATACTATGTACACTATAATATACCCAATGAAGCTAAGCATCTCATATCTGACATCTTTTGATGCCTCTAAAGTGAGAAGACACAAGAACGTCTTTGATTGGCACAGATGTTCATTGAGAAAATTAGATGGTTTTGTTTTTCTCCCTGCTTTCTGGAGGGGGTTATTTACCCCCCAGCTAAACACAAGGAAGGTTTTATTTAGCCCTATTGGGTTTCTATTTGTAGAAGAGCAATTCTTTGTTGAAAGGGGCAGTGGGTGACAGTCCTGGCTTTTGTTCGACTGCACTGAAACATTGGTGAATGTCAGCTCCTAAAGAAACCTTGAACTCCAACTCTGTCAATAGACATGAATAATGAGTGCCGGGCAATCTCGGCAAATCAGATATCATCACTGAGGGTCTTCAACATTTGGGAGAAAACTTCCTCGGCAAGAGAGCTATTGGGGCCAGGTTTTGAATGAGGACATGTGTGGAAATCTGCCAGTGGTAAGTGGATTTGGGGGGGAAATGGGGGGGGGGAAGTTGGGGGTGAAATAATGACTTTCATGTCTCAGATTTAACGGTTGGTGCTGAACGTTGTAATAAAGCTTATGGTTAATGCTCATAACTACAGGTGTAATAAGGCGAGATACTGGGCCTTCAGACCCTTCTAGCAATAAGTCATGTGGGAATTAAGAAAGCTTAATGAGTTGAATGTGTCACTTGGGACCTCAGAAAATATAGTTCTTTGAAAAGACGAAAGCAGAAAGGACACCAGAATTGAAATTATGAGAACAGTTCCAACCGACCACACAAGCAGCCTTTTCTCTCTTCCCCAACCCCCACCCCCACTCCACCTCAGGTCTCTGCTCCAATTGTCTGGACACATCAGTTGTTACACACACACACACACACCTCTCTCTTGGAGCTTGTTGAGGGTAGTGTATTAGCTATTTGGGGGGCTCTAAGACAAAAAAAAAATACCTGATAGAAACAACTTCACGGTGCAATGATCTCTTTGGGCTCACAGTTTTTAGAATTTCAGCCAATAGTGCTTGGCTGATGGCAGGAGGACTTCTTCATCTCATGGAGGACAGGAAATGGACAGACAGAAGGGGCCAGGGTACACACACACACACACACACACACACTCCAAACTTCCCACAACTTCTCAACTAGTGCCACTACTAAAGGAGCAAGACTTCATTGTCTGAGTCTGTGGAAGACACTACATAGTCAAACTGAAACAGTCACAATTTTTCCAGTCTTCCCAGGCCTACCTTTCCCAAAGCAGATTCTTCTTCAGAACTCCCGGAAGGTCATAGCTACTTCTGCTAAGGCATGTCTGGCCCATGATCAAGTAACCAAAGTTGATCTGAGAGGCATGGGAATGCCAATCCAATCCATGAGGCCTTTTGTTTGTTTGTTTGTTTGTCAAAATTCAGATGTAGATCAGGCAGACAATATCTTGCTCATTCTGGGCACAAAAGATTGGCTGAGAATGACTCTGTGAGACTCTTGGTGGGTGTTTATTAGTCCTTGAACCTTAATTTAATTATTTTGTCCCAGTACTGAAGCTTAAACTCAGGGCCTAGATACTGTCCCTGAGCCTCTTTACTCCAGACTGGTCCAGGTCTTCCACCTGAGCCATAGCTCCGCCTCCAGTGTTTTTAGTGGTACATTGGAGATAAAAATCTCACAAACTGCCCTGACTGGGCTGGTTTCAAACTGTGATCCTCAAATTCCATCTTCTTGAGTAGTTCAAAATATAGTCACAATCCACAGTGCCTGGCATGAATCCATACAAATAGCTTTGCAGTGTCTCCAGCTCCCTGTGAAGTGCTGGCAGCTCCCACACTAGACACAAATGGCCCCTGGTCCTTCAGGAGAGAAGTGACACCAAGACAGCCATTCCAATCAGTAACCCTGCACATGCAGATGCTTGAGAGGCTTTGTTTCAACCCTAAAATTTTGATTCCTCCTATCCTTAAAGTCAGACTAAGGTAAATAGCAAACAGACAAGAGCGAGAGCAAGAGCGAGCGAGAGAGAGAGGGAGAGAAATAGATGCTTTCTCTATCCTCAGTTTCAACAGGATCCAGATGTTAAATCAGGATCAAATCTAGCCTTGTCCTTATGACCTTGGGATATATCCAAACCCTTCCAGAGAATCTTAAGATCGGAGACTCTGAATTTCCCAGTTCTGGCCAAATCGAACAACTGCTGGGATGTTTTTGTTTTTGCTTTTTTTTTTCTCCCTTGCTTTGCCTGGGAGCCAAGCCCTTCTTCCTCCCACCTACAACAGCTTGTTGTGGAACTTTTGTCAGCAATTTCTGGGGTAATCAGGCTGAAGGAGGAGGAAACGTTGGAGTCCCTCCACACAGTCCATAATGGAAAACGGAAGGATGGATGTGCCTTTTGCACATCAGTCTTCTTCTTAGGATAGCTGTCCCTTCAACATCTCAAATAAGTAAATGAATGCACAACACATTGGCACATTGGCACTGGTGGCTTCTACCTGTTATCCTAGCTACTCAGGAGGCTGAGATCTGAGGATTGTAGTTCAAAACCAGCCAAGACAGCAAAGTCCATGAGATTTATTTATTTTTTATTTTCAATGAACCACCAGAAGACAAGAAGTGGCATTGTGACTCAAAGTCTGGGAGAACGTCCAGGCCCTGAGTTCAAGCCCCACAACCAAAAAAAAAAAAGGGACTTGGTGTTAAGACCTTATTGTTCATTGTCTCATCCTCTCTGCACCCCCACTTCCCCAAGCACTGGTATCTGTTCTTAAGTTCAATAGTTATAGTCTTACCCAACCAAAACTTCAGCTCTCAGGACGAAGAGTGTTATTCCTGCACTGAAATGAATTATGTCACCCTCCCTCCTGAAAATACAACAAACGGAAGGAAAGAGTTCCTTCATTTTGAACTTCATCAAATATGATCTCTGGGCACTGGTACTATCATCTTAGATATTCAGGAGGCTGAGAGCTGAGGCAGTCGTGAGACTCTTATCTACAATTAACCAGCAAAAATGCCCAAGTGGTAGAGGATTAACTAGACTTGCGCCAAAAAGCTCAGGGACAGCACCCAGCCCCTGAGTTTAAGTCCCATGACCACACACACACACACACACACACACACACACACACACACACATACACACACACACAATGGTAACATGGCTTGCTCTAAGCTTCTAAAAACGGAGCTAGGTACCATTCCATCTATCCTTAGCACAATGCTTTTCCTTTCCTACTTTGCATGTGGTGATTAAGCATGAGTCTGACTAGTATTAGTATATATTTGGCTTGAGTCTCTACTACTAGGTTCTGAATCCCATGAGGCACAGGGACCAGTCCCCGCTTATGTGGACCCATTGACAAAATGCCTGATGTACACTGCTCAATAGTCCATGTGCAAAGAGGGACAGAAGACAAATTGAGTTAGGGACAAGATTATATTGTAGTCTTTCACCCTACCCACAGCCCTGGCTCAATTCATGTATACTGCAGTGTATAATCTGCCTGGCCCAAATTTGTAAGACCCAGGAAACATAACCTGTTACCTCTGAAGAGTCCCAAGACTCAGTGATCTTGATATGACTAGGAGTTTGGATGAATAAGATGACCCTTGTTTCTATCCACGGATCAGGATCCAGGCATTTGTCTATTAGGCAGGATCTGCAGAGCTTCGGGAAAATATATTTTTCCATGCCCATCCCCTCCACTTACCCAAGACCCCCTCCATCTTCACCCTCTTGTCTCCAGTATCTACTCTCCTGGCTAGGAAAACACATCACAAGCTCAAAGATGCTAACAATACAGAGACCTGCACATGTTTCTGTTCTGGCATCCCCGGAGTCTCCCTAGCTGCCATTGTGTCACTGTCATCTTCTCCAAACCTCATGCTGTGGATGACATAATCTTTCCAAGAGAAACGTATCTGTTCTAGTCTCGGTTGCTATTACATTGTTTTGTACTCTTTCTTGGCCCAGAGGCAGAACTCAGGCATCAGGACAGATTCTCTAGGCTTTATACAGAAGATCTCTTGGCATTCTCAACTCCAAGGTGTTCTTTCTCCAGCCAACATAGACCCAAACTACCATTTCCCTCATCCATCCTCTTTCTTTAGAGGAAGCTAGTAAACACCTTGTCTGGACAAGGCCTCTTACACTATGGGGGTAGATTGAAGGACAACGGACACAGTGATTGTATCCAGGATGGGTGGTAAGTGTCCTGGATAGAATGGAGATGATTCTGCTGGGACATTTCCTGTTGGAAATGTCTACATCGATGGTCCCAAGCCAGTCACACAAAGTGAATCCGTTGCCTCTGAATATTGAGATTTATCCAGGTGATAAAGATTTTCCTACCAAATTTGGCACTGGTGGCTCATGCCTCTTTTCCTAACTATTCAGAACTGAGATCTGAGGGGCACTGTTCAAAGCAAGCCCTGGAAAGGAAAAAAAAAATCTGTGAGATTCTTATCTCCAATTAACCACTCAAAAGCCAGAAACAGAAGTATGGCTTCAAGTGGTACAGCAATAGCCTTGCACAAAATACCTCAGGGATAGTGCCCTGTCCCTGAGTTCAAGCCCCCCCACTAAACAAAACAATAAAATCTTCATTTAGTGAGGTCTCGGTTTCCAATGAAAAACGCAAGATTTTTCTCTTTCCTTTTCAGTTGTTAAACATTGATCTTGAAGTATTGAAGAGATGATTTAAAAAAAAAAAAACAAGCAAAACCAAAAACAGTGATCTAGGAATGGTACAAGTGGAAGGTGTATCCAGAAAGAAAGTCCAGAGGAGACTGTTCTAGGGGAGAGAGGCCCTGAGGATTTGACATGAGGATGGGGTGTGGCCCAGCGTGAATCACTACACTTTCCTCTGTGGGACATCTTTACTTCAGAGTGGTGCTAGCCACATCGAGGAATACGAGCACATCTGTCTCTGAGCTGATGAGGAAAGTTAGATTGTTCCTCAAAGAGAAAAAATTACTTTATTGATCTCTAATTTATATCCATCCTATTTCCATGGGATTTGAGGGGGTTTTTTTCTCATAAAAAAAAACCCTGGTGTATCTGTTTATACCATCAGGTTAAAATATAGGTACATTTAAAGCTCAGTGAAGGAATAGGAAGCTGGACATGGTGGCTCAAGCTTGTTGTTCTAGCTACACAGCAGGCTGAAATCTGAAGATCCCAGTTCAATGCCATCGGGGCAGGAAAAGTCCCTAAGAATCTTATCTCCGATTAACTACTAAAAAGCCAGAAGTGGCTCCAAGAGTAGAGTGCCAAATTTTGAACACAAAAGCCTACGGAACCTAAATTCAAGGCCCTAAATTCAAATCTCAGAAGGGGAAGGAGAAGGAAGGGCAGAGGGGTGGGAAAGGAAGAGAAGGGAAAAAGAGGAGGAAGATGAGGAGAGGGGGAAGAAGAGAAAGAGGAGGAAGAGGAGAAGGAGGAAAAAGAGAAGAGGAGAAGGAAGAAAAGAAGAGAGAGAAAAGGAAGAAGAGAAGGTAGAGTAAAAGGAGAAAGAGGAAGAGGGGAAAAGAAGGAGGAGGAAGAAGAGAAGGAGGAAAAAGAGGAGAAGGATGTGGAGAAAGAAGAGGAAGAATAAGAGATGGCAAGGGAAGAGGAGGAGATAGAAGAGGTGAAAGGAGAGGAGAAGGAGAAAGAAAAGAGGGAGGAGAAGCGAGAAAGAGGAGGAGAAGCAGCTTCCTGCTCTCTTCAAGGATTTGTGCTTGTAGCTTTTTGGATGCTCATATTTACGAGGTCCATGTGCCCCATCTATCATGAGCTGGGTGGAGCTTATGGTCTCCATTCTCTTTGTTGTTGACGATGGGTCTTGAACGCTGGGTCTGGGTGCTGTCCCTGATATCTTCAGCTCAAGACTAGCACCCTAGGTTGAGCCACAGCACCACTTCCATGGTCTCCATTTTATATGAAAAAAAAAAAAGATAAGTTCAGTGATGAGCTCCAGATCTAATTAGCAACAGAGCAAGGGCTCAGTCTCGATGCTACTTTCTTTAGGTCCTACCAAGGATGCCTCTGCCCACCTGCTCTAACTGTCCGGCTTCCCTCATCTGCAAGAAGTCTGTCTGTAGAAATGTGCATTTACATCTTTCCCAAGGGTGCAAGGGTCTTTGGAGGGTCCTTCTGAGGATCCCCTCTCTGTGTGGCTCAGAGGGACAACAGGAGAAAGCGGTTGATCTATCCTTGCTTTCCACCATGGGCTCTGCATTTGGTCCGGCTGGCCCTTTTGGCAACTTGTGTCCTGGGTGATTCATTCCTCTTCCCTGAGCTTGTCTGGGATGGATAGTGGTCAAGGTCCGGTCCGTGGTCTATCACAATCTGTTTTGAGAGAAAAGCAGTAGAGCAGTCATGGTGGGAAATTCATTTGACTTCTCTGCCTTCTACTCCAGGGCAGAGTACCCTAAAAGACCCAAACAGTTTCACCATTTTATTTAGTCTACCTGCAGAGCAGAAAGGCAAACTGAGGTCTGCAGAGGGCTGGGTACGCAGGAAACAAAACACCTGACTTATTCCCATGTGTGACTCATCGTGTGAGTCCTTAAGGGCATCTGGGAATGTCAAGAAGCATTTGGCCCACTTGTGAGTTCGTATGCGATTGGCGCACAATATCCTCAAAAGAATACCAGAAGGAATAGAAATGAACATTTGTGCTGTTTTTTTCCTCTCCCTTGTACTGAAATTATCTCTCTCTCCCCCCCTCCCTTTTGTTTTATTTTTTACTTTTAAGAAACAGCTCCCACACCTTCAGGGAAGAGGAGCCAGAGACCAAGTGTTATCTCATGCAAATGCCTTCTGAGAAGGTTGTGGGGGCCATCTGGTGTCCAACACAGACAGGGACTTCTATGACATGAAGGAGAAGGATGAGGGTCGCCCTGTGAGTGAGTGCAGAATATGAGGTGAGAGGCTGGCTGCTTTCCACTCATGCCAAAAGCAGTCCATGGGAAGGACGAGATGGGGAGGGCGAGTTCACTTCATGTATTGGGAAACAGATCAAAGAAGCAAAGATAATGCCTCCCGAGGAAAACCAGAAGCATTAAAGAGCTCTGTCCCAAGATTTTGGGAAAAGGTAGAGAGAGGCTCAGAACCCTCATTCCGTAGCTGAACTCATCGACTCTGTGGATCCTTCAGAAACGGAACAAAAGCACCAGACTAGTGCAGGCTTCCACCCAGAGACACTAAGTTCCCTGTGACCTTTCCGTGTGGGCTTTCTGTGTTACCCAAGGGAAGAAAAACAAAATAAAGGAAAGGAAAAAAAAAAGAAGGAAACCAGTTTTCTTTGCAGAGCTGAAATAATTCATCAAATATTTGGAACATGTAATTAAATATCTAATGCCAATTAGCTAATTACTAATGAAATAATCAGGGGCTTTTATGGTTTATAGTTCGCCTTGAATTTTAATCCTAAGTGGTTATTGATTCTAAATAGAGTAGAATCAGAGTCACAAAACATGAGCTAGGTAGGTGTGTAGGTGCGAAAGGTGAATAGAAAGATGGATGCTAAGATCATTGTGGCCCAGAAGCATGAGGGTAGAGTGGGGGAGGGAGCCTCCAGGTCACCAGTGTCCACTGTCCCTCATCCACAGAGGCAGGGGTTCTCTGTGCCAGATGGGGGCTAAGACTCACATTTCCCACTGTAACTGTAGATGCTTGCTGGCTCCCCAGATGCTTGCTCTGGCAGACAGCAAACGGAAGCACCAGAGGCAGAAGAGGGGTTAGGAGACCTGAGTTACCTTGTTCCTTTGGGTTGGAAGGTGGCATCACAGACATGGAAGTATTTGTGCCTGAGCCAGCAGGGGTGGCAAAAGACACTTCCTTTCATTGTGAGTTTGGATTGGCAGGGGAGCTGGTGACGTGCAGGAATGCAGGCTTTGCTACGCAGTGTAGGGTACAGCGTATGGGGTACCTGGGTCCCTATAGGACTTAGGACTACCTGTTTCTGTATACGGTCCTGGAAACACATGTTACAAATATGGGAAAGCTTAGTCATGGGTGGCCTGGTGATGTATGGAGAATGCAGGAAAACATGCCTTCAAATATGCATGTATGTGTGCGTGTGTGTGCAGCCATGCCACATTTATATGCATGTTTTTCCTTGTGCATGTGGATGTGTGTGCTTATATGTGTGCATTGTGCCTTGTGTGTATGTGTCCATGTGCATGTGTGCAGTGTGTGTACACGTGTGTGTACTCATGTATTGTGTGTGCCTGTGTATGTGTATATATGCAAATATACGCCTAATGTGTATAGATAGTATATACTCATGTATATATCATATATCTATACATATAAACCCATGAATATAGTATGTGAAGAGAGTATATAAATATATGTGTGCTAGGTGTATATACATGTACCTATCCATTGGTAAATATATGCTGTGTCTATAGATAAATACATATGTGCATATGTATGTACATACTTGGATTAACATGTATGTACATAGACAAATATGTTCATATGTGTGAGTACATATTATATACCTACCTACACATGTATACAAACACATAAACATAGTGTATACGTGTGTGTGCATGCAGTTGGAAACATAGCACGTACATGTATGTGTATAGGCATGAACATAGTATGTACATGAGTACATGTACATAGACCCCTGTGTGTTGTACATGTGTGTAAATACATGTGTGCCTGCGTGTGTGCAAGTATGCAAAGTTGTGTGTGGATAGTATGGACTCACTAATGTGTGTATATATTGTACACCTGTACACGTGTATAAACACATGGATAGAGACATGTGTATAAATACGTGTGTGTACAGGTGTGAATCTAGAGTCTACACGTGAACATGAGCATGCATACACATGTGTGTGCATATGCCTGTGTATAATACATGTGTGCACACCATTGTGGCCCATGGTGAGGGTAGAACTGGTTAGAAGCTCTTCCCGGGGGGGTGGGGGGGAGCTGGGACCCTGAGATTCCTTGGGTGTGTTGCACAAGCTTCTTACTTGTCTTCACTCTGCTCCCACCTGGGCCCAGCTGGCCACTGGAAGACCCCAGCCAGCACCCAGCCCCACTGAGCACATGGTATCCAGAGAGGGGAGGGGATGGCGGGATGTTATGTACAGCCCCAGAGTGATTTAAACACTCCTCCAGCTCAAAGGGGAATCTTGGATTTCATTAATTAATACATCAATAGAAGCCAATGGAGAAAAACATGTCTTGTTATCTGGCTCCTCAGATGCTAGACATGGGCTCATTAGCCTTAAGCATATCGGCCCGATAACACTAGTTATTCTATACGAAATAATGATCTACTTTAAAAGAATACTGCGGAGAATGGGAAAGCCGAGTCCATCCATTAGCAGGCTCACCCAACCCCATGCGTGCGTACAGGATGCCCACCCTCGGTAAGAAAGGCTGGCACCTAGCCCGGCCCATGCCCCTATCCCCTCCATTTCTCTTCCTCACAGACCCTCAGAGACTTACGATCACCCTGCTTCAGAAATGAACACAAATAACCCAACAAAGGTTATGCCTATTTGGGCACAGACGCAAACCTGGATCCCATAGACAACAGACAAAGGATCTGAGCAGTTACCAAGGTCAAATGGCAGTCCAGAGGACAAGCCAGGATGAAGGAGGCATCTGATATCACTCTGGCCACTGCCCTGCAAAGAGAAGGAAATGAACAGCTGGGGCCATTCTTATTTCTGTTTTTAACTTACACGATCTGTCTGTCCAATGCTGGTGTCTTTGCAAAAGGGGCCGTTAGAATTACAATGGAGTCCTGGATTCACAGCCTTGGAGGGGCTAAGATACAGAAGTAAGCAGAGGGCACTCAGATGGCGGTAACAATGGCCATTGTGTGCTTGCCCTGTAATCCCTGCACTCAGGAGGCTGAGGAAGGAGAATGGAGAGTAAGAGGCCAGATCTTGTCTCAGAAACAGAAATGAGAAAGAGAGATGGGGGCAGAGGAAGAAGGAAAGAGGAAGGAAGGGAGGGAGGGAGGGAGGGAGGGAGACAGAAGAAGGGAAAGATGCATAATGCATGTTGTTAATTCTCATACAAGACTGTTTTGAGACAGGAGCATGCCTAGTGGTAGAGTGCTTGCCTAGCATGCACAAAGCTCTGGGTTCGATTCCTCGGTATCACATACACAGGAAAAGCCAGAAGTGGTGCTGTGGCTCAAGTGGCAGAGGGCTAGCCTTGTGAAAGCTCAAAGACAGTGCTCAGGCCCCAGGACGAGAATAAAAAACCAGAATCGTGGTAGTGATGCAGTCCACAATGGCACCCCAGTGAGATGCCCTCAGAAGACAGTGAGAAGCCATGGCTGGAGCAATACCACCTATTGCAGACTCTAGCCCTGTCTTCAGGAAGGACTCAGGTTGACCAGAAAGGAAAATGCCATGATAGCTAGTGACCAAGACTATACAGCTACATGTTTTCCCCAGGCCTGCAATTTATCCCCCTTAAAAAACAAGAGGAGACAAAACAAAGGCTCTGCTAGGCTGTGAGAATTATTGAAATGAGGAGGGAGATTGACCTCCTGCAGTCATTAAAAACAATGGCGGAGTTGTTTGGTTTTTATTATTACTATTATTATTCAAATTAATAAAATGCAACCGTCCACACTCAAGACCAACAGCTTGTAAAATTAGATTTCTAAAAAATGAAAAGGGACAGATGACCAACCAGTGTTGATCAGAAGCAGCAAAATAGAGGAGGCAAATCCTTGCATGGGAAATGCCAGGGGACACAGAGGTGCTTGGATCCCGAGGGCTCTGAGGCTGGTGGTGGATAGGGTTTAGGGTGGAAATGGAGGAGCTGGGGCCTAGTTAGAGGAAGTAGCGGTAGGGTTGTGCCTGGGAAGCTCCATCTTGTAGCTAGACTCTCCTCACTCTCCCCTCCCTCCTTCCTTCCCTCACTCCTTTCTCCCTCTCTCTCTTCCTCTCCTCTCCCTCCCTTTCTCTGTTTTTCTCTGCCCCTCCCACCTCTGTCTCTTTCTTTCCTTCCCTTTCTCTCTCCATCTCTCTCTGAGCCTTTCTTTTCCCTCTTGGTCTCTCTGGCACACATTGTTTCCCTCCTTCTTTTCTCTCCCTCCCTCTCTCTCTTTCTTCTCCCCTCCCTTCCTTCCCCCTTCCCTCCCTCTTTTTCAGTCTCTCTCTGTGTCTCCCTTCCTCCCATCCTCTCTCCCTTTCTCTTTGCTTCCTGGCTCTCTTTAGGTGAGCACCTCTTTCTAACACACCCTTCCCACCAGCATATGCGTTAACTCACCGTGGCCTGGAAACAACAGGGCCAAGTAAGTGACCTAGGGCTGAAACCTCTGAACCCACGAATCAAAGTGGACCCTTCTCCCCATAAACCAATGCCCTTGGGTAAGTTTAGAGCTACAGAAAGTATCTCTTATATAACAAACTCCAGATAAGCCCCTTTTCCTCTGGCTTATTACAAACAAGCGACAAACCAGGGGACATGAACTTGCACCAGATGCTCAATCTATCAGCACCTTGGCCTTTCATTCTCTAAGTAAAAGACCTCTGCTGTGGATAAGGCAACCAATTTGGGGTACTTTGCCATGGAATCCCTAAATGACTAACAGCCCCTGAGCTCCCTGGGCTGTGTGGCTGAGCAGAGAATGTTGTGCAGAATTCTCAGGGAGAAAGATCCCACCATCCTCTCCCAGGTCTATTCTTAGCCACGCTTGCAGCCGGTTCTGGGAAGAAGACTGGTTGTTGTTAAGTGTTCGGCAGTCTGGCTCTCTCTGTCCAATCTTTGGTGAAGCCTTCTGTTTCTGCCTTCAGGTATAAGAGTCGTTCTTGTCCTTGTATCAAAATGGGAGGCAGGGAAGAAAAGAGAGAGAGAAGGAACCATCTGGAAGCAATCCCCAGCCTTCACCTCATCCAGCCCCAGAGCCGGCTTCTTTTCCATTCTCACCTATGTTAGCTAGGCCTTTCTGTTATTATTTTTTTGTATAGAGCATGGCTCACAATATAAATTAGATTGTGTATGTGTGTGCATGCACGCGTATGCTAGGCCGGGGACTTGAACTCCAGATCTAGGTGCTGTCCTTTTGCTATTGTGCTCAAATCTGGCCCTCAACCACCTGAGACAAAACACTTCTAGTTTCCTGCTGGTTAAATGGAAATAAGAATCTGTCAGATTGGTCTGCCTGGGCTGGCTTCAAACACTGACCTTCAGATCTCAGCCTCCTCTATCTCTAAGCTTTCAGACGTGAACCACCAGGGCTCACTTTAGATTAGCTATCTACCTATCTATCTATCTATCTATCTATCTATCTATCTATCTATCTATCTATCTACCTATCTATCTATCTATCTATCTATCCATCTATTTATTGAACCAGAACCTGAATGATAGTTTTTTCTCTCCAAGACCAACCTTTTTTTTTTTTTTTTACCTAATGAAGCACCTTCCAATTCTGCTATACCCAGAATGCTTCTGTCTTCTGGAGATGCAGACTCCTGTTCCATCAGCGGCTGAGACCAGACACACAGCCCATCCAAAGAGTTCCATCTGGCCTCCTGACCCTGCTAGGCCTGCCAGAAGCCAAGCCTCCTGGGACTCCAGCCTCTCTACTTCTAGAAGGAGGCGTGCCTTTGTAAGGGATAGCACCTGCCGTCTTCCCCCGTTCTGTTTCCTGGCTGCCATGAAATGAAGAACTTCTCTCTGCCATTCCATTTCCTTCCACCATGACACTGAGCCTTCCCACAGCCCAGAAGCGAGGGAACCAGTCAAGCATGGTCTGAAACTACATGCCTCAAAACAAATCGCTCCTTTCTTTGGTCACCATGACATACATTGAAGACGGCTACTACAGAGACATGAGATTCCTGTAACACCGGGGTCCAGGTGTTGCTTGTCATTGTATGGCCAATTCCTGGGATGGATTTATCACCTGGTGATTACATTTAAGTGAGCAAATGCTTCTCTCCCCCGAGATGAGAGGTGAGATGACGAGGCAATAGAAAGCCTGCCATCATGTCTCACTGATCAAAGGGAGATGTCAAAGGATAAGCAATAAATTCCTCCCGATAGGATCAAAAGCTTACTTTAGTACTTAGAAACTCATGGATAAGATAAGCTGGGTGCTGGTGGCTCACATCTGAAATCTTGGCAACTTCAGTGGCTGAAAACTAAGATCCCCATCTTGATCCATTTCTGGGCATGATAGAGTACCCTGTCATCTTAACTTCACAGGAGGCTAAGTCTGAGGATCAAGGTTCAAAGCCTTGATCAGGCTTTCCTCGATCAGGTAGATCAAGGGTCTATTCCGCCTCAGCAGAAAAAAATAGAAAGACCACCCCCCCACCTCAATGAAAGAACCGGGGAATGGTAGTAGATTCCTGTCATCCTAGCTACAACAATAGGTGGCTCTTGGCCAGGCGAGGTGGCTCACGCCTATAATCCTAGCTACTCAGGAGGTTGAAATCTGAGGATCGAGGTTCAAAGCCAAGCCCGGGCACTACAATCCATGAGACACTTATTTCCAATTAACTACTAGAAAACCAGAAGTGGAGGTGTGGCTCCAGGGCTAGGGCAGTAGCCTTGAGCTGAAGAGCTCAGCAACAGCGCCCAGGCCCTGAGTCCAAAGCCCCAGGACAAGAGTGGCCCAGTGGTTCAATCAAGGAGTTGCCTCTTTGTTCAAATCTCAGTTACTGCATAAAACAAAAAGTGTGCAACCATCTTTTGGTCTCTGAACATTCCGTGAATAACTCTTCTACAGACCAACTGTGGCTATTTTCCTAAACATCAAATTTACACCAAACTCTGGTTTTGGATAAGACTTGCTAGAGCACCCATTTAGATCTCTCTCTCTCTCTCTCTCTCTCTCTCTCTCTCTCTCTCTCTCTCTCTCTCTCTCTCTCTCTCATACACACACACACACACACACACACACACACACACACACACACACACACGTAGAGTAGAAAATAGCCAATATTGTTTGTAGAAGGCCTGAACTAGAACATTAGTCTCGTTGCCCCCACGTTTTCAAGGGAAATGAAATATTTCCAACACTTGGCGTCACACATCATCGTGCTTGCTGCTCACTACCCTGCAGGGCCATCAGACAATGGAGAAGAGGCAGGGCTGGGGGGTCAGGCTGTCATGTGGGTTAGCAAATCTTCTCCTCCTGCCTCGTCTGTCTCATGGCTTTTCCTGGCCAGACCTGGACACGTTCCTGTCCCTTCCTCAGGTTAGAAGGAATAGATCGAGAGAGAGAGAGAGAGAGAGAGAGAGAGAGAGAGAGAGAGAGAGAGAGAGAGAGAAATATTTACATCCCAACCCAGAGCAGCCTCCTGCTCCCAGCACCCTCTGGAGGCCCTGAGGCTAAAAAGACATGACCTTAGTGGGTGTTGAGGGGGGGAAGGCAGATTCTCCATGGGGGAATCTATGACATGCATTAAAATAATTTACACCCAGCCCTATAAAGCGTTTAATTCGTCCTGCCATCATCCATTCCAGAAGTGTTCCTCTTCATAGTGAATTATTTTTGAAGTATTTATGTGCACCTCACCGAAAATCACCCCAGTCAGCAAACTGAGAAATGGAAAGGCATTAATAAGAGACATTGACCCTAAGCCCCGCCCCCTGGGTCACAGGCAAGGAATGCGGTCTTTGGGGTCAGTGGCACTGAAGAGGGGAGCTAGGAGGGATGAGGCTGGTGTTGTGGATTTCTCTGCCAGGCTCCTTTCTCCCTGCCCATCCCCTGGTACAAAGTGGGCACACATAGCCTGGAATGGAAATGGGGGGGGGGTGAAGAAGGATTGTGAAGGACTTGCTATGCCCTGGCTCAGGAAATCACATGTCTGCAAGCACACCCAGGCAGTAGGTGTGTGTATTACACACATAGGTGTGCCACCCTGCCCCCCTCCATGGCAGTTTCCAGCCTGGGCCCAGCACTGGGCTCAGTGAGCACAACGTAAATGAAGGGCCAGCCCTGGCCAGCCCTGCAGGGGAATGTGTTTCACTGGAACCTGATCTTTCACCCACCAGAGGCAAGGAGGGCACACACAAGCTCTCCTAGACAAGGCTAATGCTCTACCATTAGCTGGGTCTATGTGTTGCTTGGGTTGCAGGCATTTCTATCATCTGTCAAGAGAATTTCCTATCCCTCCTCCTCCTCCTCCTCTTCCTCCTCCTCTCCTTTCTCCTCTCCTTCCTCTTCCTCCTCCTCATCACTGTGATTCTAGTCACAGCTCATAAGAGCAGAGATTTCCTTTATTCAGTAAGTAATTCACTTAGTCCTTCATGTGGCCAGAAGATGTTTGTGGAAGTCTCTACTCTCCCTCCAGCCTCCCAAAAGGCAATCCCCAAATGATTACTTGTGCCAGGAGACAGAAGTTGGTGATTGGATGAAATATCCAATGGTGCTATTTACACTTCAACCTAAGGGACAGGGACAGGTTTTGCATGTCCAAAGTACAAAATCCATTTTCCCCTTGGGTAGATAGATGGCATCCATCTGCAAAGGAAGGTGAAGACCACATCAAGTAGGGACTAGCAGGAGTGTATGTGATGAATCTGTGTGTGTGTGTGTGTGTGTGTGTGTGTGTGTGTGTGTGTGTGTGTGTGTATGCCTGTCCTAGGTACTGCCCCTGAGCTTTTTCACTCAAAGATGTAGCTCTGCGACTGGAACCACAGCTCCATTTCTGACTTTTGGGCGGTACTTAATCGAAGATAGCAATTTTCATGGGCTTTTCTGCCCAAGCTAGCCTTAATATGCGATCCTCAGATCTCAGCCTCCCTGGTATCTGGGATACAGGTGTGAGCCACCAACACCTGGCCACATTGATGAATGAGGGAGTGTGCCAAGAAGCAAAAGCTCATGGGTTGATGTGAAATGCAGAGGTGTGGTGGCTCCAGGGAATCAAGAGGGGGGAGAGGAGGATGGGCAAGGTGCTTACTTGGTCCCAGTGTCTTTGGAGATAAAAAAAAAGACATTTCAGAATAACATAAAACTATTATGAATTGTACCACATTTTCAATACTGAATCACACCACTGAATCACACAGTTTGGCTTTATATTATCTTAGGTGAACTTCACATATATAAAAACCTGTATACATAATATATAATAGTTTATAAATATGTTTATATGTAAGGTATTTCTATTACATATTTATGTATTTCTATTTTATGTTTATATATTTATATACTATATATTATATATAACAAACCTATTATATTTATTATCTTACATATCATTACATACAGTATATTATATATGATAACATAATATACTTTATTGTGTTATTAATTAGTATTGTAATATATTACCATATGTTATGTTATTATTATAAAATGTAATATGTAATAGAAAATAATGGCTATAGAGCATATAATATGTAATTTATCATAATAAATATTCACATAAATGAATATACATATATGAATGTTCATAAAATGTGAATATATGAAAACCTATAAATGTATTCATTATTATATTTACATATTTAGTTCATTAGTTATAGATTAGTTAATGCATACCATGGATATTATATTATTATAGTCTGTATATCTCATTATTCTTGGACAACAGGTGGATTTCTTCATGTCATTTCTGGACAATGACCTCCTTTCCCAAACCTATCTGAGTGGCTTCCTGCACCCTTCTGCCCACCCTCCAATCCAGCCTCCCCAAGTCACTCTTACCTCTGGGTCTGCTCCTGACCCCCTGGGCTTCTGTGGCCCCTGGGACCTGCTTAAGTCCCCAGGACCAACACAAAAATAAAGTCAGTAAAGCCCTGAGGCTGCTGTCCCCAGTGTTGGAGAAGGAACAGGAGTCCTGTGTCCCTGTGGTCCTGTGCAGTGCAGGATCCTGGCACTCTTCCTGTGCCCTCTTCCCTGGCCTGGGGGTGGCACCTGCTGCGACCAAACCCCTCCCTCTGCAGCAAGTATCAGACAGATTTAGAATGTGAGAACACCTCCATCCCAGCTCCAGTGCCCTGGTTTGGCATCACGTCTTGCTCAGGGGGGGACTAGCTTTGCCCCTACCCTTGACTCCTATTCTGTCGTGGGGTTCTTTCCCTCTCTGCACAGAAGGGCCTATGGAAATAATTTTCTGGCTACTGAACAGAAGCAGAAGGAATCCAGGAACAAACCACTGGGACCGACCGAAACCCCTCTGTCCAGGAGATCAAGGATGGTGTAGAGGAATTCTGCTTTGTCTTTCTCTAGGTGCATGGTAGATTTCAAACCCACGTGATCACTGATGCTTGGCTGTGATCATCTTTCTCCTGGCTTGTTATTGTTTTGTTTTCTTTCATTCCTGGGGCTTGAAGTCAGAGCCTGGGTGCTCCATCTCTCAGCTTTTGTGTTCAAGGCTAACAGAAGCTCTACTACTTGAGCCATGGCTCTGCGTCCAGCCGTTTTTTTTTTATGATTAATTGGAGATAAAAAGTCTCACGGATTTTCCTATCCTGGCTGGCTTCAAACCTTTACCCCCAGATCTCAGCTCCTGAGTAGTTAAGATGAGACACCAGTTCCTTCCCTTTTTCCTTCCTTCCTTCCTTCCTTCTTTCCTTCCTTCCTTCCTTCCTTCCTTCCTTCCTTCCTTCCTTCCTTTTTTCTCTCTTTCTTCCTCTCCCTCTACTCCTCCCTCTCCCTCTCTCTTTCTTTCTCTGACCAGCAAAAGCTGACACATGTTGGACAAATCACAGTGGCCCAGTTTCCTGCCCCAGCCCAGGTCCCACTGAAAGGGGAGGGGTAAGTCTTCCCCCTCCTCCACCTCCAGGTAAGTGGATTAACAGAGCTTCCTTTCCAGCCTCTCCCAGCGAACTCCTCATAACCCCAGGCATAAATAATCACATGTTTTATAAATAGCTGTGGACAACAGGCTATAAAACAACGAAGATATATTTGTGCCTTTATGTCTTAGGAATATTTTTTTTCTAGAACGACTGTTTTATTTGATGTGGCTAGAATAAGGAGTGTCAATATTCACCAAGATTCCCCAAAGTTGGTTTTTTCTCTCCCCCCGACACTGCCCCCACCACATCTTTTTCTTCTCATTCAGGTCAGGCCAACCCTGTAGTTTGCGAAAGCTAAGGTTCTCTGGACAAGCTTTATTCCTTCTGACACCAGCCTATGACACTTTATAAAAAGAAGTAATCCAGAACAATCTCTAGGTAATTAACACCTAGATAAACAAACATAAATTTCTATATTGCGTTTATTTGGACTACCACTCAAATATGCGTGAACCATGCTTTTTTAATTAAAAGATAAATCCATGTGACACTTAGCCTCAAACTTAATTATTCAGCATAGTATAATAAAAAATAGAGCCCATTAAATGTGTCTTACACTGTATTTCTGTATTAACAGCAAAACAGTTCGGTCGAGGATCATTTAAATTTCTCCCCCCACCCCTCCTTCTTGGTTTGTGAATTTTCTGTTCACACAAGCTTTGCCTTTCCCGATTTGTGTCTCCCCCTCCCTCTTACCAAAAAACTCTTTTCTCTTAATACCAACAGGTGAAGATATTAGAATAGGGTTGCCCTTCATAGAATGTATGCGTGGCTGACATTTTTTGTATGTATGTGTCACTCCTGGGGCTTGAACTCAGGGCCTGGTGCTGTCCCTGAGCTTTTATTTGCTCAAGATGAGTGCTCTACCACTTGAGCCAGACCTCCACTTCTGGCTTTTTGCTGTTTGACTGGAGATAGGAGACTCCTACAGACTTGTCTGTCCAGGCTGGCTTTACTATGGTCCTCAGATCCCAGCTTCCTCAGTAGCTAGGATGACAAATGTGAGCCACTGGTACCCAACCAAAGCATCAGTTTTAGTATTGCATTACATTATGAGGTTGGTTTTATTATGGTTTTTTTTTCCTTTCCCATGGAAACATACCTCTTCTTTTGGTTCAACATGCCTAGCCCTTGTATCTTGAAATGAAAATCACAATATTGAATGCTAATTTCCTGGGAATAGGGCTTACAAGACACCAGGTGAGTTCTTCATAATATACCATAATATACTGTTGTACTACAGATGTTTCAGCAGAGAGGGGAGCGTGTGCAAATCCAGGGAACGAAAGCCAACAAGGTGATCATCTTTTTATAAAGTTTCTCTACACAAAATAGTCACTTAACAGGGCATAGCTCTGCAGCTTCCTGCTGGGAAAAAGTAGAAACAACACTAGAGCCGTTTCCCACCAGAGCTGAAAGCACAGCGGGGAACTAACAGTTCAGCCTCATCCTAGCTGTCAGAATCATGGTTCAAAACCAGCCCATGCAGAAAAGCCCAGTGAACCACCAAAAAGCCAGAAGTGAAGATACAGCTCAAGAAAGAACACCAGTTGTGTGCAAAACTAAAGCAAAGGGACAGCACCCAGGCTCTTATGTTCAAGCCCCAGTACTGGCACACAGAGGAAAAAAAATGGCAAGAGTTGTTAATACTTCCATTGTGTGTGAATTGTGAATTAAAATTGAAGACACTGATCGAAGTGGATCTTTTCCTGAGGAAGATGAATATCCCTGGTTCTTATACTCTCTCCCCCCCACGCTGAGACCACAGAGAAGTTTCCTGAAACCCAGGCTTATTTTTAGTGCCCAGCTTTCTGATAAGCATAAAATTCATTTCCCGGTTTACCCAGAAGTTATTACACCACAATTGGCAAAACCACGCATTTACAAGACTAACCAAATATGCACAAAACATTCTCACCAGAAGGCAGTCTGTTCTTAGGCTTCTCTAGATGTGATCAGTCAACTCAAGGAACAGTTAAAATGATTCAAGATTGGGTATCTAGCAAGGGATCCCATGAGGGTGTGATGTTAAGCTTAATAACTTTTGTATCCTGTGCCAAATCTGCCAGTGGTTTAGGACATTGCCCAACTCCAGAATATCTTGATAGGACACATATATGGTCTCTAAACAATGTTGCTCTTTTCAGCTTTATGTTTTCCTCTATTATAGAAGCTTTCTTGAGATATTCCCAGACTGTAAAATTCATCCCTTTACTGGGTGCTGGTGGCTCACGTCTGTCATCCTAGCTACTCAGGAGGCTGGGACCTGAGGATCATGGGTCAAACCAGCACAGGCAGGAAAGTCCATGAGACTCCAGTGAACCACCAGAAAATCGGAAGTAGAGCTGTGGCTCCAGTGGTAAGCCACTAGTTTTGAGCAACTAAGCTCAGGGACAGTGCTCAGTCTCTGAGTTCAAGCCCCAGGATCAGTATGAAGAACTAATAGTAATAATAAATGATAATTATAATCCAAAGGAAATTTTGCATATCAAGAGAGTATCTGCTTTTTCCATCATCCTAGATTCCAGATTATATTTTCTTCTATTCCTTCTCCTCTCCAGAAAGAATACAGACCCTCCTATGATAATTCGAGGTAAAGGACTTTCCTTGCACGTAATTATTTTGTAAATCGGGTTTTCCAGTAAAAGAGAATAATACACCCCAATGTCCTGGGTATTTTATATAATTATGTCTAAAGTGAGGAATGTGGATATTCCATAATTTTTACCTTACTACAACTCTATCAAAACGTAGCTGTTGCATATAACCTAGGCACACACTTGTGGCACACTGAATATTCGTGCACACACACACACATGCACACAGCTTAAGACAGTACCTATGCACAAATATTCATCCACCTAAAAAGGTGTAAGGTTAGAAAAGCCACAGTGGACTTTGACCACATCTTGACAGAGTCTAAAATGTTCTGGGAAAAAAGTGTTCAGCCACTTGGTATGAAACAAATGAATAGGGAAAAAAAAGGTAAAGATGTGTGTTTTTCAACTTTATCTTTTTTTCTGGAGGTTGAATATTAACACACAAAACACTGGATAAAATCACAACTGCTTCAAAGACATTTTATTCTAACAGCAGAAATTAAAAACAAAATAAACAGTCATTGCTGGAAGAAAAAAAAAACTTTTAATACTTTCTATACCAGAATAAAGTTCTGTCGACTGATGTATTATAATAATAAATAATGACCAAGAATAAACTTTAAATACAAAGTTGTCTACTGGTTACAAGCATAGCAACAAAAACCCTTCTAACTCTATGGATCTCAGAGTTGTCCCAAGATAAGACTTCTCTTTGCGCAGGAATGTAGACAGTATTATGCTCATCATCACAGACTACAGGAATCACACGGGAACTTGACACGGTTTTCGATATGAGGACCTGGTGACATTCAGAAAGTGACACAGGGTCTCTATACTGTCTCTTGCGTGTATTACAAGTTTATAAGTGTGCTGGAGTGAGGCCTGTGTCAGAGTTGGGGGGGGGGTGTAAGGACAGGGGAGAGGTGCACTGGACAAAATGGAAGTAACACCCACTCGTATTCACTCACACAAACACACACACATCACACAGAAGGGCTGGTCCCAGTGTCACCAAAAAGAATTATTGCCTGCAGCATCAGGTGATACTCAGAAGACAGGAATGAAGATTCAGAGCTTCCCAAAGTGCTAGAAATGGAATGTAGCTCTGGTTGTTGTTTGTTTTGTTTTCGGCTGTTTTTCTTTTTCTTTTTTTTTTTTTGCTTTTTTTTCCTTGTTTTATATTTTTCTTTTGTTTTTCCTTTCTTTTGTCTTTTTTTCTTTTTTTTTTACTCTTCTTTTTTTCTTTTCTTTTTTTTTTTTTAACTTCTCTTTGCTAAGATACCAAAGGCAGAATTCACACACAAGAAGCAAGGGGTTGTCACAGACACCAAACACAGCAGTGCAGTTAAAACCCTAAAGCTTACTACAGTTCAAAAGTTTCAATAATACCTCCATTTATTCATGTATTTATTTATTTTTCCTTTCGCGTTCTCTCTCTCTCTCTCTCTCTCAATCTCTCTCTCTCTCTCTCTCTCTCTCTCTCTCTCTCTCTCTCTCTCTCTCTCTCTCTCTCTCTCTCAATCTAGGATCATAGAAACGAGTTGCATTAAGTTTATCCACTCAATTTCAGTAAGGCAGTGAGAACTAATCTAGAAAGAACAAGAAAGCAGCCTGCACTCTGCCAGATGGGTCCCAGTTGCATATGACATTCCTTTATACCCAGACATCTTCTTCAAGGTTTCCTCTACCCCTTTACCGCCTATGCCAACGAGATCCCATATTAGCCTGAGCTTCATTCTGGCCTCAGGACAGCACTCAGAATCTTATTTACATTGATTGCAGTTTAGTATTTTTATTTTTTTTTTGTAAACTGCTGTAGGCAGAGCTAATGTTTTTAAGGCCCTGGGTTTTTTAAAATTATTATTATTATTATCATTATTATTATTATTATGTGTGCTCCAAGCCTGCAATAAAATATTGAGTCTTTTTTTTCTTTCAAGTCATCAGAATGATTTGTACAGAAGTTAATACCTTCCAAATGCATCCCTTCTCCAGCATCCATGCCAGTTTGCTGTCCTTCAAAGGAAGTGGGGAAGAGGAGGAATTCTACACCACTGAGGCAGATTCAAGAGCAAGCTGGGCTCTGTCTATATAAATGCACCAATGTGAAAAATGACTTTAGTGGGCTATGACTGACTCTCAAAACAGAAAAAGGAAAAACTCTCTATCCATGTGGTGGAGAACTTGATAAAACTGGAGCATCCAATCAGTAAAGAAAAAAAAATCTACAAAAATAGAGAACATATTTGGTGTTTTTTTTTTTACAAAAACAGACATTTTTAGCTCCATTTTCTTCATTAAAGAAAGACAGCTAGATGTTCAGGTATGTAATGTTAATACAAGGTAATTCCTAAGAAACTGGGAGAAAGAACGTTTTAATGTTTTGTCTGTAGAACACAGCAAAACTATATTTAAAACCAAGTCTGATCATGGGGATAGATCAGTTTTTATTCAAGTAAAAAGTCCTCAAAAAATCATAATAGAGCCAGAAACTAATGGTTCACTCCTATAATACCAGCTATTCAGGAGACTGACATCTAAAGATGATGGTTCAAGGCTACCCTGGAAAGGAATGTCCATGAAACTTCAATCTCCAATTCACTACCGTAAGATAAGGCTTTAAGCGGAGATGTGGTTAGAGTACCAGCCTTTTGTTAAAAAAAAAAAAAAAGCCAAGGCACGGAGTTCAAGCCCCAGTACCAGCCTAGACCTTGGGGGAGGAGGAAGGGATTCTGAGGGAGAATCAAAATAGAAAACAATGTTTCTACTCTTATAATATGGATTACAATTAAAAACCATCCATCTCTTAATGACAGGCTTGGCTAGGTTTTCCTACGAATATTTCATATAATGCCCTCTACAATTTTTCTTTAATATCAACTTTCTTCATCCAAAAGAAATCTTTTGAAAAGCAAGACAGACAACGGAGAGAGGCCAAAAAAGAAAAAGAAAAAAAAAAAAAAACCAAACCAAGTTTCCCTCAATAATGTAATTTGATCTCGAAAAAAGAAAAGAAAGAAATTGCTCATCAAACCTGCTATGCTATTTGTCTGCGGACATTTCCTGACCATTGATTGACTTGAATGTGTCTCTGTTTTGATTTTTTTCAAAACCTATTTCGGGCAGCTATCCCTGCAAAGCTGGCGGGGACCCTGGCACTCCCAGTCCTGGGTCGGCTAAGATTTCTCCACCAAGTGACACCATGAGAATCGATTTTCCTGTGGTGGCTGCTTCAGCCTTCCAGGCACCAGCACCCCCTCCTCTGGCAGCTCCTGAGTCACCTGTGCAGTGTCAGATTCTAGAGGTATGTGCAAAGCCACCAAGACACAGCCCTCCATCTCTTGAATCCACAGGAACTCCTGGAGATGCTACTGGTTTTGCTTTTTCTTTTCAGAGCATGATTTGAGGGACAGATGATACATTGAAAGTCCCCTCCTTCTGCCTTCCCCAATTTTCTCCAGTTGAAGGCCATTGGGCATTTCCAGGCTCTTTCTGTGTGTGTGTGTGTGTGTGTGTGTGTGTGTGTGTGGTGTGTCTCTCTTCTGTAAGATTTGGAAGTTCTTGTTGCTGAGTAACCATTTACCAGCCACATTCAAGGGCTGGGGATTTGTTTTGTTTTGTTTACTATATAGATAGATATCTTTTAATTTTTTTTTAATGTTCTATACACTAACCACAGGGAGGATTAGACACGATTTCTCCCCCCTTGGAATACAGTTAACACACTGGTGTAGCAGATGTTTCGTTCTTCTATGTGGATAAAGTGTTATTGCCAGATACGGAGGCCCCACACACACTCTGTTCAGTGACTCTCTTCATGGCCCTTGCCACCTTCTTCTGTCAGCTCCACCAAGCTCCCGACCTTGACAGCCAGGGGCTCCTCAAAACTCCCAGTGGTCTCCGAGTCCACTCTGGAGCGCTTGAACCTGCGGTCAGGGTACTGGCTGTTGTCGAAAGGCATTCGATGGACACAGAGGACATGGGTCTTTAGATTCCCTTTCTGAGAGGCACTGTAAGGACAGTAGCGACACTGGAACGGCCTGTGACCTGCGAAGGAGAGAAAAACAAACAACAGATGTAGCTGATCAGTACCTGCTCACACCAGGCCCACCACAACGGGGTCATAAGATCCTACAGATTTGCCAAATCATACAGAATAATAATAATAATAATAATAATAATAATAATAATAGAGAAAAGCAGCTGGTATCTGAGGCAGATAAACTGGGATTTCAAAGGTCTTCCCTTTCTAATTGGTTTTGCCAGGCTCTGGGCTTAAACTCATGCCTCGCTTGTTCACACCTGGTTGGAGAGCTACCGCATGAGCCATGCCTCCAGCCCTGCTTTTTGCTGTTTCTTTGGAGAGGGAGTCTTGCAGAATCCACTGATTGCCCAGGCTTTGAACCAGGATCCTCCAAGTCTCAGCCTGTGAAATAGCTAGGAGAAGTGAGCCACCAGTACGCTGCTTCTAACAGGTTTTGAATCCAGACCTCCCAGACGACTGACATGGAAAACGTATGCGAGATCTGATCCCACAACAATACTATTTCTCAACATGAACTCCAGGAGATGGACACATGAGGCTTTCGTCTTTGTTGCTGCTTTGGTTTTCTTTTGTCTTGTGTGTGTGTTTATCTGTCTTTGCGAGGGTCAGGGGACACGTAGAAATGGAGGGACCAAAGGTGCATCACGACAGCGGTGGCAGTCACTGGACACTATGTGGAAAAAGAACTCTCTACTCGTGTGTGGGGGGGGGGGGCAGGAGGGGAAAACTGAGAGTGAAGGAAGGAATGACAGTGTCCAAAAAGGAATGCACTCTTGACCTGACTTACCTAACTGTCACCCCTCTGCACATCACCTTCACAAGAACAATTCTACGAAACAAAAACGAAAAGCATCCTGGATACCTGTGAAGCTCTTTGTATAAAGAGTTAGATTGGAAGTGGTTTAGAAGGAAAACAACAAAAAAAAATCTGAGATATTCTATAGGTGCTTTGAGAAATGAAAAAGAAAACAGATTATCTAGATTTTTTAAAAAGAAAAGTGATAAAATTCAAAACTTTATTTATGGACACCAGAATTTCCATTCTGTGTGGTTTTCAGGTGTGATAAAATATTCCCATTTTGAGGGAGATTTTTCTCCCCCACCGTTTTTTTTTCACAATTGTGAAAGTTATATTTAGCACACCAGCTGTAAAAAAAAAAAAAGAAAAGAAAAGAAACATACGATAGACGGATTTGGTTCACAAATGATACTTTTCTGCCTCTAATGTTACACACACACAGATGCACACACATATGTATACACACACACCACACACACATGTGTGTGTGCACACACACACACAGAAAAAAAACACAAATCCCTTCATCTGCATATCTGACTCCACTCTCAGGACAAAGCCAGTTCACCTACTTATCCTCCTGTGAACTGCTTATTGATGAGCAAACAAGCCTGAGGAGGTGTGTGTGGAAGGTACCGGAAGATCTCCACAGTGTTGCTACTTTCCGTCTACACAGGGTTCCCCCAGTGCATTACCCTTTCCTGCCCCAGGACTTTTGCACAATCCTTCTATATCCATCAACATGGAATTCTTCCTTGTCTCACAACTACTGTCTCAGTCTTCAATGAGCCACTGAAACTCAGTTTTTCTTTATTCCAAACCTACCACTGTGGCTGGAGGACACATAAGTCAAAGCAGATTTTAATGTCATCATCATCATCATCAACAACAACAACAAAGGACTGTTTCCACCCCTCAGAACATGTCAGCAGGGTAAAGCAGCTCCATGCAGGAAGTGGCAGGTGAATGCTCATAGAACCTTCTGGAAGCCAGAAGAGTGGCAAAGTCTTCCTTCCAGCCGGGCATGGTGGCTCACGCCTGTAATCCTAGCTACTCAGGAGGCTGAGATCTGAGGATCAAGGTTCAAAGCCAGCGCCTGGGCACAAAAGCACCTAAGACTCTTATTTCCAATTAACCTCTAAAAAATAGGAAGTGGGGCTTGGCTCAACGATAGGGTGGTAGCCTTGAGCTGAAGAGCTCAGGGACAGCGCCCAGGCCAAGTTCAAGTCCAATGACACACACACACACACACACACACACACACACACACACACACACACACAAAATGTCTTTCTTTCTTTCCTTCCTTCCTTCTTTCTTTCGGTCTGTTGTGAGGCTTGAACTCAGGGCCTGGGCACTGTCCCTGAACTTTTTTTGCTTTCAAGGCTAGCACTCTACCACTTTGAGCCACTGCACCACTTGAGGTTTTCTGGTCGTTCACTGGAAATGAATCTCAAGGACTTTCTGCCTAGGCTGGCTTTGACCCCTAATCCTCCAATCTCAGACTTGTGACTAGCTAAGGCTACAGGTGTGGGTCACTAGTGCCCAGTTTTGCTCTAGCTCTCGAGCCACGGTGCCACTTCTGGTTTTTGTGGGCGCTTAATTGGAGATAAGAGACTCATAGACTTACCTATCCTGGCTGGATTTGAACTGGGATCCTCAGATCTCAGCCTCCTGAGTAGCTAGGATAACAAGCAGGAATCACTGATGCCTGGCCCCCAAGCCTTTCTCACCCCTCCAGGAACAGCACACTCTGATCTTCCTGTGCCCAGAGCCCTGTAGGAGTCCCGTGGGTAACCCCCCTCCCCACCACTGCCCCCCGACGCTCCTCTCTCTATCTCTCATTCTGAGGCTGTTCAACCTCTTCCATCACCCGCCCTGCGAAAAGTAAGTACATCATCTGTTAATTTGTATTGTCACGATGCCATAGAGCCTGAGTAAAAAACACATTCATTTTTAATCCACTATGAATAATATATAAATATGTATACGGCGTAGAGGGTCAAAAAGGGTAAGGAGAAAGCAAGTCGTATATTGTTTATAGCCAAAGTGGAGAATGGGAAATTTTTCTTACTTGCTCCAATGGATATAGCGGTTCTATTCCTTGTACCTACTGGAGGGGGGGATGGGGGTGGGCAGGGGAGGGGGGGAGATGGTGCCTGCCCTTGGTGAGACTATCCATTCATTACAGCCCAACACTGTGGGCACTGGCTTTGGAAAAGTGATGAGGTTGCTGCAACTCTGGGCAAAAAGGTACACACACACACACACACACACACACACACACACACGGATGGCTTGTCCTCGATGTGGAGTAAAAAAGGAGGCACAGGCTGGGGTTGTCCCTGGGCTTGTGGGGCTGGCTCAGAGCAGGGAGAAAAATTTGTAATTACCAGCAGAGAGAAAAATATCACCCACCCCTTTTAAGTGGCACCTCCTTTGTATACCTTCTTAAAGATAATCAAAAATTTTAAAGAGGAAGGAAGGAAGGAAGGAAGGAAGGAAGGAAGGAAGGAAGGAAGGAAGGAGGGAAGGAAGGAGGGAAGGAAAGACGGAAGGAAGGAGGGAAGGAAGGAGGGAGGGAGGGAGGGAGGGAGGGAGGGAAAGAGCGCACTGTGCTTCTCAGAAAGAGGAAGAACAATCTGAAGAGGGGTAGGAGAATCCATTGGTTTAGGAATAAGTAGTTTCAGCATCCGTTGGTGCCCATGCCAAGGAGAATTTTCCACAAAGTGGGATGTCTGCTACCACATAGCTCGTACCTGTCACCTTAGCTACTTAGGAAGCTGATACGTGAAGATTGCAGTTCAAAGCCAGCCTGGACAGGAAAGTGTATGAGACGCTTTATCACCAGTGAACCATCACAAAACTCAGAAATGGAGCATGTGCCCCGCAGGGTAAAATGTCAGCTAAGGGACGGCACCTAGGCCCTGAATACAACTTTGGGACAGTGCAAGAGAAGGGGGAGAGAGGGAGAGAGGACATGAAAGAAGAGAAGAAGGAAGGAGAAAGGAGGAAGGAGGAGGGGGGAGGAGGGAGAGAGGGTAGAAGGAAGGAGAGAGAAAGAGAACCTAGATGTCACAGGAGGTGGTACACAAGTGAGCTGTGAGCTGTTACACATGTGTCACCCCCTCCCCATCTGTAGGAACAGACGACATGGAATCAAGCAGCATTGGCTGTCTTGCTGTGTCTTGTCTACCAAGAACTGGATCAAAGACATCACCACACACCAAAACCAGAGCACGTTCTCTTACACAAAATGACAGAGTGCCTATCACAACTTTCCATCCCTGGTGTGTGTGTGTGTGTGTGTGTGTGTGTGTGTGTGTGTGTGTGTGTGTCTATCTTTCTGTCTGTACTCCAGCTTGAACTCAGGGCCTCTCCTTCTCTCTTGGGTCTATCTACTCAAGGTTGGCACCCTATCACTTGAACCACACTGCCACTTGCACCTTGTTTTTGCCAGAACTGGAGCTTAAACTCAGGGCCTGAACACTGTCCGTGGGCTTTTTCAAGGCTAGAGCTCTACCACTTGAGCCACAGCACCACTTCTGGCTTTTTCTATGTATGTGGTATCAAGGAATTGAACCCGGGTCTTCACTTTCTGTAACTTTCTGTAAAGTTACAGAACTCTCTAGAACTTTTGGTTTAGGATAGATGCCCCATGTAGAACTCTTAGCATAGCTAGAGAGCCAACTCTTAAGATGCCCTGTGCAGGTGAAGGTCCTTTACTGTCCTTTAGAGTGCAGTCTTCTACAAGGGCCCAAGTGGTAAGAGTAGAGGTCTTAAGCCTTCAAGGTCTTGTACTCAAAGCTGAAGGCAGGAGAAGAGCTAATTTCTAGACTGCCTCCCACCCTCAACAGGGACCCTAACCAGCCTTCTCCCAAGGTCAAAACCAGCAAGGATGATCACAAAAGTCAATTCCTGCAGAAACACACATGGGGACTCCACAAAGGTAGAGATTTCTTAGTCACATAGTCAAGATTTTGTTTTTCCTTCCAAATTTCCCTAATTCCACAGAGGGGGGAAAATGGTTCCAATCAGGCATATATAATTTGTGTTTTCAGTCTTTTTTTTTTCAAGAAAAAAATATTCATTGATCTAATCAAAGATGCTAACACATTTTGCAAATGTATAAAGAATTTTAGGTCTTCAATTTTTCCTGTGATTTAGGTTTTAATTTTAAAAGGCTGGGGGAAAAAAAACAGAAAATGAAAAAAGGTACTGATTTTGAAAAGTGAATTTTGATCCATTTGCTCTCCATTTGAAGATATTTTACTTTGCTCATCCTGTGCCTCACTTAGAGAATACAGCTATGCATGCATTATATATATATATATATACATATATGGATAGAATTAGTAAAAAGGTGTTTCATTATTTTCCTGCTTATCAATTAAGATCTAGAGTTGTGAGATCTAATTACCTAAGTGTGTGTGTGTGTGTGTGTGTGTGTGTGTGTGTGTGTGCCATACCTGAACCTTGAACTCAGAGCTTAGGCACTGTCCCTAACCTTTTTCCACTCAGGGCTGGTGTTCTAACGCCTGAGCCCCACCTCCACCTCCAGCTTTTTTTTATTTAATGGTTAACTAGAGAGAAGAGTCTCAAGGAATTTCATGCCATGCCTGGGCTGGCTTTGAGCTTGCATTCTTAGCTCTCATATTCATGAGTAACTGGGATTACAGGAGTGAGCCACCAATACCTGGCAAGACCTACTTTTAATTACACCCTTTTGAGTGGTTCTGGGGCTTGAACTTGGGGCTTGGGCACTGTCTCTGAGCTTCTGTGCCCAAGGCTGATACTCTTAACACTTGATCATACCTCCACTTCCAGCTTTGTGGTGGTTAATTGGAAATGAGTCACACAGATTTTTCCACTCTGGCTGGTTTTGAACTGGGATCCTTGGATCTCTGCAACCTGAGTAACCAGGATTCACAGACATGAGCCACTAGCGCGCAGCTTCAACACCATTCTTAAAAAGCTGTCGGGCACTGATGATAACACACGCCTGTCATCCTAGCTGAGACCTGACGACTTCAGTTCAAAGCCAACTGGGGGAGTGAATTTGGTGAGACTCTTATTTCCAGTGAACCACCCGCAAACAGAAAGTGGCTCTGTAGCTCAAAGTGGCAGAAGGCTAACCCTGAGCAAAAAATAGCCCAGGGACAGCGCCCAGGCCCAGAATTCAAGGCCCATGACTGAATTTAAAAACAGAAAGAAAGGAAGAAAGAAAGGAAGGAAGAAAGAAAAAAAGAAAGACAGACAGACAAAAGGTGGGTTGGAGGCAAGGCTCAGTTGGTAGAGCGCTAGCCAGTCATCAAAGCAACAGGTTCTGGTTTTGGAACAAAAAAATAAAGAAAGAAAAAAAAGAAGTAAAGGAACAAGATACCTTGGAAAAAATGAATCATCACCAAGGTACAAATATACAAGATGATCCTGAGATATTCTGTGCCAGGAAATAAAGAACTGCTCAAAACCATGAAAACACACCACACACACACACACACACACACACACACACACACACACAGCAGGGGCTCCACTTGGAGACTTCCTCCAAGCTTGGGAAAAAGAGCCAGCTGCAGTGGCTCACCCCTATCATTCTGGCTACTCAGGAGGCTGAGATCTGAGGATCATGGATCAGAGCCAATCTGGGGAAGAAAGTCCATGAGAATCTTAACTCCAATAAATCCGTAAAAAGCCAGAAGTAGAGCTGTGGCTCAAAGTGGTAGAGCACCAGCCTGGAGTGAACAAAGCCAAGGCACAGCTACTAGACCTAGAGTGCAAGACCCAGCTGCACTAAATAAGCAAATATATGCATACACAGACAGACAATAGAGATAGATGATTGATCCATAATACAAATGGATATTAGAGAGATAGATAGACAGACAGACAGACAGACAGACAGACAGACAGACAGATAGATAGATAGATAGATAGATAGATAGATGGATGGATATAGCTGTTGCTGATGCTACATCCTGAGCAGTAGCACTTAATTGGTTTTGGTGACACAAACTTCAGGGGAGGCAAGGGCATCTGAATAATCTGCCAGGCTCAGGATCAAGGGGACAGGAGGGACAAAGTTTGAGAAATAACCACAGAAAACAAAAATGTCCTTTCCTTTCTCCCTCCTTCTCTCTCTCTCTCTCTCTCTCTCTCTCTCTCTCTCTCTCTCTCTCTCTCTCTCTCTCTCTCTCTCTCTCTCCCTCCCTCTCTCTCTCTCTCTCTCTCTTCCTTTTTTCCCTTGCTCCCTTCCTCCCTTCCTCTCTCGCTCCACCTTCCCCCTCCCTCTTCCTCCCACTCCCCCATTTTCCCACTCCTTTTTCCTTTTCCCACCCCCTCTCTTCTTCCCTCTCGCCTCCCCCCCTCCCTGGTCTGAAGGCTGCTCTCTTCCCGATTATCCTTACCATCTCAGCACTTCTCATGCCTAAACCCCCACACTCAGGCCCCGCCCATGCCCCCCACCCCTCCCCTACACACGCTTTCTTGCTTTCTGTGTGCTGGCCCCCAGGCTGCCCTGGTGGTAGTCCAGCACCACTATTGATCTGAGCTCCAGAATCACCCCTGGGTTTTATGAAAGCATTTATGTTTATCACTAAATAACCTTCAAAGGGTCGATGAACTTTACTTTCCTCTTTTTGAAGATTTTTAGATGCATAATATAATAATACTGTAATAATACCCAGAGTTTGTCTCTGGGCTAGCGCATTTAATCCTGAAATAAATGTCGGGAGGAGACAGGACAGGGGACATGTAGCTCTGGGTGAGTAGACAAGCTTGTTGGCTCTGTCTCTCGCCCCCCCCCCAACTACCTCCCCCAACTTGTCTTCTTTCTCCCAGCATTTGGGGGCAGGGGAGGGGATCATCTACACAAGCAAGTGGCCTGTATTGTTTTAGGCTCACAGTAAAAAAAAAATATAGATAAATAATTTTTTTAAAGGCTGAGTTACCAAAACAGAGCTGAAGTCTTTGGTTTGGGGATTTTTTTTTTTTTTGGTGGGATGGAAGATTTTAGTAAGTTGACTTCCAAGTATTCAGAGAAATGATTAAGGTTGTACTCACAGGGTAGGTGAAATTCTAAATTCGGGCAGGGTGTGGTACCTCAGGCCTGTAATCCCGGGTACTTAGGAAACTGAAATCTAGTTTGAGGTGCAGTGCTGACCCAAATCCAAAAAAAAACTAAATAAAGACAAGGCCCCTACAACAAGATGGCTATCCTGAGGGGAAGAATTTAGGAAAAAGGGAAGTATGCTCCTTGGAATGGATGGCTAGGGATGGCATGGCAAATAGCCCATCTCAGAACCACAGCCAAGACTTCTGGGAGTCAGAGAGAAGGCTGTGCAGGACACCCCAAATCCATCTTCTAACTTACAAATATCCCTTCCACCTAATTCACGCTGGCACTCTTGATTTGAATATATGTTACAGAAACATCTGCCCGCCTGCAGCACTCAGTCTCCCTCCAACAAGTCCTGACACAATTCCAGCCTCTCTGGAAGCCCACCAAGTGCCATGGGACAAAAGCAAAGCAGTTAGGAACTTGCTGGTGTACCAGGGTCTGCTCCCAGATGGCTTCCTGTGCACTGAGCAGACTGGATCTCACTGCTCATTCCTCCTAGACAATGGAATATTACTCGGCCCTGCACACAGTCCACATCAGGGGTTGAATAAGAGAGGAAAGAAGGCTGACTTGTCCCCTAGCTGCCTCCCTGGGGCAAATGG
Organism: Megascapheus bottae; assembly: GCF_031878675.1. Lineage (NCBI taxonomy): Eukaryota > Metazoa > Chordata > Mammalia > Rodentia > Geomyidae > Megascapheus > Megascapheus bottae. Next base: position 10,739,490 of record NC_143539.1, read on the forward strand.
CTTCCACTGCCCAGGCCTCACCATCCCCCAAATCCTAGAGATAGCTAGGGTGGGGGGAGTCTCATCACTCCCCACCCATTCCCAAGAACCTGGAGATAGCTAGGAACCTGGGTGGAATCTCAGATGCCAATACAACAGCCTGAACTAGAAGCTGCTCCCTTGCTAATAGCTCTGGTTGGCTCCTCTCCTTTGACCTCATGGAGGCCACGCCCCCACGCATCCCACAAGCTGTCAATCATAGAGCTGAGCTCTGGCTCCTCCCCTGCCTTTCTTTCTCTCTCTCTCTCCCTCCCCCTCCTCCTCTTCCTTCTTCACCCCCTTTGTAGGTCTCTGTCTCTCTCTCCCTGACTCTCCATCTCTCCATCATATCCTTCTCCCATTTTTCACATTTAGGACAGTGAGTAAAAGTGCTGGCCAGGGTCAGGCTCAGTGGTCTTCATCCTTTCCTCCCCATTCTTCCCACTATTATACCACCCCTGTGCTGGAGCTGGGAACCTCCTCAGCTAACTGAGCCCCTAGATTCTACAGGCTAGATGCAGAATAGCTCCTTGGCTGCACTGGGGGCCCAAACACACTGAAAACTCACAATTTATTTTGCCCTGACACTCCAAGAGAGGGGCAACTATATGTGTATTTATATATAAATACACTCTTCTCCTCGCTCTCTTCCCCCATCATCCCTACCCGCAAGTTCAATTTTTACATAATGTCCATTGAATAAAATGACTCTATCATCTCCTCAACTTTCTTCCACTCATGGCTCGCCCCCAAGAACACCAAGATTAGATAGATAGATAGATAGATAGATAGATAGATAGATAGATAGATAGATAGATAGATAGATGGATGGATGGATTTTAAATCATAATGCACTGCAATGTTTTAAAATAAAGCAAGTTCTCAGAAGAGCAGAGATTTCCAGTTCCTCTGGGAAAGTTGAAAGGTCTGGCTCCATCTTCCCCAGTGGTGTGACTGGGGCCAGCTTGCAGCCCTGTGCTGGCTCTTGACCCCAAGGACTCTTGGGTATGTGCAGCCTGGCACTGGAAACTTCACACTTCCAATCTGGGTTTGGGCAGTCTGGTATTCTTAATAAGCATCTGGGTAGTCTATGCTGGCTCCCTAGATCCTGAATTTCCATTTCTGTTCCTTTAAATGAACCTATCAAGCCTGGAGCCCATGACTCACGCCTGCCATTCTAGCTACTCAGAAGGCTGAGTTCTGAGGATGGCGGTTCAAAGCCAGCCAGACCAGGAAAGTTTGTGAGACTCTTATCTCCAGTTAACTATCAAAAAGCCCAAAGTGGAGCTGTGGCTGAAGTGACAAGCACCAGTCTTGAGTGAAAAAGCTAAGCATCAATGTCTAGGCCCTGAGTTCAAGCCCTGGGCTGGCACAAAAATATATGTGATATTAGGAACAATAGGAAAAGATGTAAAAAGGAAATAAATAGTAACATGTATAAAGAGTATAAAATAATATGATAAAGTAAATAGTAAAATGGAAAAATATAAAATTTACAATGCTCAGGTATTATTGAAAGCCAACAATGTTATTACATGCCATAAATAAATAAGAACCTGGAAGAGAGATTGAATTTTTCCCTCTTTTTCTCTCTTTATTTCTCTCTCAGTCTCTCTCTCTCTATCCTATGAAGTCACAAAGAAACATGAAACTCATTCCCTCTCTCTCTCTTCCTCTTTCTATTTTATTTTATTTTGCCTCCCCCTTTAAAAGGCTCTGTCTCAAATTCAAAGGTGTCAGACTTTGCTTTCTCTTGCTGGCATGATCCAGAAAATAGTGAGGAATGACAGATGTCGGCCCCCCAGCTGCAACGAGGCATGCTAAAGTTTCTGTCTAATCTACTTATTTCTCTGTAGTCACGTAAACCAAAACAAATGGGCAGGGTTTTCCATTAGGGAAACATACGCGCATGCGCACGCACACACACACACACACACACACACACACACACACACACACACACACACACACACACACACGAGCCATGAGATTTCATGGCATAATTCTATTTGTGTGCCATCTTGGTCTACTTCTACAAAGGAGAAGATAGCTTTGCAATGACAACCAGACTTGCAGGTCATACCTGTACCCCTTGGTGCCAGCCCAGAGGAAGTTTCCCCAGGGGAAGGGACATTGGACAGCCTGGAGGGAAATGTAGTAGGGTGGAGGGGAAGAGCTCTCAAAGCTCAGGGAGGCCCCAAAACCCCTCTCTCCCAATCAACCCCAAGTACAGGCAATGATGAATAGCTCATGACACATTTTTTTCCACACCAACACAAGTCAGGTTTGATTCGGAGCTGCGAAACTCAGAAACAATCCATTGAATCCTCACCACCCATCATCTTTACCTACTTGAATAAATCCAGAGGAATTATACAAGGAGCCCGTGGGTCATTCATGGAGGGTTGGTGAGACTCTTAATCAAACACTTGAAAAGCCCTCCTCGGTTTAAGGCTGTCACCAGGAAAAGAGACAGCCTTGCCTTGTTCCTTTTCTTTCTTTTTCACCCCTCCCCTTTCCCCTTTCTTTCTTTCTTTTTTTTTTCTTTTTTAGCATGTAAGGTGGCCACCTCTCTTGAACTCAATCGTCTTGCAATCTTGTAAAGAGTGATTCAGGATCAGAAGTCTCAGGGTTCTGTGTTCCTGGCATCTTGTTCTAACATCTGCAAAAGCACTCTTTGAATGTTAAGTCACCAGGAGAGAGGTGACAGATTTTGCCTGTGGCAGAATGGCATTCTTGTTTCTGGCCCTTGGGGCAAAAAAAAAATATATATATATATATATGTATATATTTATATCCGTTTTTTTTAAAAAAAGGAAAATTGGAGATTTCCTCCCCTTTAACTTCCTACAATCACCTCAGCAAAACCACACGACTTGCCCGCCCTCTGCAATCTCCCTTGGTGTGTTCGCTGTTGCTTTGGCAAAGAGTCAGAGTCGCTTTTATAAATTCCATCTGATGCCAAAGCGACCATCTGTGAGCTGTGCCTGCTTTACCTTCGCCACTCTCCCAGAGACAAGGGAGAGAAAACGGGGAGGGAGGGAAAAGGGGGAAGGAGGGAGAGAAGAAGGGAGGGCAGGAGGGAGGGGAAAAATTTGATTAATTTGCAGAACGGTTGTGATTTGCTCATATATTATTATAACTCCTCATCAGCACATGACAAATTCCCAGCCCTGAGTGCAAGCACCCGTTTGGTTTCAGCAGTTTTTTTCCTCCGACACCTGACAGACTGCAGAAACTCTAATGACTATCAGATGCTTACAAACAGTAATTCTATCTTCAGAATTTAAAAAAAAAAAAAAGAAAAGAAAGGAAAAAAGAAAAAGGAATAGGAAGAGATGGGGGCAGGGAGAAGAACGAGCTGGTTTATTTTCTTCCTGTTAGAGAAATATAATTTCAAGGGATGGGGATCCCCCCCCCTTCTTTCTCAGACCTGGCCACAATTCTCTGCTAAAACAAAGATCCTCCCCCCTCCATATCCTCACCCCCTGCTTTCTAAATGTGGAGCAAGAAAAGGCCACCGCCAAGGTGGCAGAGCCCCAGGTGCCAGCCACTTAGGGGTGGCTCTTTCCTTTCTCTTCTTGTCTTTCAAAACCCCTTTCCATTGTCCACTTTTAACACCCTAATTACCTCTCTAACGCATCTGCCCAGAGACTGCAGTTGAATTTCTGACTCCTCCCAAGACGTGGCTGTATTTTTAAGGCTCTGTAATTTGGGAAGGTTATGTGTAGGTTGCGGGTAACTAAACAATTTCCCTTTTAAAAAAAAATAATAAATTTTTGTGGATTTGCAAACTCCCATAAACTACATAAAGGTAATGACACACTACATAAAATAAATCCAAAAGGAAAAATAAAACAAACAAAAAAAACTTTTTTCCTTTGGTCTGTGAAAACCAACTATTTTAAAGGTCAACAACAAAATAATGAAAATAAATATATACGTAATTTATATATAGTGTGATATATATATACATATATATATAAAACAAAACCAGAAGAAACCTCAGAAATCACATAGAGGTAAAAAGGTAATTTTTAATGAATAAAATAATGAAACATATAAAAAGATCAAAAGCGGATAGGAAAACAAACATGCAGAAACAAACTGATTGTACCCCAAAGCCTGGCCTCTTGTGTTTCATTGCCTGTTTTAGATTAGAGATTTTTTAGCAAGGAGACAAAGACTTCAGAAAACACATCAGTCCTGAGTGTAAGGACCCACAGAAGGAAAAGCAATAAAATGAAACGTACCATCTGCCCACTAACAATAACCTGCGTGCTTAGAGGCTCACAAATTATTTAGTACACAACCTTCCCCAAATTGCAGAGCCTTGAAAGAAGAGAATGAGCTGGGAATAGCAGTGAGAACTAACACCCCCCAGTCGCCCCCTCTCTCTTTGATGTCCGCTGGTATTTTGTACCCCCTCAACCTCACCCCTAAATTGATTGCTAACAGTTGAGGAATGTCTGGGTGACAAGTAGATTTTATTATCTGCTTCTTCCTATTACATTTGGCCCTGCAATCAGATCTGAGAAGGCCAGTCCTCCCCCACTCCTGCCCCCCCTCCTATCTGTGCCCACCCCCAGGGCACAGATCTTTTGGGGACAATTTGCCTGGATGGCAAGTCTATCTTTTTTTTTCACAATGTACACAAGCTTAAAGGAGGAGGTGATCTTGTGAACATATCCACACACACGCCATCCAAAAATAAAAATAAAATAGAAATGATTCTGCTAGTCTCTGTCTGCTTATTAATCGGTCAGCTAGCTGGTTTGCTTTTGGAAGAAGAATCTAGATTTTTGGTCCAGGAAACATGGCTTCTTTTCCCCTCCAGTCCCTTCTCTCTCAAAACATAGGCAAGTGTTTATCCTTGGTGGGATATTTCAGAAGCAGCCTCGCTGACCTGGGGGCCACAAACCACTACAAATCCAGCCAGTTTCTTTAGTCAAACTGCAAAATTCCTTCTAAAATAGAAGAGAAAAGGGAAAAACATCACCAAAGGAGGGGGAGCGGAGGTGTGTTGTTGGTGCTGGTAGTGGGCTTTTTTGTTTGTTTGGTTTTGAGTATGTGCTCGTCCTGACTGGGACTTGAACTCAGGGCCTGGGCTCTGTCCCAGAGCTTCTTTGCTCACGCCTGGGGAACTAACGACTTTAGCCACATCTCCACTTTCGCCTTTTCTCCTGGTTCATTGGAGATAAAAATCTTCCAGACTTTTCGGCCTGGTCTGGCTTCAAACCAGGATCGTCAGACCTCAGCCTCGTGAGCAGCTAGGATAACAGATGCAACTGAGTATAAATTTTAACCAGCTACTTCCTACTTTTTGTTTTAAGGATCAATCTCATTGAACCCTCACAAAACCCTGAGTCTCAAAACAGACACATCCTTAGGAAGACACAGAGTGAGACCAGACTGGAATGTGAACTAAAAGAAGCTTCATTACCAAGTTCAATGCCGGCTTAATTATCCAGCCTCTAAGCCTTTCCTAGCCTCTTCCTCCCTGGAGTCCTCAGGCCTGCTGACTACTGAGGCTGTATCTCTTCTTTTTCCTTCTCTGCTGGGTCTTGTCTCTGCCCTGAGACCACTGGAAAGAGGCCTGATCTTAGCTGCATTTGTTCTCAATCATTATTGAGCATGAAGCTGTATACCCAGTGTGTGGCCTGCATGGAGAATTATAATCCACTAAGAACTTTCGTCCCTTCTGTTCCCAATGCTGGCCAGATGGATGGAGAAGCCATCGGGAAGCTATTGGTTACAGATGGCCCCACTCTCTTCTGGTCACTTCTCAATCCCAATGCTAGTCTTTCCTTCTTTTCTTTCTGCTGTAGATTTGAGCACAGAGGCAGGATATCTGTCACTCTCAATAAACTTGCTTGTTCTGTAGGGGCTTTCCCACTTAAGCCATACCACCAGGCTTGCTTTTTGCTAAATATTTTGGAGATGGAGTCTTTGATTCCTGGGCTGGTATGAAACCTCTATTCTCTGAATTTCAGCTCCCTGAGTTAGCTGGGATTCTAGGTGTAGCTGCCTGCCAGCACCCAGCTGGAAGATTTCTTTTTGAGACAAAAATCTGGGAGGCCTAGTGGTAGCATGCACAAAGATAGACCCGGGTTTGCTTCCTTAGTACCTCATACATAGAAAAGGCCAGAAATGGTGCTGTGGCTCAAGTGGTAGAGTTCTAGCTTTGAGAAAGCTTAAGGACAGTGCTCAGATGTTGAGTTCAAGCTCCAGGACAGGCAGAGAGAGAGAGACAGAAAGAGACAGACACAGAGAGAGAAACAGAGAGAGAGACAGACAGACAGACAGAGACAGAGAGACAGAGACAGAGAAAGAGAGACAGAGAGAGAGAGACAAAGACAGAGACAGAGAGACAGAGACAGAGAGACAGAGACAAAGAACAGAGAGAGACAGATAGACAGGGAGAGAGACAGAGGCATCTGGTGTTTATGTCCTTTCTAACAACTTCATTGTGTGAACAATCACCATCACCAATCAGAAATCTAACCCCAAAGGACTGAATGTCCTCGACTCCTTTCCATCCCAAAACGATGGAAAAACACTGGGAAATGGAAAGGAGAAATGAGCATCATCTCCAAGTGGGGAAGTTCAGCAGGAGAGGGATGGTTTTCCTTCTTTCACATGCTGACAAGTCTTTGCTTTTGAGCTTGGGCCTCCTCCACGAAACAGCATGGCACTGCCTCATGGGAATTAGGCTAAAGCCAGACTCCATTGAAACACAGGCAAGCGAGCTCAGCCGCAAGACTCAACCTTGACACCGCAGTGCATGGCCTCAGTCGGACCTCTCCAGGTCTCTTGCGAAAGGTCCCATTTCTTCTACATTCATCAAACAGAATGATCAAGCTGAATGGAATGACATACATCCAGCAAGCATCTAGAGGAGGACTAAGGATGAATTACAAGCACGGGCCAGACACAAGGGCTCACACCTATCATCTTAGCTACTCAGGGAGGCTGCGATCTGAGGATCACTGTTCAAAGCCAGCCCAAGCAGGGAAGTCCATGAGATTCCAGAAGTGGCACGGTGGCTCCTAGCAGTAAAGAGCTAGCCTTGAGCAAAAATAGCCCAGGGACAACACCCCGACCTTGAGTTCAAGCCCCATGACCACCACCACCAACATCAACCACAGAAAAACTTACAAGCCACTACCATTCCTACCTACCTGTTTAGTGTGAGGTCCTGAGTTCTAACCCTAGCAGTAAATATATATATATATATATGCATATATGTATACATAGTAAAAAGCAATCTTTTGTCTTTTAGTACCTATTTGTGAATACATATTAGAATTTATATATGAATATCTGTGTATATTTAGTAAAAAATCAACCTTTTGTCTTTTAATATATACATATGAATTTAGCAGAGGAAGCCAGAATCACAGTGGCGACCTCCTGTGTAACTAGTAAATGCCATCCACAGAGATGGGGTCCCTAGAAGGTTCTGTCATGCCTGAACTTCACTGCGAGTAAAGCACGTGTGTGTGTGTGTGTGTGTGTGTGTGTGTGTGTGTGTGTAGGTGAGGGCATGGCATCCAGTGACACACACTCCCTGAGCCAGAGCTGATTTTTAGTTGCTGTTTGGGGATTTGGATTGTTTTGTGTTTAGTGTGTTTGGGTTTTTTTGGTATGTTTTTTTTTTTTAGCTCTAGCCACAGCACCAAGTAACGACTCAGATGAAATGCTGAAGCCCAGGATGATAAAGTAGGGTTTTCAGAGACTGCAGGTAAGAAAATGAAAGCCAGCGAGAGCCTATTTTACGCACGTATTTTGCGCAGGCATTTGGGGGCATGCATTTTGCCCCGCACGCATCTGACGCAGGCCCCATAACCGCCTTTTTGATCTATTCCCTTTACTGCACATTTAGTATTATGCATCCATAACAGATAAATGTGTACCGCGGAATATATAAAAGTGCCCGGGGATTGTCAATACACATTCACAGGCTGCATTAAGAATCTCCTGTAACAGGCTCTTAAAATAGGATGGATGTGCCAGAGCCATGGATGAAGATTTGGGGGAGGGGGTGGGGGTTTGTATCTTAAGCCCCCAAGGAAGTTTAATAGACGCAGCTGACATTTAAAATACGTCCCCTGACACTTAGAACAAAGAGTCCTCGGGCATACACTTTTCTCCAAGTAAGGATAAAAAAAAAATAGCCCACACATATAAAAATAAAATGTATACTTTCCCAAATCTAGATTTGGCTGGCAGGCAAGAGAAATGGGGGCACATGATTTGGGAACTGTGGGTGTTAGCTCTGGGTCCAAGCAGTCCCGAGGAGAAGGCAGGAGCTGGCTGTGGACTGTTGCAGGTTTGCATTGCAGGACGAAGTCACCCTGCCCAGAACCAGAACGAATGAGAAATCCAAGATGCCTTCATGTCCTTGCCCCCCAGAAACACACAGTTCGGAGCTTAAAATAATAATCTTCATAATAAAGTCAAACATTGCCAGCTTCCTATGCATATAGTAAAATCTCTTGCCTTTTTGTACATTGCAAAAAAAATAGCAGGACCCCCAGAAAAAAAATATATATATACAGTTGTCGGTGTCTGCAAGCATGCAAATAAGAAAGCAAATATATACATATCAAAGGCATATATGTAGTCAAATATATTTGTAATCAAATATTTAGAAAATGCATAAAGGTAGAGATTCTCTCTAGGTGAATATATGTCTGTATACCTATTATTTCTATTCATTATATATAACCATGCAAATAAAAAGGTAAATATATACATATATATTTAAATCAAAAATATATATATGATCAAATACATGTAAGCAAGTGCATAGATGATACATAGAGGTGGAGATAATATATACAGATATGTATTTGAATATATATGATCTCTCTTCATATATATATACTCCAATAGATGTAGTCCAATAGACATATAAATCAAATCATTATATAATCAAAAATATACAATCAAATAAATATATACTCAGCTAGACATAGATAATATATATTCAAAGATGTATGTAAATATATAATCAAATGTATATAATGAAATAGGTAATCAAAATATATTTACATAGATATAATCAAATCTCTCCATAGATAATCAAAGCTCTGAATAAAATGCCGAGTAGAACATGCAGAAAGTAGATACAAATAATCACATTGTTTTAAACAGGATGGGTTCTGAAAGTGTACCATCAAAACTATGACAAAATTTCTGTTCTCTGGGCTTTTTATTTTCTTCTTTGTGTTTTAACTTGTATTTGAAATCTGTTTGTCCAGGATCCAGAGACTGTACTTCTCTATGGGCATAAGAGCTTTTCAGTCTAGCTGCTAGGTACAAACTATATGCGTGTGCTGGAGTCTCCACTGAGTGACAGACACAGATTATTTCTAACACAAGGCGTGTATCACTCTTCTTGGCCTTTGGACTTGAAAGCCAATGTCTAACCAACGCACCACTTCCCAACGGGTCCCCCTTTTCGTACAGCCAACACATTACCCAGAGACCCGATTTAAGTGCATCGTGCCCAATCAGTCCTGTGCTAAAGCACCAAAAATCTCCCCCAAGTCGGGTGTGGGCGCCCTGAGATTCCTCTACAGCCGGATTTCCCACAGCCACAGCCAGCTCCCCTGCAAACTTCTCATCAGTGGGTGCCTGTGTTCCAGAGGGATGTGCACAGCTGAAGGTTATTTCACTTGTAATTAAAATTGGGTTCACAGTCTCCTCTTCTTTTTTTTTTGGCAAGTCAGAAGAAGAGGAAGAAGAAGAAGGAGAAGAGGAGGAGGAGGAGAAAGAAGAAGAAGAGGAGGAGGAGGAGGAGGAGAAGGGGAGAAGGAAGGAAGGAAGGAAGGAAGGAAGGAAGGAAGGAAGGAAGGAAGGAAGGAAGGAAGGAAGGAAGGAAGGAAGGAAGGAAAAGGGAAGGGAAGGGAAGGGAAGGGAAGGGGGCAGGGAGGGAGGGAAGGGAGGGAGGCGGTTGCAGGCCCGGGCGCGCGCTGGCGGCGGGCAGCGCGCGGTGCGGGCCGGCCGGGCCGGCGGGGCGGCGGCAGGCCGGGGGAGCAGGCTGGGCAGCCGGGCTTATTTGTCTGCTTTAAGTGAAATCACTCAATTCTCAAAAGTCAGCGGCGGGCCGCGCGGGGGGTGGGGTGGGGTGGAGACAGGCTGTTCCAAATAAGTTCCATTAATCAAAAGACACAGTGTAATGTAACTAATATTTTACAATTAGGGGAGACAAGGAGGAACTAAGAGCTATCTATCTCTCTTATTCGGCGTGATCATCGATTCATAATCAGAGGCTGAGCGCTGCGCGGGGCGCGGGGCGGAGGCCGGGCGGGGCCGGGGCGCGCGGGGGCGCAGGCGGGGCGCACGGCCCCGGCGCGGGCGCACGGCGGGGGTACCTGACAGCCCTGGGGAGCAGCGCGGCTCGCTTCCAGCGACGTGACGATCCGGCGGCCGGCCGCGGGAGCTGGGGGAAGGGGGGGGGGTCCCCGGGCCTCGCCGGGCTCCGGCCGAGGGGCCGAGCGCCACCGATCCCCGCGCGCGCCAGGCCCCACACCGGGGCCGGCTCCATCTGCGCGGCGCTAATGACATCCGAGCCACGCTACCACAACACCGAATGTTCATTCTTGTAGTGCCATCTTCAGGGGGAAAACAAAGTAAAAGAAAAGAACCGGCCCTTTGAAAGGACAGACGGGAGGAGACAGAGGGGAGAGGAGATTGAGAAAGGGGGAGGAGTGGGGAGGGGAGGGAGGAGTGGGGTCCTTCCTGGGATGTGGGGGTCACCCCTGTTGTAGATGGGCTGGCTGGAGCCAGTATCCACTCATCATTCTCTTTCTAGAAAGGAGGGGAGGGTGAATGTCAACGCCATATTCAATGCACATAGGTGAACGTGCATAGGGTTGGGAGACACGAGGGCAAGGACAGAGGGTGACCGTGATCAAGACGTATGTGAATGCCACACTGACATCTTGAGTGGAAAACTCCTTTGGTGCAGTATGTATAGATACCACACGTAATGAAAATGAAACTCAAGTGGTAAAAAATACAGCACAAAACCAATCTCTACAACTCTACAGATGACCACAAAAGACAATGAGTGTCCCCAGTAAAGTCCCGGAGCTCAGGGAAAGAAGAGGGAATTCAACTTGGTGTCCCTGGAGCGCCATGGTTCACACACAGAAAGCTCTGGCTCTGGCTGCCACAAGCATCCATGTGGCTCTCAATATCACAGTACATTTGTTCCACCTGCCCCTTCGCCCCTGTCTAAAGGTACAGGTATAGCCAGGAGCCGCTGACTTACACCTGTTATCTGAGAGACTCAGGTGGCTGAGATCTGAGGAGCAAAGTCCAAACCCAGTCTGGGACAGAAAAGTCTGTGAGATTCTTTCCTCCAGCGAACCAGCAAAAAGCTGGAAGTGAAGGTGGCTGGAGGGATAAAGCACCAGCCTTGAGCAAAAGATGACAATGAAGAAACAGCTCCCAAGTCTTGAATTCAAGTCCTAGTACACAACACACACACACACACACACACACACACACACACACACACACACACACACACACACAGGATATCCCCAAGAAACACTAAGTCCAACACAGTAGCTCATCAGTTTGGCCTAGCCCAAGATGATGTAATTGATAAACCCCTCTGTGCCCAGAACCCACAGTGGAACATCAATGGACCCCCAAGGGCCTAAGTTAGGGTGTCTCAGACATAAAAGAGGATGCACATTGAATCTGCCCTCAGAGGGTTACTCAGAACTGCCTGGCTAGTCAGCTTGGTCTAGGTCCCCATGCTGAAGAATGCAGTGCCGTGGGGTGGGGACGGCACCCTCCCTTGCCTGGACTGGAGACCCCAGCCTTTCATATGAAAAGCCAGAACCAGACCGCAGCCCTGTGAGATAAAGGATGAAAGCAAGGCAGAAGCCAAGGCTTTGTAAAATGAAGTTTCCAGGAATAGAGTGTATATGGCCATGCTTCTAAAATCTCCTTTCTCACAATTGTGCCCTGAAGCAGAAATGAAATGAAAACTAAGAATAGTCAGGTAGCCCGAGCATATTTACTACAATCTCCGCTATCAATCCACGGAAATCCAATCTCTCGTCTTTAGAGACAGTCCATACGTCTGTACACTGTCTGCGTGCCTGACTGAGGGTCTACTGCTCACTGGATGCATACATCGTTCTTTTCTTTTATATTCTCCTCTCTTTTAGGAGGGAGGGCCTCCTACATAGTTTTGTTTTGTTTTGTTTTGTTTAATCTCAGGACCTCAAGCTCGCTCTATTTGTTCTACCACTCGAGCCATGTCTCCAGCCTTGCTTTTTGGCTGATTAAGTGGTGACTGAGTCTTATGGACTCTGTTTTTACTCTGATGAGTGGTTTTATGCCATGAGCCTCCAGATCTCAGCCTCCAGTGTAACTAGAGGTTTAGGTGTGAGACACTGGTACTCAGTTCACATGTTTGGTTGTTTTTTTTTTTCCTATGAGGCCTAACAAAATGCTGGGGTGGGGGGGGGTGCTACATAAGTGTTCGCAGAGTTACTACTAAAGGGAGGAATCTGTAGGGAAATGCAAACACGCACCTATGTGTGTATATATAGTATATTTAATAGAGGAATGTATATGTATATACATGTGTATATATGAGTATATTCTTAATATAGCCCCAATTAATAGGAAATGATAGCCCCTTGTACAACACCATTTAATAACAATAAAATTATATTTAAAAATTAACTTATACCTATAATCCTAGCTACTATGGAAGCCAAGATCTGAGGATCGTGGTTCAAAGACAACCCAAGCAGCAAAGTCCATAAGACTCTTCTCCAATGATCCAGCCCCAAAACAAGATGAAAATGGAGCTGTGGTTCAAGTGGTAGAGCGCCCACCTCGAGCCAAGAAGTGTAGGGACAGTGTCCAGGCCCTGAGTTCAAGCCCCAGAACAAGCACCAAAATAATGAATGAATGAACTAGAAGAAATTTTCAGAAAGACCAATATACAACCTTTCCCCAATCATCAAAGCAGCTAGCTTATTTGGCCCCCTCCTTTGAACTGCAAACGAATCATTGCAGGCTATGCAACCTTGGAGGCCCACCACATTCCTTATTAGAATGAAGATTTACTTAAAGCTCATAGCCAAATCACCCACGATTTGACCCGATTCTTCTGCACCCTTTCATTATGGCTTGCAGGAACTATTGTTGAAATCCAGATTCTGGCCATTGTAGGAAGTAGGCTTTTTATGGCCGCCCTAAAGGTGGTCTCTCCTGCCACCTAGCGGACAGATGGAGGTTTGACATGTGAATCACAGGGAGAGCCTGAATAATTGAAAAGAGAGGGCAAGTTGAATCAGGGGTTCTCATCTGTTTGACTAGCATTGTTGGCACATTTCAGATGAGCCTCTCCCGCGCCTCGTAAACATGCGCGTGCTCATCATCACTCGCATTGCCCTAAAGAGAGTAGAGAAATCGCTCCTAAAATAGGCCCCAACTAATTAAACATATACCATCTTGTTGTCATGGAGACCAGAGTGAAGGTCACCAGATTCTTATGGCATTCAGGAGCATGTTAGTGCCAAAAGAGGAGAAGGGGGAGGGTGAGAGAGAGTGGGGGGGGGGGAGAGGTGATTAGATTCCTGAATGTGAGTATCGTTGAGTGGTGGCTGGATATCTTGGGGGTGCTGGGTGAGGGGGGGCTGGGGTAGGGGAGGAAGGACTAGGGCTCATTCTGCCCCCTGCTTATCTGAGCCTGAGGAGAGATAGCAAAGAGGGAAAGCTGAGAGGAAATGGCTCCATTGCTTTATAATGAAGCAGAGCAGTGTCAGGATGGAAGACGGGTCACCCGAAATGGATGTCATATTGAGTTACAAAAGCATCAGCCAGACTCATCCAAGAACAAACTGTTTACCCAGAGTCTAGATGGGGGCTTCTGCGCATGTGCATATGTGTACGTGTGTTTATAACTGTGTTCTCTGCACACACACACACACACACACACACACACACACACACACACACACACCATGGAGCCTCCATTAGAAAGAAAAGCCAAGGCAAATCATACAACTCAGAACTTATCCGAATATACATCCCTTTTTCCAGAGACATCCACGCTGGAGTCCTGAGCACACAGTGGGACCACAGCTGATGACAGGCTATGTATACAAAGTCTAGACTTAGAGATGGGAGGGGCCTTAAGAGTTGTGAAAGAATTGACTATTCTGTCCTTAGGTGCATTCAGACCTGAAGTCATACAAGGCTCAAGGGGAGGGAGGGGGATGGGAGGGCAGGGGCTTGGTTCTTCCTGTTCTCTTTCCCTTCCCTTTATCTTCCCATCCTGTTGGCATGGGACTGCCCTGCCTTTTTCTTCTTTTCCCTGGTGCGTGCCTGGAGCGCATCCACGGCGTACAGATCATTTATGGAGGAAGCTCTGGCGTGACCCTGACTGCGGCAAAGTCTCCTTGGAGACACAATTAACGTCTGTGGGCTGCCCACGTGGACGGATGACACCCGCTCTCTTTCCAGAGGTGCCATCCAGACCCGGTAGCTGCATGTGGATAAGGATGACTCTAACTACTTCTGCTCCGAATAATTAGGGAACCCATCAGAGAAGGCTGTTTTCTACCCTCTTGTGCCTTTAAAACTAGGGCTGTCTGGCTGTTTAGAAGCTAAAGGATGACAACAGGAGAGAAAGGAGCAAAACTCCAAACCAGCACTGAAGAATGTCTGTGGATCTGAGACGCTGCCTTAAAGGCTGGCAAAAAGCCCCCTCCCTGGGCTGGAATCACAACAGATGTGAGACAAGCACCCCCCAGGAAGGATTCCACATTAACTCTCTTGCTTTCAGGAAATGTTCATGACACCCTGTGAGCCCAGGCCCTTTCTCCACCAAGTCTTTCCCTTCCTTCTTTCTTTGTCTTTTCTTTCTTTTTCTGAGTGGGTTCTAGGTTTTGCCCTCAGTCTCCACTTGCTAGGCAGGTGTGCTAGCACAAGAGCCACCGTGGGTAGTCACTTTGTGCAATGGTTATTTTCCAGAATAGAGTTTTGACTTATACCAACAGAAAACCAGAAGTGGTGCTATGGCTCAAAGTGGTAGAGCAGTTAGCCTTTGCAAAAAAATAAAAATAAAAAGCTCAGGGTCACCATGCAGGCCTCAAGTTGAGGCCTCATGGCCAACCAGTAAAAAAATGAGTCTTGCCAGGCACAATGACTCACGCCTATAATCCTAGCTACTCAGGAGGCTGAGATCGGAGGATCGAAATTCAAAGCCAGCCCAGGCACTTATCTCCAATTAACCACTAGAAAACCAGAAGTTGTGCTATGGCTCAAGGGGTAGGGCAGAAGTCTTGAGCTGAAGAGCTCAGAGACAGCACCCAGGCCAGAGTTCAAGTCCCACAACTGACCCAAAAAAAGTCTTGCAAGACCCAGAACTGGTGTCAAACCACAGTCCCCTCAATTTCTTACCTTCCAAGTAGCTAGGACTACAGGCATGAACCACCACGCCCAGCTTCTGATATTCTTTCTGACACTCCCAGCCTCATGCTTCCTGTACCACAAGCCCCCTTCCCAAGAACTTTACACACCTTGCACAGGCTTAGCACACAGTTCTGAGTGATGCCTGGCCAATCAAGGCACTCTCAAGAGACATGTGTGAAGTAGAAGACACTTAGAATCCCAGCGATGAGGAGACAAACGCAGGAAGATCTGCAAATTCAAGGCCAACCTGGGCTACATGGTGAGACTGTCGCCAAAACAAAACAGGAAGCAACAGCAAAGAAATCAAAACAATAATTTCCTTTGCCTACACAGTAACTGCTCTGCCTTGCTACAGAAAAAGAAATGATCTTTTTTTTTCAAGTTTAAATTTTTTATTATCTTCTTTTCTTTGGCCACTCCTGGGGCTTGAACTCAGGACGTGGGCACTATCTTTGGGCTTTCTCAAGGCTAGAACTCTACCACTTGAGCCTCAGCACCACTTCTGGCTTTTTTTCTATGTATGTGGTACCTAGGAATCGAACCTGGGTCTTCATGCATGCTAGGTAAGCACTTTAACCACTAGGTCAAACTCCCAGCCCCGTCCATGAGACTCTTATCTCCAATGAATCACCAGAAAATTGCAAGTGGGGCTGTGGCTCAAAGAAGCAGAGCACTAGCCATGAGCAAAAAAAAAAAAAAACTCTCAGGGACAGCACCCAGGCCCAGAGTACAAACCCCTCCCACACCCCCAACCACACCAGCAACGAAGACACCTGCCACCTTTTCCCTAATGCATAGAGGACAGCTTTAGGGATGACAAGGAGCAGGACAGCACAGGCTGGATTGTCCCTACGCACTCTCCTTCTCCCAGTGTGACTGAGAGAACCCCCCCCCTGCCCCACTCCACCCCACCCCACTAACCAGATGCCTGCACAGAACTCTGGATTTTCCAGACCGGCAACACAGATTTTTACCTAGGAAATCCCTTGCATGCTAAAGGTTAACTACCAATTCCAGGCTCTCAGAGGCTCCATGGAGGCCAAACCAAATCTATTCTGCAGACTGTTTGGAGCCAAGCTACACCTGCCATAACTTGTTACTAATTCCTCCATCTGCCAAGGGCTCCCTACCACTCACCCCAAAGACCTGGCCTCTGGGTGCCAGAAACAATGCTCTAGGTATTCCTGTGCCTAGCTGCTGGGGGCTCCTAGCCCTGGGGTCCCTAGCATTCCCACCCAGCACACTGGGTTTCTGGGCCTCCAGCTCCGACCCTTTTGTGAGCTGAACTGGGCCTACGTCAGTCATCTGGCTGCCTGCCCTGAAATCACTCTGTGTTCAAAGGTTGCTGTGGAACAGTGGTTAAGCAGCAGGGAAGAAGGTATTGATAATCATCCCCCACGGATGGATTAACTTTCAGAAATAAAAAAGCCGGCTGGCGCCTGGCTGAAGGGAAGGCTTGAGTCTTTATTGAGCTGGACCCTGCACGGCTGTGAGGCAATGCGATTTGGGGCACTTCCTCCACCCCTCTCCTCATTGTGGGAGAATTAGGCACCCAAGAGAGACATTTCTCACCTGAGCTGGGGACTGCAAGGATCCCAGACTAATTCTGAGGCCCTTTGAATGAAGATTCAATGGTTATGTTCCCAGCAAGCAGGAAGCCAAATTGGAAGGGTGTGTCCAAATGGGAAGCTGATTTTAGAAGACATCAGAGAACCCTGAACTCCAGAGGACACTTCAGAATGCAATTCAAGGAAGGGTCTGGTAACAGATCTCTGTAATCTCAGCACTCCGAAGGCAAATGTAGGAGGATTTTGAGTATGAGGCCAGCCTGGATTCCACAGCCAAATCCGACTTCACAAACAATAGATGTTCTAAAATGTTCTACAGGGGGAAATGTGGCACACACTAGAGAAAGGCAGTGCTCTATTAAGTGAGCCACAGATTCACTTGTGGCTTTCTTTTTTCTTGGTGCTAAACTGGAGATAAGAATCTCCTGGAGGCTGGGCGCTGCTCACTCACACATGGAATCCTAGCTACTGAGGAAGCTGGGATCTGAGGATCACAGTTCTAAGCCCAGGTTTTAAGTCCATGAGACTCTTATCTCCAATGAACCACCAGAAAACTGAAAGTGGATCTGTGGCTTAAAGTGGTAGAGCCTGGAGGAAAAGAGCTCAGGGACAATGCCTAGGCCCTGAGTTCAAACCCCAAGGTTGACACCCCCCCCCCAAAAAAAAAGAAACAACAAAGAAAAATCTCATGGACTTTCCAGTCTAGGTTGGCTTTGAACCGAAATCCTCCATTCTTACCCTCCTCAGTAGCTAGGATTACAGGTGTGAGCCACAGGTACCTGGCTAGTTTGTACAATTTAAACCTAAATTCCTTGATCACACAAGCTTTTGACATCCCCAACCAAAGAAGAGTGATGGCCTCTCTAAATACTGATTCTTCTGCATCCAGTGAGGGAAATTTAGGTACGATGGGGGATGGACGGGGGTTATCTGGGCCTGGGTACCCCAAGATGAGGGAAGAGGGAGGACTCTCCAGATTGCCACTGATTATGGTTTTACGTCTAAATTCTAAGGAAGATTAGAAGAGGCTTTCTTGGTGGTATGGCAGATGAAATGCACACATCAGGAGAGTCATTGGCTGTTTCCATGTCTGCCCTTGTCTCTGGTGCTCTACACAGAGTGGCACAGGCATGGGACACACAGAAATGGTCTATGTGGCCTAGTAAGCATAAAGCCCTGGGTTTGATTTCTCAGTATCACATAAACACAAAAAGCCGGAAGTGGTGCTGGAGTGAAAGGGGTAGATCATTAACCTTGACCAAAAGAAACTCAAGACAGGGCCCAGGCCCTGGACTGGAAGAAAATGGAGAAATAAAAAAGTCCATGTGGAGAAAGCATGGTCTTCCTCTTTGCTAGCCAGTGGTGCTAATGAGAAGTGACTGTATCATAAGGACACTGATTTTATCAATGGGTTATTCAGTTGATGAGGTCATAGGTTGATAGTCTGGCTGAGTAGCTCACTGGGGGTGTGGCCTATTAGGAGGCAAGCCTCATTGGAGAAAGTCGGTCACTGGGGGTGTGGTCTATTAGGAAGTGGTTCACTGGGGGTGTGGTCTCAAGGAGAAGGGCCTGATTGGAGAAAGTGGGTCCCTGGGGGTGTGGTCTATTAGAAAGTGGGTCACTGGGCTGTACCTTTTAAGAAGCTACCTTGTCCAGGCCCCTTTTTCTCTGTCTCTGTCTCTCCATCTGTGTGTCTCTTTCTCTGTTTCCTGGCCAGCCCTGGAAGAGCACCTCTACTACTGTAACTCACATTGTCTACCATGATGTTCTGCTGCACCAGAGGCCCAGAAATGAGGAGACCAAGTGGCCAAGGGCTGAAACCATGAGCCAAAAGAAACCTTCCTCGCTTACAAGTTGATTCTCTCAAGTGTCTCACCACAGTAACCAAAACTTGACGAACATAGATTTTTATCTATAAAAGCCAAGAAAAAAAGCAACTCTAAAATAAACCTCCAAAGCCTCTCTGCAGACAGAGGCTGGGATCAAGAGAAGCGAAAGTCTGTGGCATTCTTATCTCCAAGTAATGACTAAAAAGCCAGAAGTGGAGCTGTGGATCAAGTCATAGAACATCTGACTTGAGTGAAAAAGCTAAGGGACAGAGTTCAAGTTCGAATCAAACCCTAGTACACACGCACCCCCCCCCCCTACACACACACAGAAGAGGAGGAGGAGGAGAAGAGGAGGAGGAGAAGAAGGGGAGGGGGAGGGGGGAGGGGGAGGGGGGAGGGGGAGGGGAGGGGAGGGGGAGGGGAGGGGGAGGGAGAAGGAGGCATTAGCATCTTTTGAGGCTTCCATTAAAAACCTGATTCGAAGGGCTTCTCTGCATGAAATTCCTCAAAATATATTAAAAATCATTTTGATAAAAATCTGTGTTGAGGAAAAGACAAGTTGAATTCTCAGAGGCTCCATTATGGGAGCAAAAAATTAATATTTGTACTGTTTCTAAATTGGAATAAAATTGCAAGGATGCAAAATGTCCTCTTATTTCCTCATCTATAAACCAGTCACTGTTGTTAAATCAACTGTTAAAAAAAGATTTAAAAATCTACAGGAATAATTGTATTAAACTGATTGGAAATCATATTTTGTGCTATCTTCATTTATTAACTGCATCTCCGACTAAGAGGCGGTAACAGATTTTTTTTAACCCCCTCTCAACTAGAGATACACTCCAAACAATGCCGTCCACACAAGGCCTCCATCTCCTGAGTCCTGGGGCCTTACAGTAGGTGGGATGGGGGCTGGACCAGAAGAATGAAAGCCACATCATTTACATAACATTTACATATCTCACTTTGTCATCATCCACATTTAAGACCAAGTTAGAGTGAGACCTGGGAAGGGGTTCACATTGCATAGGAGGCAAGCAAGAGAGACCCCTCGATGTCAGCCAATTTCTACAAGCTTTTGGAGTTTAAAAGTAATGGTATGCAGTCGTGTTCAGGATGAGACTTGGCCAAAAAGCACCTGCAGCTCCAAACTGGGCACTGGTGTCTCTTGCCTGTAATCTTAGCTACTCAGGAAGCTAAGATAGGAGGATCACAGTTCAAAGCCAGCCCAGTTAGGAAAACCCCACAGGACTCTATCATCTTCAAAGAACTACCAAAAAGCTGGAAGTGGAGGTGTAGTTCTAAGTTGGTAGAATGACAACCTTGACTGAAAAAGCAGTGCCCGGCTCTGAGTTCAAGACCCAGTGTTGGCACAAATCAATCAATCAATCAATAAATAAATAAAGCCATCAATGGCTCTGTGAGAACTTCGGTTTTTGGACATCATTTCGATTAGCAGCAGTTTGCTTGCTGGAACTTCCCCCTCTCTTCCCTCCCCTCAGAAGAGTACCGAGATGATGCATTTTCGGGTTCAGTTCTTCCTGAGATACATGGGGATTCATATCATTGTCTTTCAGTGTAAGAGTCCACCATGCTTGGTCTTTTCCTTGCCCTAACAAGTTATCCCCTCCATTCAATGGGTCTGTGTGCACATGTGTGTGTGTGTGTGTGTGTGTGTGTGTGTGTGTGCGTGTGTGTGTACGCGGGCATGTGTGTATGTGCTCATACCAGGGCTTGAACCCAAAACCTGGGCACTGTCCCTGTGCTTTTTCACTCAAGGCTGATCCTGTACCACTTGAGCCATAGCTCCACTTCTTGATTTTTGTGTTTGAATTCCCCCCACCCCCGCCTGCTGTATTCTCTCTCATCCACCACAGGACACGGAATCCTGCCTCAGGTCACAGGTCTATGAAACCCACAGTGCCATTTCCTAGATACGGTTCAAAGCCAACCTGCTCTGGCCTCTTCCCTGTGGCATGGCACCACAGTCAGAATGAGGGGTGCCCAGTTCCTTACAAAGACTAACACCACCAGGCCATCATCTATGAGGCCAAATGGGGAAACCGAGTCCTGTAGATGGTTACCAGTTCCTCTGGGGACCTGCACTAGTGTCTCCAGGAAAGGGGTGTTCATTGGAGACTGGAGCCAGGCTGTCAGGGAAGGACAGCCAGCAGTCTGGCCTCTGTGTTTTGCTCAGACAGCCACCGTGAGGGGGAGGAGGAGGGGTGACTGCTAGGTTTGCCGTGGTCATCACCCCACATTTATTTTAGGGGTACCAGGTAGGCAGGGCCACGGGCTCACTGAGCAGAGCAGTGCCTGCCTCCAGCTGGATGCACAGTTTAGATTTCTTCTTCTTAGTCTGACACTGGAACTCAGCCTGGTGTCTGATGCTTCTGCTCATCAGAGGGTGCTCAACCAGCTGAGCCATGTCTCTAAACACCTCCTCCCCTCCACCGGCTACGTCCAAGTTAGCATCTGACAGATGTCAGCGAGGCCTGGGGGGATTCAGAAGCTCATGAGAAGGCATCCAAAAACGGAGCCCAGAAAGTGATGCTGTGGTTCCAGTGGTAGAGTGCTAGTCATAGGCACAGAGAAGCTCAAGTACAGCACCCAGGCCCTGAGTTCAAGCCCCACAGCCAACACAGAGAGGGCAGGAGCAGGAAGAGGAAGAGAGAGAGACCAAACAAGATAAAGGAAACTATACAATAGAAAGTATGGATGGATATCTTTCTGTAAGTGTCTGGCGCCCTCTAGTGACCATTGTAGATTTTTTCCTCCCAGCACAGACAATTCTGAAAACAGTCTCCCCCCCTCTCTCCTCAGCTTGTACCCTTCTTTTCTCAGCCCCCCAGGATCCCTCCCCCACCAAGGCTCAGTTTCTAGGGAAGATCTTGGGGAAACAGCCAGGTATCCAGTTTGGGGTAACTGAGAGGAATCAAAACGTGGATCCCAGACAACCAAGAGGCTTCTCCCACAAATACAGACCACTTCATATCCAAGGGAAGAAAGAGCCAGGCACTGGGTAGCTCACGCCTGTCATCCTAGCTACTCAGGAGGCTAAGTTCTGAAGCTCGAGGTTCTAAGCCAACAGGGGAAAGGAAAGTCCACGAGACTCATCTTTCCAGTGAATCACAGAAAAAGCCAGAAGTGGCACTGTGGCTCAGTTAGTAGAGTGCCAGCCTTGAGAGAACTGGGAGCCCAAGCTCAAAGTTCAAGCCTCGGGACAGACAAAAATAGCATACAAAAGAGACAGGAGTGTTCCAGCGAACTCTGAGGTTGCTTGCTGTGAGCTCCAAGGTGGACCCTAGACCCTCAGATAGAGGGTCTATCTTCAGTAGTTTGGGGTACTCCATTCATACACAGCAATAAGTAGCCTGGCCAGAGGCACAGACATGAATTCCAAAAAACCCTCTAACTACACTGATGTAGAGAAATCATTCCTAAAAACATTCATCTTTCTGTTCCTTATCAACCCCCTGCCCAACAGAGAATACTCAGAGCAATATCCTAGTTCTGCAAAAATGTATTTTCTGAAGAAAGACAAAGGGGTTAGAAACAAGTCTCCATTGGCAGAGTACAAGCCAATGAGCCAAAGCATCAGGTACCAAGTTCAAGTCCTAGTCTTGAACCTACAAAAAAAAAAGGAAGAGCCAATTTTGACAGACACTGAGAGCTTATACCCAATAATCCTGGCTATTCAGGAAACTGTGATCTGAGGTGCCAGATTTGAAGTCAACCCAGACAACAAAGTTCATGAGAGTCTCATCTTCGATTTCTCCTCTTCGTCTTCATTTTTAATACTACATTTCACATTTAAAAGAATGGAGACCTCTAGGTGAGAGGGGGCAGTTAGAACTTCTAAAGGGCACTGCATTCATTCTATAAATAAATTGTATGTCTGGCTAGACAAAATGGCTTCAAATAATGATGTCCTGGCAGATCGGATTTCTAGGCTGCCTGCATGGAATGCCATCTGTGACCTTCCACAACTTACTTAACTGCTCTGAGGCAACATTTCCTCATTTGTGTAAAGAGGCTAACCTCACAAGACTGGAAGCTTACAGTCCAGGCAGGTAGGCAGGCACTAATGGCTCATACTTATCTTCCTAGCTATTCAGGAGACTAAAGATCTAAAGATCGAAGTTCTAAACTAACTCAGGCAGCAAATTCCAGGAGACTCTTATCTTTACCGAACCAGCCAAAAAAGCTGGAAATGGAGGCGTCACTTAAGTAGCAGAATGCCAACCTTGAATGGGGAGAAAGCTAAGGGAGAGCCAAAGGCTCTGAGTTCAAGACACAATCCCTTGAGAACATCAGAAAGTCCTTAGAACGGGTCACTCAGGCCATACTTTTTGTTTTTGTTTTTTGTCAGTCATGGGGTTTGAACTCAGGGTCTGGGGTTTTTTCCCCCCTCTGTCACTTTGAGCCACAGGGCACTTCTGGTTTTCTAATGATTCGTTGGAGGTAAAATTCTCATTGACTGTCACACCTGGGTTGGCTTTGAACTGTGATCCTCAGATCTCAGCCTCCTGGCTTGCTAAGATCACAGATGTGGTAGGATTGTAGAGTTCTCTTCTTTTCCCTGCCCTCTGCTCCCGTCCCTCCTCTTCTTCTCTCTAAAGAAAACCTGTCCCAGTCCACAGGACAGTAGAACTACTGGTATCTCCAGTGCTCCTTCTCACTGGGATGTGAGATCCAGGGACTTAGTGACAACCCTCCCCCCTCCCCCCCCCTTCCCTGCCCCAGGACCGGGGTTGTTCTCAACACAGCAGGCCTTTCTGCAGCCCCAAAGGGAGCAAGCTAGGTGAAGTTTATCCTTCCACAATGTGGCTCCCATTAGTGTGTGGATGCCACCATCTACTGGTCAAACGGGGGAATTTCCGATGCGGCAACAGCCTCAGCAGGACCTGGAGGCTGGAGGGCGCTGGAGCCTAGCAGGGGAGACAGAAGGGGGAGAAAGGCAGAGAGAACTCCATGTGTCCAGCACAAAGGAGCTGGGCTACTTGGGGCTACTTGCCTTTTCATAACCCCCCCCAGTGTGTGTGTGTGTAGAGGGGTATCTGGGCCAGGAGCGGGAGGAGGAGGGACAGAGGTGGGGGAGAGACTGGTGTTTGAACTCAGGGTCTCATACTTGGTAGGCAGATGATCTACCACATAAATCATGCCTCCAGTCCAGCTTTTGAAGGGCTATTTTGGAGATGGACCTTTTTGTGGACTTTTCTACCTGATCTGACCTCAAATTTCAATCCTCAGACCTCAGCTAGGATTAAAGTAGTAGCTAAGATTAAAGGCGTGAGCCAACAATACTTGGCTCTTTAAAAAAAAAAATTAATACATACTAATTGTACAAAATGAAGAGTCTTCATAGTGACGTGTTCATGCATGCATATAATATTTGATCATCGCACACACACACACACACACACACACACCACCATCACTAGCTCATCCTCCTTTCTTAGTCTCCTTTCTCTTCTTCACAGCACCCTTGCACTTTCTCCACACATTAGCACAAACAAGTGGCATCTCTCTTCTTGAAGCTGTCTAATATCACCTCCCATAATGATCCAGTTCCCTCTTGTTTTTTTTTTTTTCTGGCAAAAGAACCTGAATCCATTGTGCATATTTCCTTGAGGGGTATCCAGACTGATTGCCTAGTCTGGCTACTAAGAATACTACCTGACAAAAAATGGATATTCAAGCCAGGTGCTGGTGGCTCACACCTCGAGTCTTAACTACTTTGGAGGCTGAGATCTGACCATCTGGAAACCATACAGGGCAGGAATGTCTTCCAGATTCTTATCTCAAAGTAATCACAGAAAGGCCTGAAATAGAGCTGTGACTCAAGTGATAGAACACTGGCCTTGAGCACAAAACCTCAAGGACAGTGTCCGGGCCTCAAGTTCAAGCCCCATGGAAGGCATAAGGAAAGGAGGGGTGGATGGAGGTATAGTTATGGTATGCTGCCTTAGATTCCTTCTGGGTCTATACCATTTCACAAAGGACTTCACTGGCTAGCTGGTTTTATGGGATTGGTTCCCAGGGGGCCTCAACGCGCCAGATTTCCAGGTAAGTAGAGAGGCCTGGGGTGGTGAAGGGAGAAAAGCCTGCCAGGCTGAAGAACTGAGCCTTGAAGTAGCAGCCAGGGGCCTCAGCATCCAGCTGGGAGATGAACAGGACACACCCAGGGTCAGAGATGATTCTGGAACAAAAATACCCAGCTAACAGCTGCATTGACTCCGCAGGAGGGCAGACTGTGCTCAGAGGCCACGATCTCACCATCCCTACCAGCCCAGCTCTCTCTCCAGTGAAAAACAACACAAAGTACAAACACCCACCTCCCCGCTTCACACACACTGGCTGCAGGCGCCAGGCATTTCCAAGAAACCCGAGACTCAAAGAGGTTAAGTGGCCTGAGGTTACCCACACAGCAAGAATGAAGCCCAAGAGGGGGTACCCCAGAGACCCACTCACATGCCACCTGCTCAGCCAGCAGCTATGCTCTGCCCTGTGGCCTGATTCCAAGACCCCCAAACACAAAGCTCTTAGTCAAGGTCATCTGATACACAACTGACCATCAAGGGAGGAATGAAAGACAGGTAGGATCAGAAGGACAGGTCCTCAGACAGATAGACAGATGGAGACAGAGAGTGGGGAGAAAGAGGAGGAGCAGGAAGGAGAGGGGAGAGGAGGGAGAAAGGGGAGGAAGCGAAGGGGAACAGGAGAAAGAGAAAAAGATGGAGGAGGAGGAGGAAGAGGAGGAGGAGGAGGAGAGGAAGGAAAGGAGAAAAGAAAAGAGGGACAGGGAGGAGGAAAGATGAGGGAGAGAGACAGAAGAAAATCTGAGGAGAGAGACAGAAAGTGGGGAAGGAGAAAGAATAGGGAGGGAGAAGGAGGGAGGGGAGAAAAGAGAAAGGGAAGAGGGGGAGGGAGGGAAGGAAGGAGGGAAGGAAACAGGAAAAGAGAGATTGAGAGAGATTTCTGCACAAATTCTTCCAGAAAGTACCCACCCCGCCCCTGCACACACTCACTTGAACCCTTTCCATGATGAAATTACAAACGAGCCCTCTGTGATTTATTTTTTCAATCTGTGAATCTAAACAAATGATCTCCCTTCTAGGTACATTTATCGCCACATCTGTGAGAAAGAAAGAAATGTTATTATTGCTTTCAAGGCAGTTTTATCACAGATTAAAGGAGTCCAGGAAGGGCATGGGGGTGAAAAAAAAAAAAGCAAGAAAAAAAAAAAACAGAAGAAGAAAAAAAAATTGGCAGCTAGATTGGGCCATATGCCCATATACATAGGATGTTAAACCTGTTGTTGTATTTTTTTTTCTTTTTTCCCCCTGACTGGGGATTACCACAATACTTTTAGTTAAGTTGCTTTTCAAATGGAAATTTCTTTTCAAGCTAAAGATCTGTCTTTAATAGCAGGATCCTAAAAAAAAAATGCCCATTTTTTTTTTATGAATTCTCTGATCCTGGACATATAGATTTTTATAGTCTCTGAGAGGCTAGATTCATGTGAATTTCACCATTCGCCTTTGTGTTGTGTTAATGCCACAATCTGCCTGGGAAAACCGGGCCAAGTTTCTTAACTGTCATGTTAATTCGGAGACCTATTCTGTACTCTTTGACATTTTAGGACAGAATGAGGCAGTAAAAACTAGATTAGAGACAGCTTATAAGTATTATAAAAATCTAGAACTTTGCAGATGGTGGAGCATTAAGGCTTGCTGAATGGGAATTTAGCAATTCGGAACACAATTATTATTTTTTTTAGCAAAAAAGGCTATTCATTTCTAAAGTAAATATTTGGGAGCAGTGGCCAGAGGAGTGGAATGGGGGGGGAGCGGGGTGACTTAGAAAATGCCAGGGTTATATTATTATTTTAAGGAACTTATAGACCAGATTCCAAGATGTTTCAGGTTTCAAAGGTTTCTCTGTAGGATCTAAGTAAGGGGACCCCACCCCACCCCATTCTAGCCAGAGAGCTTGATTTTATTCCTGATGAGTTCAAAGATCACACAAATTATTTCACTGTGGGGGGAGGGGGTCCCATCTGTGTGTGTGTGTGTTGTTTTTTTTTCCCCTCCAGTTAAAGCAGTGCCTTGGTGTACTTAGATATTAAATGACACTACCACATGCTAAGAAATTTGCACGAATGGACAGGAAATTAGACACTGGTGTGTGTGTGTGTGTGTGTGTGTGTGTGTGTGTGTGTGTGTGTGTGTGTGTTTTACCCAATTGCTGTAAGGAGGTACCACTATCTGTTTCAAAGGAAAGCATGGCTGGGTTCAGAAAATTTTAAATCAGTTCACAGGATAAACTTAAGAGTCAATGTGTTGTTTTTTTTTTTCCTTCCTCCTCATTCCCCCAAAAGAAATAATTTGGAGTGGGGAAGGAGAAGGAAGGAAGGAAGGAAGGAAGGAAGGAAGGAAGGAAGGAAGGAAGGAAGGAAGGAAGGAAGGGAAAAAGTGAGAAAGAATGAAATAAAGAAAGAAAAATAGAGAAGGAAGAAAGAGAAGGAAAGAAAAAAGAAAGGAAGAAAAGACAAAAAGGAAAGGAGAAAGAAAGAAGGAAGAAGGAAAGAAAAGGACTTTTCTTTTTCATCATCAGCTTGGGTAGTTGAATAGTTCACATTCTTTGCCAAGCTCCACCCTGGTTTTTTTTTCTTTCCCCTAAGCTCTTTTCTAATTATCTGTTCATTTTCCCACCGTCCACACTGGCCACAAGGATGGCTTAAATACAACACCATATTAACATAGGGAAATAGCTTTCAACTTCTCCATTGATTCCCCTGAAAATGTGAGGTTGAAATGATAATTAGGTGCCTCTTCATTGAAAAAGAAGACAGAAAAACTACTTTTCAATCACCACAAGTTATTTTCTCTTCATTCTTGTATTCAGAAGAAGAGATACATTGAAAAAAAATACAAGGGAAAAAAAAAATAAAACACTCTGCCCCCATCTGCAGGGAGAGACTTGAAGTCCACAATTCTTTTCAAGTGACATAATCCAGATTGATTCGTTCAGCAGATAAAATTCAGGCCATTTCTGCCCTTTACGGGAGCAACATAATACCGGTCTTTATTCAGTAACAATGTAACATAATAGGATCGGAATGTACAAAATGAAAATTCTTAAATGACTCTGTCTCACAAGGGCCTAACACAAGCTGTGGCTTAATATAAAAAATCATTAGGCACAGATTACTAAAATGCTCCTACATTAAAGGGGTCAAACCGGGCCCCTCGATTGCATTTGGCAGGACAGAAAACTCTTTGCTGAAGTCTTGATTGTGACTTGCAAGGGGGGAGGGGAGGGGGAGGAAGGGAGGGTGGGTATCCATCCTGGTACCCAGAACTCTTGCTGGAAGATAAGAAGAAATGTAGGGAGTCAAGAGGACCCCCTAAAGTCACCAGCTCTTTTCTAGCACCATTTGGGTGCAGTAAATATTTTAAACTTGGAGTTCACTGAACAATATGAATTTCAAGATCATCAGACACGCTGGTAATTAAAACACAGAGACGATCTGGGAAACAAAACAAGAAAAAAAAAAGACATTTAAGTCTTAACCACTGGCGGCTGGTTCCACCTAGCTACTTGGGAGGCTGAGATCTGAGGATTGAGGTTCAAAGCCAGCTCTGGTAGGAAAGCCAATGAATACCAACCTCCAATTAAGTAGCAAAAAGAAAAAAGAAAAGGAAGAAATGGAATGTGACTCAAGTGATAAACTCAGGGACAGTGCCTAAACCTTGAGTTCAAGTCTCAGGACAGCATAAATAAACAAAACAAAAGCCAAACACCAAGAAAGGAAAGCACACACACACACACACACACACACACACACACACACACACACACACACGAATTCCCCAACAGCTCAATAGATGCACAATATATATTTCTGGTAAAAATTACACTATATGTATATATATATATGTACAGAGAGAGAGAGAGAGAGAGAGAGAGAGAGAGAGAGAGAGAGAGAGAGAGAGAGAGAGTGCTTTTCTATTTCCCTGTGACATCAATAATCCTTCTAGTATTGAGATTTGAACTCAAGGTCCTGCACACTGTCCCTAAGCTTTCTGGCTCAAGGCTGACATTCTACCATTTGCATCTAGATTTTTGCTGGTTAATTGTAAATACAAATCTCGTGGACTTTCCTGCCGAGGCTGGCTTCAAACCTCAATCTTCACACCTCAGCCTCCTGAGTAATTAAGATGACAGCTATGAGCCCCCAGTGCCCAGCCTATAGTACAATTTTATAGCCAAATGCTGGTCCTGCCAGTGAAGTACTTAATTTAACTTGCTTCCTGTATATGAGGCTGTAGGTTGTTTTCTAAGCATCCCTCATGATGAAAAGATATATTGATCAGATCAATGATTCTTTTCTTGTTCTTTCTGGGGGATGGAATAAAGACTTGAACTCATACCCTAAGTTCATGTGTCAACTCGGCTAGTACCCCACCACTTGGACCATGATTCCAACTCTGCCTTTTGCTTTTGCTGGTTCTATGCAAGCATTCACCACCAAACTATATGCCTAAGCCCAGCATGATCTCTGGAGTTCAGGTTTGTATCCACTGAATTCTATCCCACAGCTATCCCGACCATTATTTGATTTCATACTCAGACCAAAAAAAAAAATAAAATCCCTCTTCTGGAAAAAAAAAAGATTCGATGAAGAAAAGCCCTTATGTAATTTTTTTCGAACCTAAGAAAATTCTAGAGAACGAAACCAGGCCAAAACAAAAAGAACCAAGACAGATTCCCTGAATGGAAATGATTTTTCTTCTTTTCTTTCTTCCCTCTACAACGAGCAAAGCTCAATCTCATGTAATTCAATTCTTAAATTGGAGAGAGTATGGCTGGGTTGCTTATCTTGTTTAAATAGAAGAGTTACAAAATTCAAATCACTGAATCATGGCTGGTTAGGGGTCGCCTCAGAGCTGATTTAGCTTCTCTTCCAAACAGTGAGCTCAGTGTCAGAAAGGAGGAAGCTTGGATTGGGTCAATGTTTGTAGTAAATAAAGCATGCTCAGTGCATGGGTACATAAGCGTGTGGGGGGGGGGGAGTGGAGATTCTGCCTCTGTGTGTGAGCAACGCTACACAAACGTGTAAATATACTTATCTCCAGAATGAGCATTGTCGGCCACCCAGACCTTGTGAAATATTTGCATGAGATTACCAATCTTTTGCTGTCACTCACAGAGACCCAAATCCAATATTCAGGCCATATGGCCCTTGAAACATCCGATCGATAGGAAAACCTTTTAAAGCTGAAGCTTCCAAAAGTTGTATCAAATATATATTCGATGAGAAGAAGGTTAATTGCAGAATTGATTTCTCCGTAACAATTCAGGGCTCTTCAGATCATCTTTGGGAAATGGTGAAATGAATAGAAGGATGATAGATATTTATTCGTTTATAAGTGATTATTGCTAACCTGCCTTTCTTTCCTTCTCTTTCCCTCCCTCCCTCCCTTTCCCTCCCTCTTTTCCTTCTTCCCTCCCTCCCTTTCTTTCTCTCTTGTCTTTCTTGTTTTGCAGCAGTAATGGGACTTGAACTCAGGGCCTAGGAGCTGTCCTCAGCTTTGTTTTGCTCTACCCTAGCACTCTTCCAGTTGAGCCACAGCTACATGCCAAGTTTTGGGGTGGTTAGTGGGAGATAAGAGTCTCCTAGACTTTGCTGCCCCAGCTGGCTTTGAACTGTGGTCCTCAGATATCAGTCTTGAGTACCTAAGATGATAGGTGTGAGCTACTACCAGGCATGTGCTACTTTTCTTAAGTGGGCCACATATGTGTGAGCAGATGCTCGTGTGCATGTACATGCGTGTGTATGTGCTGGAGAGAAGACAGAGCTTGACACTGATGGGGTGCTGGAGGATGAGAGAAGGTACTACATGAGGTCTTTGCTCTGTGACCTCCCAAGGGCCAGCTGCCAATGAGTCTTGGGGATAGAGCTTCAGGGAATAAACTAAAGGACCTCTGATTTCCATGGTCCTAGCCCATCGTGTCTGGAGAAGAAATGTCAGAATGAGGGGCCCAAGGGGTCTGGTAATACCTGACCTCGGTGGTCCAGATTTCTCCAGCATGACAAGGGCACATCAGCTGTCTGTTGTGTTCCTGGAGGAATGACAGGCCTTCCTGTCCAGGGACAGACTGAAGAAGAGAGTGAGGTGTCACAGGCCAGAGAGCAAATGTATTATTGCAACCCTGCTGAGACAGAAATGACATTCTTGGATCCCTGTACTATAGAGGATCTAATCTTACCGCACCTCTTGTACCCACAAAAATATTGACAGACAGTGTCATGGAAGGGGACCCCTGGAAACACTGACAGCTCCGCTTCCCAACGAGATTGTCACGAGAGGCCTCAAGATGTTTCAGCAAAAGGGCTAACCCAAAGCACTCCAGAATGTTCACATCCTTCTAATGTGACTTCAGACATCTAAATTAATTTCGTTTCTTCTGCTAGAAAAGAATTCTGCCATACTGGCAGGTGTGCTCAGAAGAGCACTCCGATAAAATTCATTAGAAAAGAATTAAATTCATCACAGAAAACCGAGTCAATTTTATTTGGTGAGTAGTTCCCAATTCAAAAGACCAAGTGATCATTTCTTTGCGCGATACGAACAGCAAGGCAGGTCTCCAGAACAGTAAAGTGTAGGAGGATTTGCCTACAGTCCCCAGCCTTCCCCAATACTTGTAGATGTCAAGAAGAAGTGGCTCACAGCCACTAGCCCCGCCTCCTAACAGAGCACACCCCCACTGCTCTACTTCCTCCAATCAGGCCTCGCCTTCTAGCAGACCACACCCCCCCAGGGACCTACTTACTCCAGCCAATCCACGCCTCCTAATAGACCACACCCCTAGAGGCCTACTACCTCCAATCAGGCCTGGCCTTCTAGTAGACCACACCCCCCAGGACCTACTTTCTCCAATCAGGGGTCACCTCCCACTTTTCCACACCTCCCCATAATACCCATTCAGTTGTGAATCCCGGAAAGGGTTAATCCTGATCCAATCACTTTCCCAAAGCCCCCACATCTTGGGGTTCCCCCATTTCAGTAGCACCTGGTGCTCCATTTTTAGGGAATGCCAAGCCTTGAATATATGAGCCTCTATAGGTCATCAGGTACCCCAAACCACAACACTATTTTTTAATCCTTGAGACGGGTTGGGCAGGGGAGGACATCTATGTAAGAAAAGGGAAGAGCTGCCCCCCCTAAAATCTGCAGTCCCCTACCAGCTTCTGTCTTCATCCCAGACATTCCACTTTTTCCAGAGAACCCAGAAACCCGAATGTGTTAAGGAAGAAATCTCACAGTTTCAGGCTGTTTGCAACTAATTGAAAACAAATGTGTAAACATGGTATGCGCCAATCAAAACACACCTGTAGGCTGGATCCAGCCACCAGGATACCCTTAAGGTTCTCATGACCCCACTGGAGCCCCACAGAGAACCTTGCCTTCTCTGGGCTGGTCAGCTCACTCGCCCCAAGGGAACAAGCAGCAAGAAACAGGCAAAGGACATATCTGAGGACAGACAGTGCTTTGCCTGTCAATCATCAGTGTGGGTGTGGCCAAGAGCTAATGAGAAGCACAGAAAAGGGGCGAGGGGAGGAGGGAATGTGGGGAGAACTCTTTGACCACCTGCTGTCAGAATGGCATTCTCTCAGATCCTCTTTGCAAGCCAGAGTTAACACTGAGACAAAAATCATGGTTGTAAACAAGGTGGAGTGGTTCAAACCTGTAATCCCATCTACTCTGCAGGTGGAAACAGGAGGATCAGGAGCTCGTGAGACTCTGTGTCCAAAATATTAAATAAATAAAATTTAAAAATGCACAGCCAGGCGCTAAGTGACTCGTGCTTGCTGCAATCCTAGCTTCTCAGGAGGCTGAGATCTGAGGGTTGTGGTTCAAAGCCAGCCTTGGACAGAAAAGTCTGGTGAAACTTTTAAATCTCCATTTGACTACTAAAACGTGGAGGTATGAAGTGTGGCTCAAGTGGTAGAGCACCAGCCTCAAGAGAAAAAAAAAAAAAGAAAAGAAAAAAGCTAAGGGACAGCAACCCAAACTCTGAGTTCAAGCCCTAATAATCCTAAAATATACAAACAACAATAACAACAACCAAAAAGGACAATCCAGGAATCGGTGATAAAATTCTGTTCCCTCCAGCAATAGTATCAGCCAGGTGTATCACTTCACACACTCAGACCTTGGAAGAGAGGCTTGAGAAGTGAATTTAGAAAATCTTTTCTTCAAGGCTCATCTCTTCCTTTGCAAAGCGCGTCTCTGCGTCTTGCAGGGCTACAGAGGGATGTTTTGTGGCTTTGATCTTTCCCCAGTCTTCAAACTTCGTCAGCAAGAGCCAGATCTCGGGATAATTACAGAATGCACAGCTTTGGGAGGTCTTTCCTTCCATTGCATGATATTTAGTAGTGCCAGTCTGAACATAAATACAATTAGATTTGAGAGTTCTATTACAAAAGCCAATAAAACAGGCCTCGGTAGAGATTGGAAAATTATTTAACTTTTTCTTTAGAAAAATATTAAAACAGTATTATCACATCAATGAGAAGCAAAGACAGGAGAGACAATCAAGTTATCTTAAACCTCCTTGTATTTACTCATGTGTGAAAACGTTATGTCTGGTCACATAATTGCCAATGGTTCTGAGAAATATTTCATATTTTATAATGAACATTAAAAGAGTTTGTGGATCATTACTTTATATGAGTTCCAAAGTTATTACATAAAACCCAGTAGGAATGGTTATAAATTATCAGATCCTCCAACCTAGCCTTGGAAAACATCACATAGAGACAGAGACGTTGGCAGACAGAATTCATCAAGAAAGGTGAGACAGTGACAGAGAGAGAGAGAGAGAGAGAGAGAGAGAGAGAGAGAGAGAGAGAGAGAGAGAGAGAGAGAGATCTCCTACATTGCCAGATGCTCTGGTGGCTTATACCTGTTAGCCTAACTATTTGGAAGCTGAGATCTGAGGATCATGGTTCAAAGTCACCCCAGCAGGAAAGTCTATGAGACTTCTCTAAAAGAAACAAAACAAAACTGGAAGTGGCGGTAGAGGTATAGCTCAAGTAATAGGGCACTGGTCTTGAGAGAAAAAAAAAAAAAGAATACTCTGATTTGTCAAGCAAAGATCAGAATGATGCATTTTGGTTGCTATTTTAAAGAGATTCCAAGGAAGTAATAGCTTAACTCACTCAACACACAAAAGCTTCCTTGGAGCAAAAGAAAATTCCTTCTTAGACTCTAGCCTCACTTCCTAACTTTCTTTATTCTATCCTTGGCCTTAAGGTCATCACAAAATTCTTGAACTTCTCAACACAGCATGGGGTTAAAATACTGTACTTAGAGGGCTCATCTGATCAGCACAATGATTTATTTTCACAAAGAAGATCCTGCCTTCTTTGAAACCAGAAATACTCCGTAGCAACTGGAGAATGTAGAACAGTCTGAGAAACACTTATTTTTTTTTCTCTCTCTCTCTCCCTTCCTTATTTCCCTTTTCCTTTCTTCCTCCCTCCCTCGTTCCCTCCCTCCCTTGCTTCCACCCTTCCTTCCTTCCTTCCTTGGTTCCTTCCTTCCTTCCATTGTTGGTGTTGGTATTGGGGCTTGAACTCAGAGGCAAGGAACTTTTGCTTTAGCTTTCTTGCTTAGAGCTAGTGTTCTTCTACTTCAGCCACAGCCTTAATTCTGCTTTTCTGGTGATTCATTGGCAATAAGAGACTCACAGACTTTTCTGCCTGGGCTAGCTTTGAATCTCAATCCTCAGATCTCAGCTACCAGGGCATCTGGGATTGTAAGCATGAGCCACTGCTGCTCAGCTAGCTTTCTTGCTTGATTTTCTTTTCTTTCTTTTCTTTTTTCTTTCTTTCTTTCTTTCTTTCTTTCTTTCTTTCTTTCTTTCTTTCTTTCTTTCCTCCCTCCTTCCCTTCCCTCCTTCCTTCCTACCTTCCTCTCTTCTTTTCTTTTTTTTCCTTCCTTCCCTCCCTCCCTCCTTTCTTCCCTCTTTTGCTCTCTGTGTGCCTCCGTCTCCCTCTTTCTTTATTGACTGTAAAATGGGCTGGCAGGCAGGGCTTCAATTAAAAATACAACCTGTTTGAGAATGACAGCAAGGATCTATGGACTTAGTTTTCTTCTCCTAGTGTGAGGACGCAGGGAGCTAAGTCAGGTCTCTGTGGTCCCTGAAGAGGCAGGAGCTATAGACAGGGACAATCTACAGTGGATCCTGAGAATTCCAGGCACCTCGTTCTACAGGGTGAATCCAATCATCCCAGCTCTCCTGGCAGGTTTAGAACCTGCCTCTCCCCCCCCCCCCCCCCCCCCCCCCCCCCCCCCGTTAGCCAGGCCCCTCCCCCCCTTTTCCATGGAGCAGCTGTCAGGGAGGAATTCCTCAGCAAAGCAGATGTCTTAGGGAGAATTTAAAGCTCTGAGTTTGGAGGCCAGATTCTGACTGTACTTTGAATTATGTCTGCCTCAATCATTATGCAGTCATTCACATATATTTTCGACATCAATATTGTCTGCAAATATTCCCCCGTTTTCAATTCTATTTATATGCTTTGATTCTCTACTGTTACTTCCGCTCTGCCCATGTCCTCTAGATTCCCAGAGCCCTCCTACTGCAGATCATGGTCGCAAATTACTTGTTTAACTGGGGAGGGGGGTGACGTTTGATTCTAAACCATTTCCCAGCAGAGCCAACTAAAAAAAAAAAAAACCCAGCATACACACACACACTCCCAACATATCACCCAAACTCTGTAACCTATTTAGAATTTGACCACTTTGGGGGATCAAATTGAGAAGTGTCTTCTCTTCTCACAGAGAGTAATTTTGTTCACAAGAACTAGAACAACAACAAAAGATTATGAAATTGCAGGGTTGGGAGGGGATGGAGGGGAGGGGGGAGAGTAATGAAAAGTGTGACATGGATGGAGATACATTGCACTCATAAATCCATATTTTGGATGGCAACCCCTTTGTACAACTAGTTAAAGATAATAAAAATAATACTTAAAAATGAAAGATTACAGCAATGCTGACTTCTAACATGGGAGAAACACGGCTTCTTGATTATTTCAGAAATGCTAATTCAGTAAAATAGGAGAATGTTAGTGAGTGAGTATGTGTCAATATTAGGGTTTGAACTCAGGACTTGAGTGCTATCTCCCCCACCCCCCCCCCTCTTTTTTCCTCTCAAGGCTGCTGCTCTACCACTTGAGTCATACCTCTATTTCCAGATTTGGGGTGGACAGTATGAATCTCACAGACTTTTCCTGCCCAGGCTGCAATCCTCAGATCTCAGCCTCCTGAGTTGGCTAGGATGACAGGCCTGGGTTATTAGCTCAGGTAAAATAAGAGACTTTGATGGAATGACAGTCCTCCGTTGGAAAACAAACAAATAACCCTAAAGGAAGGTGTCAGCGGCCATATGGGAGTTAGCACGTGGAATTACCTAGGTACTTTTAGGGCCTAGAAGAGTAAGAAGAAAAGTAGCTAACTTGAAAGCATCTCAATGAGGCTCCAGGAAGGCCCCTAGAAATTCCCCTTCTGAACCTGCCAGGTATCAATGTCTGTGTCATTTCCTGTGGGGTCAGGGCCCCCCATGGCAGTTGTAATCTGTCCATTTTCCCAGCATCCCTCTGAGGAATTGTTTCTGACAGTGCCACTAGGTGGTGCTCACACTACACCTCTTCAGCTTCGGAGGGGAGAGGGGGTTACAATGAAAACATTAATTTAGTATGAGATAATTTTTGACGTAAATGTAAAATGGTACCCATTCGAACTCAGTAATGAGGCATGGTGCATTTCTACAGCTCCTAATTTGACTAGTTAAATGACTCCATTACGTGTCTAACAGACAGAAGCAAATAATTTCTGGTCAGTTGATGTTCACTTACCCGTATCATTTTGCATTGAAAATAAAGTATCTAATCTACAATTCCTTTGTCTTAGGCTTTTTTCTTTCTTTTCTTCTTTTTTTTGTGGGCTAAGATTATTAAAGCAAATATAGTTTAATAATTTCAGATCCAACCAGCACAAACTAACAATGAAACCATTGGAAAGCATGGGTGACAGAGTTGGAAAACCAGAAATCCCTCCCCAAATGACTCCAGCCTTTGACCTTTGGCTAAGTCTGGATGCTAACAATGAGTCTTAGACTTCAAAAGAACAAAGTGTCTGTCTCATAAGTCCACTGTCTTCTGTAACCAGGGAGAGAGCTGCACTGTCCCTAGTTAATAACCGTTACTAGTCAAAATGCATTTGACAAATCAAAGAAAAGCTGCTTTAATAAACATTATCAAGTGATAATTTTACTCCAAGGGGTGGAGGAAGGAGAGAAATAGTTAATATCGAATCTTACTGTTCCTCGTCTAAATGCCTCCCCCCCCTTCCTGCTAAAAACAAGTTTAGAATTAACGTGTATCAGTTTCCACATATTACAGGCATATCTGGTAGAGACAGCTGTGTCTCTCCCCTCTTAAGAGCTATATGATTAAGTTATGAGATATCATGTCATTCGAACTTTCTTTCTATTGGTCACCTTTCAGAGACAAAAGCCTTTTTTTTTTTCCATAGACCGTTTTAGGTCTATGAAATGACAGAACGTCCGATGCTGTAAATGTGCAAGTAATTATAATGATGCACCTGTGACTCTTATTTTTTTTTTTTTGCTTACAAAGTCTATCTATAAATTGCTTTTGTAATAGCGTTGGGAGCTGATGGGGAAAGCTACTTCCAGTCTA
Source organism: Megascapheus bottae (assembly GCF_031878675.1). Taxonomy (NCBI): domain Eukaryota; kingdom Metazoa; phylum Chordata; class Mammalia; order Rodentia; family Geomyidae; genus Megascapheus; species Megascapheus bottae. The sequence continues at coordinate 10,777,151 of NC_143539.1, forward strand.
CACCAGCAGCTGGTTGCTCAGGGAGGTGAGCTCAGGCTCTATGGGGTTCTGGTCTCCGGACCTTGAGGTAGATTGTGAAATGACAAACCCCAGCCATCTCATCCCCTAACCCCAAAGCAAAAGAACACAGCACAGTCGTGCATGCACAGGAAAAACCTGTAAGACTCTTATTTCCAATGAATCATCAAAAAGCTAGAAGCGGTGCTGTGGTTCAAGTGGTAGAGTATTAGCCTTGAGCAGAAAAGCTCAGGGACATCACCCAGGCCCCGAGTTCAAGCCCTAGGACCAGCACCCCAAAACAATAAAATAAAATAAGATAAAATAATAAATGGACACAGCAGAGACACAGGGGAGCAGAGAAAGAAATCTTCCAAACTCAAGGAAAGCTCTATGTCTCTATAAACAACAGATTAGCATCGCATATCGTATCTGTATGGAGCTGGAGGTTGGGGGAGAAACTCGACATGACCACTGAATGAATCCTTTTAAATGATAAACATTTTTCATGCAAAGTAACATGTTCTTTGACCCAATTAAATACACTAAAAAAAAAAACCCTGACTGGAGTGCAGACATGTCTCTATTATTTATTAGTGATGTGTTCATGTTTTTATTTCCGGGGGCTGAAATCTGAATATTAAGGTGCAAAGCTAGCCTAGGAGGAAAAGTCCACATGAGACGTTGATCTCCAATGGATCACCAAAAAAAAAAGCTGTGGCTCAAGTGGTGGGGAGTGTTAGCCTTGAGCATACAAAAGCTCAAGAACAGGGCTCAGGCCGAGTTCAAGCCCCAAGACCAGTACACGCATGTGCACACACACAAATCCCTTTATGTATGTGTATATAAACCTTTCAGCCATTTCCACATGAGCAACAGAGGACACAGAACTGTCTTTTGATGTGATGGCACAGGAGGAATGTTAACAGTGGCTCACCCTGCATTGCAATGTTCAACTGATGGAACTCTACCACTTGCTCAGAAGCTATTACTCTCCTGTGTGAGACCAGATACTTGCTCATATTAGAGTCGATGCCTGGTATTCTCAGCGACAGCCATATGGGCTTTTTGGTGGCATGGAGAGTGAATGATCTAAGCATATCCAAGAAGGATCTGGACTTCTGATCTGGTGTAGAATTTACTGCCTCAGAGCTATCGCTGGACAGGTTCTGATGAACCTGGGCTGTGTGTGTTGGGTAAGGAAACATGTCGAGTGTGTAGGAAGGAAGAAAGGCTCGTAAAGGAGGGTTCCTTGGGGCCTTAAGTCAGGGCCCCTCCCTGTAGACTGCCTCTTTACCAGGAGCACTTGACACTGTATACATCCATTGGCTGGGAAGGATCCTTATCTGTGCCCAGTGAACAGGGGCTGTCAAAGAAGCAAATTCTATCTGAGGGTGAGCTCCCATATTAGCCACACCTGGAAGATATCGACCCCTCGTATACACACAGAGAGAACCCCAACCCAGAAAACACCCAGGTGCTTTACCCATCGTGCACACAGAAAGCACACAGAATGAGAGGGAGGAAATGTGGTTAAAAAAAAAAAATCTCTGAAACCCACAGCAGAAGCCAGCACTTCTGGTAATGCTGCACTCTTCTTCCGGCACCAAGGGAGTCAGAAATGGTGTGACTCTCACCCCAAGAACAAAGGTAGGTCTGTCAGTTTATCCTGCCTGTCATTCTAGCTACTCAAGAAGCTTGCAATCAGCAAGAGCGAAGTTCAAAGACAAGTCAAAAGACTCTAAGAGGTGCAAGTGGAAGTATCACCCCAACAGTAAACTAGTAGTAGCCTTGAGTGAAAAAGTTCAGAGACAGCCTCCCGGCCCTGATTCAGCCCCCATAGGGAAACCAAAAGAAAACACTGCTGTCAGGCCAGTAGTTCACTCTTGTATCCTAGCTACTCAGGAGCTTAAAAATCTGAGGACTGTGGTTCAATGCCAGCCCAGATACACAGATCCATGAGACTCTTATCTCTAGTTAACTGCAAAAAGCTAGAAGTAAAGCTGTGGCTTGAGTGGTAGAGCAGAAGCCAGAGGTAAAAAAACAACCAAGAGCTTAGGGACCTGAGTTCAAACCCCAAGACTAACACGAAGAAGAAGAAGGAGGAGGAGAAGGAGGAGGGGGATGGGGAGCGGATGGGGAGGGGGAGAGGGAGGGGATGGGGAGCAGGAGGAGGAGAAGTACATGACCAAGTTCCATTTCCAGCCTGTTTTTCTTTTTTAACACATAGGAGGCAGAGCACTTGATTTATTGGAATAAGAAATGATGACTACTTAAAAAAATGAAAAATAATGATTTGCCTTCATGTCTATAAAGGGAAGACAGAAGCAGATGCCAGTATGAGACAAGCAGTTTCCAAAGAAGAGGAAAATATTTCCCAAGGAAAAATCAGCACCATAGGTAAATAGGTGAGAAAGAAAATTCAGACTGGACATTCTGGGAACCAGCAAGAATTATGTTAGATTTTTATGCAGGAGAACACAAGGAAATGGAGGGGAATGATTAGTAAATGTCTTTTTTTTAAAAAAATATTTAATGTGTGTGTGTGTGTGTGTGTGTGTGTGTGTGTGTCCACACATGTGTTGGTACTAGGCCTGGTTACTCTCTCTGATCATTTTTGCCACTTGAGGCATAGCTCCACTTCTGGCTTTTCACTGCTTCACTGGAGGTAAGGGTCTCACAGACTTTCCTGCCCAGGTTGGCTTTGAACCACGATCCTCAGATCTCATCCTCCTGAGTAGCTAGGATAACAGGTGTAAGCCACTGTCTTTTATTTAAAAAAAAAAACACCTTTAAAAAAAAACTAGAAAAGTGGCTGTGGATGAGAGCCCTTAGCCAACACCTATATTTAATAAGGACTCTGAGAGAGATCGAGGAAATTAAACACTGGTAAGCTTGACTCGAGCAGTGGGGGAGATATTGGAAACACTAATCAAGGACAAAATAGGGAAAGTTATGATTTAATTAAAGATATTCAGCATGGATTCACAAAAGGGAGATCATACGTAACAAAACTAATAGAATATTTTGAAAAAAAGTAACACAAAAAAGGAATTGAAGAGAGAAACTAGGGGTATAATTTACTGGGACTTTAAGAAAGCGTTGATGCCCTCACTTTACAAAAGACTAATAATCTCTCCAGCAGTGAGGAAGTTGTGCATAGTTGGGGAGGGAGGGGGATTGGGGTGGAAAATGAATGAAAAATTGTGTGAAACTTGGGATGCTCTGGTATTACCATACAGACATCATGGGCTGGCTTCTCAAGATTAAGTGTTTTGTTTCTTTTAATTTTAATTTCTTAGCTATAAGACATCTTTAGTTGGGTGACAGAGATGCAAGCCTGTAATAGCCAAACAAGTCAGGAGGCTGAGGTCTGAGGCTCTCGGTTGGAAGTCAGATCATATAGGAAAATCCATGAGACTTTCATCTCTAATTAACCACCAGAAAGCCAGAAGTGGGGTTGTGGCTCAAGTAGTAAAGCCCTAAGGACAAAAGCTTGGGGCATTTCTCAGGCTCTGAGACCACCACAACTCTCCTCCCATCCCCCACAAGATGACTTACTAAAATGTGATGGATCTATGACTGATTTTTCCAACATGTTGTGACCACATGTCACTAACTGCCACAGGAATAATGAACACAACTGAAGATGAAGAACAGACTACAGAGGAGGTAAGTTCTGTCCTCAGGACCCGGGGCACACCTCAGCACAGACATATTCACACCCTAGACACACACATACTCATGTACCCTGATGCTTTCCAAAGATGCACACCTGTACATCTCCAACACACCTTTGTAAACTGAACCACCAGCAAATCCAGGCCTACAGACCCTCCCCCTTCTCCCCACCAGTGACCGAGAGCCTGCGTGCTCTTCCCAGAAACTGTTCTGCTATTGTAGGTAGAAAGAATTAATTAAAAGGTGTAGGAGAAGCCAATATTGCCCAGTAGAAAATACAGAATGGAGAAAAAAGGCTCTTTTAGATATCTCAAAAGAACTAATAAATAACACAGGAATAAAAAAAGAGACAAGCGATACACAGGGACCAGGAGACACAAAAAAAGATCTTTGTTATGACAAGTCAAACCAGACCCGAATACTTTCCCTGGGGGGGGGGGGATAATTACGCTGAAATTCCCAATGGGCCTATTTCTCACACTCAGAGACAGTGACATAGATGTGACATTATTGATAGCCTGGAACAGGGGGTCAGTTCTCTAAACCCACCCTAACCCCCAAAGTTGACTTGGGAAAAACAAGTGAATCACAGAACCTTGAAGAACTCTCCAGAACCCAGAGTCCATCCTGAGAATTTAGGATGAAATGGCTGACCAGTGGTGTCAGAAGGTGTGTAGTTATGGGACAATCACCCGGCAGGTTGTCACAACCCTCTTAATAAGATACAGTCACTCCTCTTTGGATGGCCAGGCACAGAAAAATTCTGTGATTTCCAAAGTTAGGGGCACAGAAAAGACATGGATTTGGACACCAATGCTTTCATGTGTTAGCACACGTTGAACTTCTTTTACCTTCTACACCACTCATTAATATTATAATGTGACTTGCACAGTATCCATATTTAAAAGGTCAGTTAGGATGAGAAGTTACAAACTGAAGGCTACATGGCCTTCTCGTTAATAAGGAGAAGGTTGTCCCAACCATCCCAGCTCCTGTGCCAAGGAGACAAGAGTGTCATTCCAAACTACATTTAAAATTATACCTCTGTTAAGCAAAATACCACTGGCTCACATCTGTTATTCCAGCTACTCAGGAGGCTGAGATCTGAGGATCTCGGTGCAAAACCAGCTTGGACAGGAAAATCCATAAGACTTTTTTTTCCTCCAATGAACCACCACAAAGTAAGTAGACCTATGGCTGAAGTGTTAGCCAACACTAGCTTTGAACACAAAAGTTCAGAGATATCATTCAGGCCCTGAGTTCAAACCCCAGGTCTGGCACACACACACACACACACACACACACACACACACACACACACATATTTGTATATATCACTCTAATCTCTGCCTCCCTCTTTATTTTTCATCATTTTAACTCCAGAGATGCATTTGGCTTAAATAGTTACGAATTCATATTCAGAGAGTATAAAATAAAAGGGACATTTTGCTTTGCATTTTAGCTTTGTCTAGTCAAGGCTGGGTGCTCTGCCCTTTGAACCACATCTCTACTTTGGGCTTTTTGCTGGCTCATTGCAGATAAGAGTTGCACTAACTTTCCTGCCCAGGCAGACTTTGAACTACTATCCTCAGATCTCAACCGCCTGAATGGCTGGGATTATAGGAATAAGCCAGCAGTAGCTGGCTATCTTGTCTTTTACAGCAAGCAAAAATCTAATCACTGCCTTACATAACATATAGTGAAAACTAACCCCCCTTTCCATATCATGCCTTGCTCTGCTATTGTTAAGCTTTTCCCAGCATCCCAGGCCCAACATGAACCCAAGGGTTGGCAAGGGAAAGCAAAGAGTTAAAAAAGTACCAGTCAGGAATATTTCTTGAAATCAGTCTTTGAGAATCATCTGTCAGTCAAACAGAAATTAATGACAACATGTGAAATGAAGAAATCTATGTAAATTAAACACAACCATGCTATATAAAAAAAAAGTTTAGGACAACTTGATTGTTAAATAATTACACATACGCAGGTGAATTTTCAATAAGCTCTGCCTGGTTGGAATATGGTTTCATAGAACTTACTTCCAAATCTTTCCAGAGTTATGTTTAAGTCCTGGACTATCTTTCTCATTTTCACCTTGAGTTAACTTAGGCGATAAGAAAGAGCCAGCCTCCAGCCAGTGCAGAAAGTTCTGTGATATTCTAGGCATATCAGCATCCAAGGCTGATGGGAAGACACAGCAACAGCTAAAAGGTTTAGATCTCCCATCTCAGAAAGAGAAGGAGGTTCTGGTAACAGATGCCCAACTCATGACAGATAAACTGTGTTCACGAACACCAAAATGTAATCATATCGATCATTATAAATACCCTAAACCTGTTTTGTTGTTGCTTATGGTGCCTGTGTTGGGGCTTGAACCTAGAGCCAGAGCATCCCTAACCTGTGATGCTCAAGACTGGTGCCACAGCACCACTTCCAGGCTTTTTGTTGGTTCATTGGAGATAAAAAGTCTTATGGGCTTTCCTGCCCAGGCAGGATTCGAACTAAGATCCTCAGATCTCAGCCACCTGAGTAGCTAGGATGACAGGGGTGGCCTGGTTTTAAGAAGTAGCTATTGCGTTCTGTTGCATTTGTGTTGCCACCCCAGCCCACTGGGGATGAGGGGCAAGCAGCCCCTGTGAAGATGGAAGGTTCCTTCTGGATCTTCTGCCCTCTGTCCTGGTAGGAAACCATGGTTCTCACATTGAGTCCAATGTCTCTGAACTATCATCTACGACTTCGGTTCTTGCGCCAAGCCTTCTGGAATATTCCTTCCTCTGGTGTCTCAGTAAACTTCCAGCTCCGAGGACTCTTGCAAAGCCTAGTCTGGGATATTCCTTCTCCCTGGCCCTGACTTTCCACCAGGGAGGCCATAGACTATTCTAATCAACGCAGAGGCCAAGGGAACAAGCTGTAACTCCACAAGGGAAGACTGAAGACAAGACCTTGCTACACAACTCCATGACTGAAATGGACTCCAAGCGCCCTCTAAATGTACTTTGAAAAAAAAATAAGAAAAAAGAAAAATAAATAAATAATAATCAATATACAAAAAAATTAAAAAAAATTTACAATATACAATTTGTAAAATTAAGGAGCTGAAGATTACTTAGGAGAAGATTTGCAATGCAAACGAACTTTCTGATTTATCGAGTCACCACGGGGTTTCTCCCAGGAGTCAATCTAAAATGGGATTTCAGCTCACACGGCGCATCTAAAATAAGACCAGGTAGCCAAAATTCAATACACAGCCCACACCCGAAACAGCTCCAGCCATACAGCCTCCTACAAAGAGAAAGATTCTCCAGGAACATTATTTCATTAAACATTTTTTTTTCAAATTTTCTTTTTTCCCAAGAGCCTATGACTATTATCTGCCTACCTTCCTTTGGTCTGTGATGCTAGCTTTTGGTAATTCCTCTTTGTTTTCTCTTTGTGCATCCTGCCCTGAAAAGATTTCTTGGAATCGAGTGTGAGTGGCTCATGTTTGTAACTCTAGCTACTCAGGAGGTTGAAATCTGAGGATCGTGGTTCAAAACCAGCGGGGCAGGAAAACTGATGAGACTCTTACTGCTGCTGAACCACCCAAAAAGCTGGAAGAACAGCCATGGCTCTAGGGATAGAGTGCTAAACGAGAGCTCAAGTCACTGAGACTATGTCTCAGTACCATAATATACCAACACACACACACACACACACACACACACACACGCATGCGCACGCACGCACTTCAAAACACTTCTGGAGACTTCCCACTTTGCTGAGGGCACAAAGTTCTTATGACCTTTGGTGGTATTAGATTTTAGCCAAAGGAATTAAGCTGAGATTTTGATAGTAGTAACTTGCCATCTGAGGCATAAATTCAGGTTTAAAATTTCCCTAAGATGCCAGAAGCTGGTGACTCATGCTTCTCATCCTAGCTACTCAGGAGCCTGACATCTGAGAACAGTGGTTCAAAGCCCTTCCTGCAGGAATGTCCATGAGACACAACCCTATAAAGGCAAAAGTGGAGCTGTGGCTCAGGTGGTAGAGCACTAGCCTTAGGCAAAAAGAAGCTCAGGGGCAAGGTCTAGGTCCTGAGTTCAAGCCCCAAGACTGGCACCAAATAATAATAATAATAATAATAATAATAATAATAATAAGAAGAAGAAGAAGAAGAAGAAGAAGAAGAAGAAGAAGGAGAAGAAAAAGAAGAAGAGAAAGAAGCAACAGCAGCAGCAGCAGCTCAGGAACATTTCTGGTATTCTGCTCAGGGGAAATACCCTAAAGTATATGGTGAAAGGAGGGCCAAAAAAGCTACATTCGTGCTTATACACTTTCTCTATGATAATTAGATAAATATAAACCATATAAATATCCAAAACCAGGGGGAAGAAGTATATTATACCAGATAGAATACTTCAGTATAACTACAGATGTATATGCATAAAAATAGCCAGGCCCTGGTAGCTCATGCGTGTAATCCGAGCTAATCAGGAGGCTGAGTTCTAAAGAGCAGGATGTGAAGCCAACCTGGTCCGGAAAGTCTGTGAGACACTTATCTCTATCAACTTTAAGGGACCAGTGGCCAGATTCTGAGTTCAAGCCTCAGTATCCACAGATACACACAGACACACACACACACACACACACACACACACACACACACACACACAATTCTAAGACTACAATTTCAGATACAAGAAGTTAGACAGTTTGAAAACACCTAGAGAAAGAATAGGTCAATGGGAAATCATTTATTTACTGAGTGCCCCAAGGACTCCTGGAAACACATCTTCAAATCTCAGAACATCAGGATGTACAAAGCTGTGTCTTGTGCTATTCTGACCCACTGCAATTTTACCTTGACCTCAAAGGCCTCCTACCTAGGAGAGCTGTACAGTGCCAGGTGTTTAAAGCTGGAAATCATCATGGCAGGTACAAGAAACAAGGTAAAATAGAGACTTTTGGGTCAGAGTCTAGTCATTAGGCAGGACCAGCTATACTGGTCTTGGGTTCTGGCTTTTAATCAAGTCTGACTAGAATGTTCTCTTAGGGATTTGAAGTGGTGTCTTCATAGGAGCCCTGGAGCTGTCTTGGATTGTCTGGTACAATTGTATCATTCAAAAAAGGAGACCTCTGGACTACCTCTGCATGGTCCATCAGGAAGTCATGTGCAATTTCCATGTCACAACTCTGGTAGAGGAAGGAAATGACAGAGTAAGATAGTCATTCGTTTCATGGATGTTACATTGACCTTACATAAAATCCTTAGAAAACCTGGCTTTCTCACCATTCTGTGTGTGCGTGTATGACACATATATCTATATAAGTGCATATTTATAAGTGTGTATGTGTGTTTTTCAAATGAACAAGTTAATAGGCAACTAACAATATTTTGGGGATGCTTACTCTGAGCCTTAAACTCGGCCCCCGGGTGCTCTCCCACTTGTCCCACACTTCCACTCCAGGCTTTTTGTTGATGGGCTGGTTATAAAGAGTCTCATGGGATTTCCTACCTGAGCTGACATTGAACTGCAATCCACAGACACCAGTCTCTTGAGGAGCCAGGAGAGCAGGTGTAAGCCACCAGCACTCAGTGCAATCAATCAATGTACCCTTCAGGCAATACAAATATAAGTAGAAAAATATGAGCTTAAAACTATAAGCACAACATGAATGCACTCTACTTTTACCAAGACTCCAAAAGGAGAAAAATAGGGCTGAGACGTTAGGAAAAGAGATATAGGTCTGGAATGTAAGACTTTCATTATCATCAGGTGTAGTCGAGTGTTAAAATATGTTCCTGGGTCTCCTTAGGTGCAAGTTTATAAGGCTGACTGTAAAATAGAGTAAGTGCTTTCTTTATCGAAATTGAGACACAAAATTGGCAAAGAAGTTTCTACATCCCTGGACCAGAATACAAGATGAGGCTGTTGGAGGTGGGAATTGTATTTGTGGGGACAAAGATGGCTGGAGGGGTTCCTGGGGCTTGAACTCAGGCCCTGGGCATTGTCCCTTAGCTTTTTAGCTCCAGGCTGGCAATCTACCACTTGAGCCACAGCACCACTTGCAGCTTTTTGCTGGTTCTTTGGAGATAAGCGTCTCATAGACTTTCCTTCCCAGGTTTATTTGAACCCTGTTCCTCCTAGATTAGATGACAGGCATAAGCTACTCATGCCTGGGTACCTGTTTTCCTTTCTAAACATAAAGATGGTAGTGCCATGGAACTCATGGCGAGAAGAAAGGAGGTAATACTTTGCTTAAAGAACATAGGGCATTCTGATCTTTTACCAAGCAATCCATGAAAAAAAGTACCCAGTGATGGAGGAACAGTGGTGAATGGAGACAGCCAATCCCCAGTCTCTCTGGCTACTCACCATGGAGTAATACTGAGCAGTATTCTCATCCCATCTTTCCTGTCTGTGCAGTCCAGAGGGTCTCATTTTCATTATCACTGAGATCCTGGTATTCAGGCTCACCAGATAAGAAGAGTTACCCTCTTGTGGGTGGCCCCCCACTTTTAATGGCTGACCCACCATTTTGAAATATTGACCCTACCCTACAAGATTCCTGTATCCTTCACCCTGGATGAAGAGATGCACTTCTACTGGGCTTCTCCTTGATATCACTCCCTCAGAGAACCTTCTAGAAAACATTGCAGCCCTGGATATGTTGCACAACACTCTAGGGCCCACAGAAGGGGTGGCACATTACCTGGCAGATCCAAGGGCTTGCCATCACCAGCCAAGAAGTACCACATGGCAGGGAGTTTGGGTTTCCAGCAGGCAGAAGAGGAGGTAAGCTTGCTCACTGTGTCCTGCTGTGTTTGCAGAACTCATCCAAGAGGCAGCGTATGGATCTGTGCGTGGATCTGCTGCCACGTAATGAAATGGGAACGAGAGGCAGTCCCGAATTCCTCTTTTGCACAAGCCACCAACAAATACAATCCACAAAGACAGCAGCTGCTCCTCCAATCTGCCCTGCATTTGTCAAGTTCAACTCTCTCTCTCTCTGGGGACCAAAGACCACCCTCCCCCCAGCCCCTTCTCCCCCAAGCCACACCCCAGATTTCTCATTACCTTTAGAGAACCACCCACACATCCTCTCTCCTACCCCTCTGGCATCCTCTGAGCCTCAGCAGAGGGCCTGGATTACCCAGCATCACTTGGGGTGGACTAGAAGAGCATCTCCTAAGAAAGACAGCTCCAGGCACACAGGCAGGGAGCCATCTTGGAGAACAATTGTATCAGTGCCCAGTTCTGCAAACTGCCCTCTCTTTCCTGAAGATGATCACAAACACAAAGCCACAGACAATAATAGCAACACCATCCAAATACACGATAAGGTCCAAAAAACAAAACAACAACAAAAAAAGAGCAGAATCTGGATCTAGATTGTCACCTTTTTTTTTTCTTTCTTTCTTTCTTTTTCCAGATACCTGTTTGTCATGGCTGAGAGGCTGTGCCAGTGCAGAGCAATCTCCAATACATGCCATATGCCTGATTCTTTATTTAGCGTTGTTTGGGGTGGGAATTCTTCAGAGAGAATGGAAGGTCCCTGAATATTTTGGCAAGCCAGACAAGGACACCAGATGAAATGTGTGCAGAGATGGTGTCCCTGAATGTGCCTGTGTACACACACACACACACTCGGACACACATGCACAGATTTTTCTCCCATCCGTTGCTCTCTCTATGTATAGTAACCAAATGAAAATTAAGCCCAGTGCTATGGGAAACACAGAGCAGATGCACACTGACTTGCTCATGTGTGTGTGTGTGTGTGTGTGTGTGTGTGTGTGTGTGTGTGTGTGTGTGTAGTCAATGTATGCAACTGTGAGTTTGGCCAAAAGTTTCATCAAATACCTAGGTATTCAGGTTCACAGAGAGAAGGGGATCTACCCCTCCTTGCACTTGGCTCAGATGCTGTAGGTGGAAGGCTGTTGGAGAAACAAGGCTTTCATGAAACTAAATCCCCAAGTTAAAAAGTTTGTCCAGGGAAGTGGAGTTCTGGCTCAAGTGACACAACACCAGCCTTGAGTTTCAAAAGCGAAGTGATAGCACCCAGGCCATGAGTTTAAACTTCACTACCAGCACAAAAGATAGACACAAATGTGTTCATTCATTAATTCTGTTCAATCTCTGGGTAGATTGTCCTGACACACAGTGGAGGTAGGACTTTCTTGGATCCCAGTTCCATTGATGGGTGTGGATGTGACATTTCCCAAAAGTGGGTGCCTAGAACCACAGCAGACAAACCAAACCTGGCCACGAGTCGATGATGTGTGAATAACTCTAGAGTTAGGATTGCTTAGGATGGTGGCCTGGGTTCAACTTGACTGTATTAGACCTGGCATGTGGGAGACAGTTCTCAACAAATCCCTTAATGACACCAGTCAATGATGGTAACTATTGCCTAAACCCTAGGAAAATGCCTTCTAATTCATTCTCTCTCTCTCTCTCTCTCTCTCTCTCTCTCTCTCTCTCTCTCTCTCTCTCTCTCTCTCTCTCTCTCTCTCTCTCCTCTCCTGTCTTCTTTTTCCCTCTTCCTCCCTCTTTCTTTCTCTCTCATGCTCTCCTTTTCCTACTCTGTCTCTGTTTCTCTTTTTCCCCATATCGTTGTCTTTTTCTCCCCCTCTCTCTGTTTCTCCCTCTATCGCTCTTCTTCCCCCATCTTGCTCTTTCTCCTTTTCTCTGTCTGTTTCTCTCTTCCTTTTCTCTTTTCCCTCTCTCCCTTCTCCCTCTCAATTTCTCTCTTTCTCTCTCTCTATTTTTCCCTCCCTCTGTTTCTCGATCTCTGTCTCTCTGTCTCTTTCTTGCTCTCTGCTCCAGGAAATCAGGGAACTGGAATGATGGCAGGAACCTCTCAAGGGCAGTCGTTTTCTCCTGACTGTTATCTTAAGCTTGTCAAGTTCTCAGCCAGAGCGTTCCAAGGCGAGTTAGGAGAAGCATATGGCACTCGCCCGGTCCATATGACTGGCTGAGCGTCGACCACCACTGTTGATACAATATCTCACTTTTTCTTCAATATTATGACAGCATTTGTCAATGAAAATTAAATGACTGTCAAACTTTATCCTGCTAACTTACGGCGCAACCATCAGAGAAAGCCAGCCCTGTGCCTTAAAGCCAAGGAGACCTTGTCTTTGTACTCAACCAAGAGGCTGGAAAGAAAGACGAGGAGACAGAAATGCGTGTAGTGATAGCTCACCAGGCCAGCCCCAGAATGCAATAAAAGACACTGCTAGAAGCCCAATCTTCCTTCAAGGGGAGGATGGTGAAGGGGAAGGGACAGGGAAATGTCACTTTGGGGCACAGGTTCAGGACAAGTGATTCTTTTAACGGGATCAATGACATGCATTGGTTAAAAAGAGGGGACCAAAGGTCCTTGGGGGTATGTTTAAAATTGAATACAAAACCAGGTGCTGGTGGCTCATGCCTGGAAGCTAACTATTCTGTAGGGTGAGATCTGAAGATTAGCAATCCCACCACTTAGAAGGTAGAGTAGAATGGTTGTGAGCTCAAGTTATGGATGCAAAAGGAAATCCCGTGGAAAGAGAAGGAAGAAAGGAAGGCAGGCAGAAAGGAAGCAAGAAAAGAAGGAAGAAAAGAGAAATAAAGAAGGGAGGCGATGAGAGGAGGAAAGAAGGGAAAGACAGATGGGGGGAGGAAGGGAGAAAGAAAGGAAACAAGTAAAAAGGCAAAAAGAAGAGAAGGAAAAACAAAATGAAAGATTCTTTGGGATTGAGATGAACAGATCCAATTTGTTTGCAATTTTGACTTCTCTATTTTTCTGCAAGAACAAAATCTATCACTAATTTCAGCACTGATTTTAGTGAAATCAAATCATCATGATTAGCATTAGCAAGAATTGTAAGAAGAGACAGAGGCACCTATATCAGGCCCCATGCTGGATTTCTGCTTCTGGTTTGGCTGGTATTTCTAAAATCGGGTCTTACTAGGTAAATCTTGTTCTTCCTCATGATCTTCCTTTCTTGGCCTCCTGAGTGCTGGAGCTCTGGTTACAGGTGTGCAACAGTATCCCCAGAGAGAACTTTCAGGTTTTGTAGAATTGTTTCTTCTCGTAAGAATTCTCCAGAGCTACGACTCAAAGGGTCACAACTGTCATCCCAACTATTCAGAAAGCTAAGAGCTGAGAATTGCAGATCAGAGCCAATGTGGGCAGGAAAGTCTGTGAGTTCCTATCTCTGATTAACCAGCAAAAAGCCAGAAGTGGAGCTGTGACTCAAGTGGTAGGACACCAATCTTGGAGTGAAAAAGCTAAGGGACAATGCCCAGGCTTTGAGTTCAAGTCCCAGTACTGTCACCAAGACCTAATACCAACAATAACAAGAAAAAAATAATGTATTGATATAATCCAGGCTCTTACTTCAGGCCCTAGAGCTGATACAAAGTAAATAAGTAAATACATAAATAAATGATAGCTAGATGGGTAGATTAAATAAATAAATATAGGCTCTGAGTTCAAGCCCCAGTACTAGCACAAAATAAATACTAACTTATAGACAAATGATTTGATGGATAGATGAATGAATTAAATAAGCAAATGTAGAGACATAATGTAGAGACCCAGGCCTTGAATACAAGCTCCAGTACTGATATAACATAAGTGAGTAAATACAAATAAACACATTCATAAAGGTAGAGACAGAACTCAACTGCCCATTCTTCTTTTATAGCAGGATTCAAATATTGGTTCTCCTTCAATGGATATATCAAGCAATACTCTTTTGTTCTGAAAAGTCTCCCTTTGCTAGAGATGAGCCCTAGAAGTTGGCAGAGGGGAAAGCCAGGTCCAGAGGCCAAGCCAGCCTCAGGCCTTCAGACCTGGGCACCGTTTTGGTGAAGTTCCCACACCAGCAGCCGGGGTTCCAGCCCCAGAATTTTCTCCCTGACACAAAGAGGGGCAAGCCTGGCACCGCCATAACAAAAGCCAGCGTGGGTAACAAGGTGATTGCACATTTCAGCTTGAATGCTCCGGTGTGAGCTTCGCACCTGATCGCCAGATGCTTCAAGCAGATGGCCAGGGAGGGGAGGGCCGGCTTCTGGTTGCTTCTGAGGGGTTACAGAAGAACCAATCCAGAGATCCAGTCGGGGAGTGCTGGGCTGGCTGGTCCAGCCTCTGTTCCAGGAGCCCCCCATCCCCCTCCAGCACTCTGCGAGCTCTCAGTTTCAGGGGAGATGTCTCCAGTGAGGGAGGAGACAGTTGATCAAAAGGAGCTCGGGGCCAGCACACCTCCTTTGGTCCAGTGACTATTTTGAGGTTTCTTCTCTGGATGCTCTTGGAGAACAGGCTAGGCTACATCTGTTATCCTATCCAGAAGGTCTCAATAAATAGGATTCATTTGCAAATTAATTTTTCAGCAAGTGGCTGGATGACTCATACAAAGGAGGCTCCCCTGTGGTGCTCTGCTCCGCTTCACCTGCAGCCCCCTTGACGGCTGCGTCCACTGACCTTGGCTCTCTGCACAGAGAAGTACTGTCGTTGGCCTAGCTGGCATCCGGAAGACAGGAGCAGCCCCTGAGATGAGGAGACCTGGCAAGAGGGGTGTGGCCTGTGCCAAGCAGGTCATTCTGGAGAGCAGAGGATTCTCAAAGTCCCTCCACTCAGCAGAAGCTGCTGGCAGGATCTGTGGGCCAGGGCGGGAAGGAGGCTCAGCTTGCTCTAGTTCCTGCCCAGGGTTTGCTTTCTCTTCCAGGAAATCAGTGTCCTTGTGTGCCCAGGCACACACAGCCGAGCAAATGCAAGAGGGCACACACAGATACACACAGGTGGCCGTATGTGCAGTCACACACAGATACACACATGCATGGATAGGCATAGGCACAGGCATACACACACACAGACACATCACATTTGGATATTCACATGGACACACATGCACAGCACACAGAAATACACAGGTAGACTTATGCAAGGGCATGCACACAGGGCACATATATGTGTACACATATACATCTGAACACATGGATGTACATATAGAGATTTCTAAGTATCTACAGGCACATATGTATATGGCACACATACTTGGTACCCAAAGTGAAAAGTGCACTGGCACACTCTCCTGAATACACTTAGGTGCATGCAGAGGAGTGTTCATGCCTTAGTGTACACACAAAGGGGCACATTCCCAGGCACAGACAACATGGGTATACACACATAGACAGTACCTACACATGGGACGTGCAGACATGTATACACAGAGGTACAGCAGGCAAATACATGGGCACATACGAGTATACACACCGGCACACACAATTCATGAACAGGCACACAGGTATACACACATTGGCACGCATAATACACGAACAGGTGCACACACACACACACACACACACACACACCTCACAGAGGGCATCTCCCTGAGATCCAGACGTCAGCTCTCCTCTTTTCTGAGGCACCTTCTCCACCCATCCCAGTCTGGATAGGATCTGAATTCAAAAAGGTCAGTAACTGTCACTCAGTGAATAAATGAGGGTGTGAAGGAATGAATGGATGGGTGAATCCAGTTACCAGCCACAGCGCTGGTGACACTTGATTCTCAGGAGCTCTGCTTGGCAAGTTCACGTTCTATTTGTTAGGCCAGCTGTTGGTGCCCACGGACTGTGCTTCCTGACAGGGGTAGGGGTGGACTTGGCTGAGCAGAGACCATTGTTTTCCTGGTCCTAGGAGCCCCTCGGGCAGGGTGTGTGTGTGCCCGGTGGGGGTTGGGGGGGGAGAATGCCCCTCCCTTCTCCTTGGTCTTGGCTTTCTTCCAATCAGAAACTGTCGTGTGCCCTGGTGGATAAATGACACCAGGTGGTCCGAGGAAAAGTTTCCAACTCATTCCTGATCATCAGTAGACAGGTCCAGGTGGACTGGCTGAGGGTAGGCTGCAGCTTCCCTTTACTGCAGCCATGAGACAGCTGCTTGACCTCGCTGAGCTTTCATTCTTTCTCCATTCATCAAATGAAGGATGTACCCAGCTTAGTATGTAGCACAGAGCTAGGCCCAGAGGGCAGTCAGGACTAAGATTGACCACTCACGTAGACCAGAGAAAAATGGAAGGACCACTCAGAGTAGCTGTAGAAACCTTACTCTCTCCTCTGGCTCTGGCTCTCTATTTCTCCCTCTCAGTCACAAATGCACTTTCCCACAGGCCCAGGCATTCAGTAGGTGCTCAGAAAGTGTTCTCAGCTGGACTGTGATGTTATACCAAGGTTTTCTTCTTCCCAGGCACAAGCAGAAATAGCTCTGGGTTGCCTGTTCAGAGCTCAGGACACACAAGAGGAGAGCAAGCAGCCTCTGTGGTCCTTGGGGTGGTGACAAGGCCACAGGCCAGCACCATAACAGGCAGCTTGACTGTTAGCAGACCTTCCGGCCCCCAGGCTCTCCCACAAAGGCCAAGATTAAGCCCTGTTCCTTGGCCTCCGGCCAGCTCAGATCATTCCATTTGGCCTACTTAGCAGTCCCCAGGGTGCTGGGAAGGGGGTGATTCATCACTGTCTGGGGGACCCAGCATGGAGAGAGCAAGCACTCTCCAGAGGAGCTACAGCCTGTCAGTCCACGTGACATGACAGCCAGGGTCTGCGGGAGGCCCTCCTGGTCAAAACGCCAAAGGAGGCAGCTGACATTGGTCCCAGGATGAGCAGTAATGCATGATGGGAATATCTGTAGCAAAGACAGGCACATGCTTGCATAACCTGGGTTTTGAACACCCAGCCTAGGGAAAAGTCCATGCTGGGCAGAAAGCAGGGTCAGAGTCAGGCAGACTTGTGCGTTGCTTTCCACACTCGCCCACCTAGTTGTCTCAGGCCACCTATGGTGACAAGATATTGTTGAAGCAAGTGCAAAGCAAGAAAATATTTCACATATCTACTTGAGATGGCAGAATGTGAGAGCTCAACGAACTCTACTAGACACAAACCCAGAGAGAAAAGAGCCAGGCCAAGGTCAGAGCTAGAATCCCAGTTTAAAATGGGGATGTAAGAATGCACACACTCCAGAGCTCATATCTGAGCTCTGCCACTCTTCCTACCTTTCAAGACTTCTTTCTTTCTTCTTCTTCTTTTTTTCTTTACTGCTATTCTAAAGATGATGTATAGAGGGCTTACAGTTACCACAAGTCAAGTAAAGAGTACGTTTCTTCTGAGACAATGTCACCTCTCTTTCCTCTTCCACTTTCATCTCCATCTTCATTTCTTAAAACCTCCCTGACCCTAAGGTAATTTTAAAACACATCCAGAACGATGAAACCGGATGGCTGAGGTAAGATGTGGTGGTGGAGCGAGGCACAGGCTGGCACACTGGCTGGGTTCCCTTTTCTGGCACAGCCACTGTGGCTGTACATCGGCTCAGCTTTTCCTTCCTTCTGTACAAGTAATTAAGAAACACCTGTGTTTCTCCATCAGGCTGTGTACTGGAGAAGAGACTCCCCCCCACCCACCCAGCTCCTTCATGCGTGGTGTGGAACCCCTGGGGCTGCCATCCAAGACCCACTTGCCTGCCTTTCCACCAGGAGGCCGAACCTTGAGAGCTCTTTGTGCCACAGGACCCGTCTTACAATGGCTGCGGCCTTCCGAACTTTGCAGAATGAGGTTCTGTTCTCAAGGTACTATGGTGCCAGGCTTTTACGCCTCTGCCAGCTTTTCACAAACGAACAGCTTGTATCCCCATGAAAATCAATGGATGGAACAAATTGTATTAAATTATGTAAAATGATACTAAAGAGAACGTTCTACCAGCAAATAGAAGGGGGGAAATTATATATATATATATGGCCACCCCTCCCTGAAAACCTTTTTAAAAAATAAATCTGATGAAATTATAGAAGACAATTAGGAAGGGGAAAAATGCTAAATTTTTATGACACGTAAAGATACATCTCCTGGCCATGGGCAGAGATGGAAGATTTATCTCATCATAGGTCAGACATGCGTAATTCTTTTGTGTGTCTGACACCTTTGAGTTATCGCTTTGGCCCAGTGAGAGTCACTGCCTGCTTTCCTCTCTGCCATGGAGACAGACTGAACAGAGCATGGCACCTTTAGCTTGAAACCAAATTTCCTTCTTTTGCACAAAGATTGTTTTTCCTCCCCTCGCCCCACCCCCACCTTAGGAAATAACTGTAATTAGTACTGAAGTTAGATAGCCATCTAATCTTTTGTCTATATAAGGGGAACGAAAATCATTTTAAAAATATATTTTAGCCAGCCAGACTCGGATGGCTCACACCTGTCATCCTAGCTCCTCAGGAGACAGAGATCTGAGGATTGTGGTTCAAAGCTAGCCTGGGCATGAAAATCTGTGAGATGCTTATCTCTAATTAACTGCCAAAAATGTTCAGGGATAGTGCTCAGGCCCTGAGTTTAAGCTCCAATACAGGGAACCCCCCCCACACACATCCATACAAAGCCAGCAGGGTACTCATGGTTCATGCCTATAATCCCAGGATTACTCAGGAAGCTGAGATCTGAGGATCGGTGTTCAAAGCCAGCCTGGGCAGAAAAGATGCAAAGATTCGTATCTCTGATCATCTAGCAAAACCAAAAAGCCAGGAATAGAGGTGCAGCTGAAATGATTGACTGTTACCTTGAGGGGCGGGGGTGGGGGAGAAGCTAAGAAATGATGCCTAGGCCTTGAGTTCAGGCCAGTATGAAAGAAAGAAAAGAAGAAGAAAGAGAGAGAAGGAAAGAGGGAAGAAAGGGTGGGAGGGAGGGGGAGGAACAAAGATTTCTTTTTTCTTTTTTTTTTTTGCCAGTCCTGGGCCTTAAGCTCAGGGTCTGAGCACTGTCCATGGGCTTTCTCAAGGCTAGAGCTCTACTACTTGAGCCACAGCACCACTTCTGGCTTTTTTTTTTTTTGCCAGTCCTGGGCTTGGGCTCAGGGCCTGAGCACGGTCCCTGGATTTTTCTCAAGGCTAGGGCTCTACCACTTGAGCTACACCACCACTTCTGGCTTTTTTTTTTTTGCTACATATGTGGTACTGAGGAATCGAACCCGGGCCTTTGTGCATGCTATGCAAGCATTAGGCCAAACTCCCGGCCCCAGGAACAAAGATTTTTAAGAAATACGTTATGTAAGGAGACTTTCCCTTTACGTTTCTTTGGCAAAGCACCAGAGCTGAAGTTTTGAGGCTTTTGAATGGGTAATAACTAGCAGCTACTTCTGAGCCACAGGTGACAAACTTTGTGGTTTGTGTTCCCCAAGCCAGGCAAATCCCCCACCTCCACTTGAGGGGTAAAGAGAGAACTCCCTGAGCAATCCAAAGTAGAAGACCCCCTCCTGATTCTCATTGGTCTGCAGGATCTGCACTCAGCTTGCAATTTACTGATGTGTCCGAGCTTTTGCTCAGAATAAATGCCATTTAAATCTGTGCGATTAGCCTTTTCTTTGGGCAGGTACAGAGGATGCTGTATTTACAGCTTTTCCATGCAGCAAATTGCCCCCCAAACACCCAAACAAATAACAAGAAACCTATTCTTTCTGCCTGCCTAAGGGCCAGTTAAAAGCCAGAGGAAATAAGAAATTCTCTCTCCCGTATCAGCAGGAGAAATGGATACTTTGCAGAGAGTTGAGGGTGATTACGAAAGCTTTGACTTTAAGTGCAGAGGCCAAGAAACTGACTTTTACTCTTCTATTCTGTGGAAGTTTGTAAATGAATGGAAGTCCATGGCATATTTTCTGGAGGAACAATCACATCTGTTTTAGTTCAAAGTGAAAATGAATCAAGGAGAACCTGGAGAAGAGAAGGCTTGGAATAGCCCTATAATTTAAAAAGTGGAGCAACCAGTAGTTTATGCCTCTAATCCCAGTTACTCAGGAAGCTAAGAGCTGAGGATTGTAGTTTGAAACCAGCCTGGGAAGGAAAGTCTGTGAGACTCTTACCTCCAGTGAACTACCCCCAAAATGTTCCACTCCTAGGGCACCAGTCTTGAGGGAAGAAACTAAGAAAGAATCTAAGCCCTGAGTTCAGCTTCAAAGTTCAGGGTCCCTTAGGTGACTTTGTGGCTCCATCCTGGGAGGACTGTAATGATGCCTTCTGATCAGAGAACCCCTCCATCCTGATCCCAGGCCCCAAAGGAGGTATCTACCTGTCTTTGAAGCTCTGTGTGTGTGTGTGTGTGTGTGTGTGTGTGTGTGTGTGTGTGTGTGTGTGTGTGTGTCATGGGGCTTGAATTCAGTGCCTGGGAGTTATCCCTGAACTTATTTTTTAAATCAAGATTAGTTCATGTTGGGGCTGGAAGTGTGGCTTAGTGGTAGAATGCTTGCCTAGCATGCATGAAGCCCTGGATTTGGTTCCTCAGTACTATTTACGCCGAAATGGTACTGTGGCTCACGTGGTAGAGTGCTAGCCTTGAACAGAAGAAGCTCAGCAAAAGTTCCCAGGCCCTGAGTTCAAGCCCCAAGACTGGCAAAAAAAAAATCAGTTAGTGCTTGAGCCATGATCTTCAGATCTCAGACACCTGAATAGGTAGCATGAGACAGTGGTACCCAGCTTCCAATTTAGTTAAATGATTTTAACTAAAAATAATTTTCATAAACATGAATTTAATAAACACAATTCTAGATGTAGATCTAGTTATTTCATTCTTTGGAGAGAAAAAAAAATTATACGTTAACCTAGTATCTTTGAAATGTCTCCCCATCCGTTCCTTCCCCATCCAGAAAGTATATTCAATATCATTCTTCAAAACTAAGTAAAATGTACTTCAAGACAAATGCGATATTCTAAATATCATTACGGAAGTCTTTGAAAGCAGTTATTTTTTATTTATCACTAATATTGTCTGATGTAAGAGGGCCTTTCCTATTTAATGTTCAACGATTCTAAAAACGTAAAGATGACTATCCTGAACATAAAAAAAAATAAGTAAAAATCCTCCTCCTACAGAAGGTAATACAACAAACCTTTCCCATCAGACTTTTGGAAAATTAAATTTTATTTTTGGGGGGGAAATGGGGGAAGACACCAGAATTGGGATCTCATATTCTTAGGAGGATATGCAAAAAGAATTGAAGATGCACACAGACACTGCCTGAGGAAGCACGGTTCATGCTTTTTTCTTTTCTTTCTTTTTCTTTTCTTTTTTTTTTTTTTTTTGCATTTCTGCCTGTCATTCAAAAGGCTTACAACTGGGAAATGATGTTGAACTAAAATAAGACAAGAACACATTGAGTGAAATTATACCCTGTCCTAAGAGTTGACACCCCCTTAGACAGCTCACCATGCCGTGCTGGAGCTTACCAGTGCTCTCCACGCAGTGACATTCAGATGGTTGCATAGTCACACAGAGGGAGGCGTGGGGGCGTGTGTACACCGAGCCCTGCATGGCGGCAGAAGGAACTGTGATCACCTGACCGGTCCAGTCACGTGGGCATCAGGACCAGGCTGTCCCCTGGCCCTGGTGTGTATTGTTCCACTTCCATCTGAAGAGAATTGATTTTTCTTGTGGTGGTGGTAATGTGGTGCATGCGTGTGTGTGTGTGCGTGTGTGTGTGTGTGTGTGTGTGTGTGTGTGCCAGACAGTGCTGGGGTATGAACTCAAGAGACCTGGGAGCTGGTTGTTTAGCTTGGCTTTTTTTTTATTCCCTCCTCAAAGCTAGCACTCCACTATTTGACCCACACCTTCACTTCTGGCTTTTTGCTGGTTCATTGGGGAAAAGGGTCTCATGCAATTGTCCTGCCCACATTGGCTTTGAACTGTGATCCTCAGATATCAGCCTCCTGAGTAGCTAGGAAGACAGGCCTGTGCCACTGGCTCTTGGCATATGTGTCATTAAAAAAAAAATACACTTCAACTTTTAGCAATAATGTCTTCTGGATTCGTAGAAAGAGCCAGAGCTTCATTGTAAAAGCTGGTGGCTGATAGAACATAGGCCGCCTGGTCTTATAAATGACATGATAGATGCAGGGTGGAGACTTGGAGCAGGGTATTGGGTCTCCAATTGCTATCTAGCTGTCCACAGATGTCCACAGGCCACCCTACCCTTCCCCGTGATATCATGCCTGTCAGCCAGCAGACCTCCTTGCAAATGAAGGGGTCATTTCCTTGAAGAAGGAAATGATATTGGTACCCAATCGAAAAAGGCAGGGAAGGCAGAATTGGTAGAGGTAAGTCAGTGGACTTGGTAAGTACGATATCAGGAAGTACTTACTTCCTTTGAATATGTATAGTAATTACTCTCATCCACAGGGCTGTGCCTATCACAAGACACTCAATGGATGCCTAGAGCCAAAGGTACTGCCAGACTTGAAAGATAGACTATGCATTTTCCCATGCTTATTTCATGAAGTTCATATTAGAAATTACCAGGACCTGGAGTTTGGCCTAGTGGTAAGAGTGCTTGCCTAGCATGCACGAAGACCCAGGTTCAATTCTTTGGTACCACATACATAGAAAAAAGCCAGAAGTGGTGCGCTGTGGCTCAAGTGGTAGAGCACTAGCCTTGAGAAAGCCCAAGGACAGTGTTCAGGCCCTGAGTTCAAGCCCTTGGACTGGCAATAAAAAGACTCTATTTTAGCCGGGCACTGTGGCTCACACCTGTAATTCTAGCTACTTAGGCGGCTGAGGATAGTGGTTCAAAGCCAGCCTGGGCACAAAGTCTGTAAGACTCTCATCTGCGATTAACCACTAGAAAATTGGAAGTGGTGCTGTGACTCAAGGGGTAGGGCAGTAGCCTTGAGCTGAAGAGCTCGGGGACAACACCCAGGCCCAGAGTTCAAGTCTCCCAACAGACAGAAAAAAAAAAAAGAAATTATGCACAGGAGATTAGCAACAACTACAAATACAGCTGAGTAAATGAACAGCATACGGCCATAAAAGCTATGGAAGCTATTCTGTTTGTCTGTCTGTCTGCCTGTCTCCCTCTTTCTCTGCATCTCAATGTATCTTATTGTATTATACTCAGCCAGTCTCTGAGCATAAAGTTGATGACATGGGATGAAAAAGACCAAACAAAATAAGCTAGGCACTTGAGCTCACAGCTCTCATCCCAGCGAGTCACAAGGCTGAGATTAGAGGATCACAGCACAGCTCTTGCAGACGTCTAGAAGACTCTTATCCCAACGAACCACCCAAAAACCAGAAGTGGAAGCTGTGGCTCAAGTGGTAGAGCAACATCCTTGAGGAATAAAGCTAAGGGACAGACAGCTCTTAGGCCCTGAGTTCAAGCTCCAGGACTGGCGCATGCGCATGTGTCTGCACCCCCCCTCCCCCCCCGACACACATAAATAGTAAGTCAATCACAAATCAAGATGATTTGGGAAGGATATAGAAATGTAACACAAATTAAACAGCGATGCATCAAATTTCAGTCTCTTAAAATAGAAAAGCAACCTCTTTCCAAATATCCAGAGTACACAAACACAATGGACCATTATTTGATTATAAGAGAGCCAGCATGTAAGCAATGTTGGGGGAGATAAAAGCCATTCTGCCAGATATCTGCATAGGGCCTATGTGAAATTAGATTTGCTTTAACAGAGAAGAAAACAACAGAAAATTCACAGAAGGAAAACCTTCCTCCCCCCTTTTTTTCCTTTTGTTGGTGGTGGAGCTTGAACTCACTATCCTTGAGTCTCTTTGTTCCTTAGCTGGCTTTGGACCATGATCCTGAGATCTCAGCCTCCAGATAGGGGAAACTTTTTTTTTTGATGGATCTTGGGGCTTGAACTTGGCTTGGGCGTTGTCTCTGAGCTCTTCAGCTCAAGGCTACTGCCTTACCCTTGAGCCAAGCCCCATTCCCCATTTTCTAGAGGTGAAATGGTGATAAGAGTCTTAAGTCCTTTAGTGCCTGGGCTGGCTTTGAACCTTGATCCTCAGACCTCAACCTCCTGAGTAGCTAGGATTACAGGCATGAGCCACCTTGCCCAGCTAAGGAAAAATTTTAAAAAGGTGAATATTGTTCAAAATTAAGTGCAAATTAAAAGCAAAATGGCAGAAATAATTACACAAGGAAGAGAAGCAGGAAAGCACAATATTTGAAAACTAGACTCACCAAGAAATGATGAAAATAAGTAAGCCAAGCAGTCAGTTCACCAAGAAGAGAGAGAAGGGAACTAGAATTTGCCAAAGAAGGCAAGAAAGCTGTTAAAGCAATGGCAGAAGTGGGATAAACACATCTGCCTAATAAAATAGCACTGTGAAGGCCCTCAACTGACAGGGGTTCATTTTCTCTGCAATAGCTGGAAGTGTTTGGGGTCACCATCAAAGGAATAGCTAAAGCTTCCTGTGAGCAAAGGCCTAAGGTGCCTTTGACACATGGCACTGCCTTCCCAGGAAGAACGCCCAACCTAAAGGCCAGTGGCACTGAGGTAGAGAGGTCCTTCCTTCCTTCCTTCCTTCCTTCCTTCCTTCCTTCCTTCTTTCCTTCCTTCCTTCCTTCCTTCCTTCCTTCCTTCCTTCCTTCCTTCCTTCCTTCTTCCTTTCTTCCTTCCTCCCTCACTCCCTCCCTCGCTTGCTGTCTCCATTCCTTCCTCCCTTCTTTTCTGTCCTCCTTTATTTCTTGCTTATTCTTGGGTTATCATCATCATTATTATTAAGTAGTTGTATAAAGGGACTATAATTCCATACTCTTCCTTTCTTCCTCCCTTCCTTCTTTCCTTCCTTCCTTTGTTTCTTACGTTCTTTCTTCCCCTCTTTTTTTCCTTCTTTGTTTGTTTTTTCTTTATCATCATCATCACGTAGTTGTACAAAGGAATTGTAATTGCATAGTCTTTCTTTTCCGGTGATGGTGATGATGATGATGCAGTTGTACAAAGAGTTGCCGTTCCACAGTCTATCCACTTACCTTCCTGGCTTGCTCCCCTGCTAGCTTTCTTGCTTTCTTGCAATACTAGAGACTGAACTCATGGCCTCCTACTTGATAGCCAGTGCTGTACCACCAGGGCCACAATGCTTGCTTTCTCCTTGGGTGCCAGGTAAGCCTCAGATCATAGTCATCTGATTTCCACTCCCTAAGCAGCTGAACTTCCAGGCACATGTCACCATACTTAGGCACTCTGAGCTCTCTTAAAGGAACCAAGAAAACACACCTTCACAACATGAAGAAGCAACTGGATATAACCTTGCACAAAAAGAAACTTGGCACGCAAGAATACACTGTGTAGTTTTGCACAAATAATTCTCACAGGATACAACATGGGTGCCTTTTACCTGACAGGAGTAATGACCAAATTTGACCACGGAAGAGAAAGAACTTAAATAGACCATTAGCCACGAAGACAAGAAGAATAAACTTGTCAGAAAACTATCTAAAATATGCACCAAGCCCAGATGTTTGCACAGGTTGATTCTATCAAGCCTTCAAAGGACAGATGACACACGTGCTATTTTGACTAGTCACAAGCGTCAAGAGATTTTCTGAAAGTCGAATCATATTGCGACCAAAACTTGACAAATGTGTTTTCAAAACCATCACAAAATCAGTAATAATCATAACCTTCATCAATTTGGATTAATTCCTTAAATTAAAAATAGTTTAGATAAGGAAATCAATCACTATGACTAATATTTTAATATTAGGGCAGAGAAAATTCCATAAGAATTTCAAGTTTGGCTGAGTGTTGGTGGCTCACACCAGTAAAATCCTGATTAATCAGGAGTCTGAGATCTGAGGACTGCACTTCAAAACTAGCCAGAAAGCCAGGCGCCGGTGGCTCACACCTGTAATCCTAGCTACTCAGGAGGCTGAGATCTGAGGATCATGGTTCAAAGCCCAGGCACAAAAGTCTGTGAGACTCTTATCTCTAAATAACCACTGGAAAACTGGAAGTGGCACTGTGGCTCAGGTGGTAGAGCACTGGCCTTGAGCTGAAGAGCTCAGGAATAGTGCCCAGACCCAGAGTTCAAGCCCTAGGACTAGTGCACACACACACACACACACACACACACACACACACACACACACACACACATGAACTTTATGTATAGATTTAAAAAAAATCAATCAAAGCTGGGTACTGGTGGCTCATTTCTGTAATCCTAACAGTCAGGATATTGATTGAGTTTCAAAGTCAGCTCAGGCAGGAAAGTCCATGAGACTCTAATTTCTGATTAAGCAGCAAAAGGCCAAATATGGAGGTATGGCTCAAGTGGCAGAGTAGCAGCCTGGAGTGAAAAAATTACATTCTTAGCCAGGGATGGTGGTTCATGCCTGTAATCCTAGCTACTCCGAAGGCTGAAATTTGAGTATTGCAGTTCAAAGCCAGCTCAGGCACTAAAGAATATGAGACTCTTATCTCCAGTTAATCACTAAAAAGGGGAAAAGGGGGCCTGTGGCTTAAGGGATAGGGCAGTAGCTTTGAGCTGACATCTCGGGGACAGCGCTCAGGCTGAGTTCGAGCTCCATGACCCACAAAAAAAGTTACATTCTCTCTCTGATTCTCTCTCTCTCTCTCTCTCTCTCTCTCTCTCTCTCTCTCTCTCTCTCTCTCTCTCTCTCTCTTTCTCTCTCAATCTCTCCCTCTCTCTCACGCACGGACTCATCAAACAGTCCTGATATCATTTTACTGAGTGCCTTTTCAAGTACATTTATTAGTCTACAAAAAAGGACAAAACACACTGAAGTCTGGATCTGCCAAAAGAAGAGGTGTAATTATTATTTACAGATGAAATGATTCCATGCTAGAATACTTGGAGAAACGGATGGGAAAAATATATGTCTAAAGAAATGATAGGAAAATTCAGAAAGGTGGTTATAAAATGAAAATATAAATCATCAATAACATTCCTGGGGTGTTAGTGACCCATGCCTATAATTAATCCTGCTTACTCAACTCAGGAGGCTGAGATCTGAGAATCAAAATTTAAAGCTTTCCAGGCAGGGAAGCTTGTAAGACTGTTACTGCCAATGAGCCAGCAAAAAGCTGGAAGTAGAGGTGTGGCTCATGTGGTAGCATACCAGTTTTGAACCAAAAATTCTAAGTAACAGTACTTAGTCTCTGAACTCAAACCACAGTGAAAGAGAGAGGGGGGGTAGGAGAGGGTGGGAGAGAGAGACAGAGAAAGGGAGGGAAAGAGGGAGAGAGAAGGAGAGAGAGAGAGGGTGAGGGAGGAGAGAGAAAGAGAGAATATTGGGGTTGATGGAAATCTAGGGGCAAGCATGTCACAGAAGCCATTATAATGACAGATGAAGCTAAATCTAAAAATCCTAAAACCTCACTATGATAAAAATATAAACAAAATCAAAAGGCATGTGACAAACCCAGGAAAAATATTTATCACACAGATGACAGAAAAGGGCTAATTTCACTAATATATAATAAGCTCTTGCAAATCAGTGAGAAAGATATCAATCATTCAATAGAGAGAGAGGGGGAAAAAGAATGGGCAAGTGATAGGAGAAACCAGCCTACAGAGGAAGCAAGAGAAATGAGCTCTCAGCATATGGGGAAACGCTCTGTGTCACTCACAAAGACGTGCAAGAAAAAACAACCAGACACGATCAGATGGGAAAAGGCTCCATCTCAGAGGAGCACTGCATTTTGTAAGCAATGAATAGAAGAATGTCTTCCTTCCCCTCCTCCCTGTCCTTTTCCTCCCCCACTCTCTTCCTCCCTTCTCCCTCTTTTCCTCCTCCCTCCTCCTCTTCTTCTTTTGCTTTTCCTCTCCTCCACATCTTCATCCTCTCTTCCTCTTCTTCTCTTCCTCTTTCTCCCTCTCTGCCTCCTTCATCTCCTTTTTCCTCTGCTTCACCTGGTCCTACATTTTATTGCTCCCTCCCTCCCTCCCTCCCTCCCTTTCTGCCTTCCTCCAAAGGCAGTAGCAAGTTACAGGTTATACTTAATACACTATTATATATATAATATATATATATATATAACCTACATAAAAATCAAATTGTTCATATGGCGCATCTAATATGCCCATATATATGGTTTATCGCATAGTATGTTAGATATGCCATATTAGATATACCATATTATATATCAAAATGTTATAATATATTATGCATCATATATACCATACATATGATATATAATATGTAGTATTCTATATGGTATATAATATACAATATGTAGTATTAAATATATATATTATTAGCTATCTAATAGTATGATAGATATACCATACATATATACATACATATATAAACTCAAATTACTCACTGGTTGGGGAAATTATAGCCTATATCTACCAAAGAATTAGAAACTCCCAGCAGTTATGAATAAAGTATGAAGTATTTTTTTTTTTGCCAGTCCTGGGCTTGGGCTCAGGGCCTGAGCACTGTCCTTGGACTTTCTCAAGGCTAGAGCTCTACCACTTGAGCCTCAGCACCACTTCTGGCTTTTTTCTATGTATGTGGTACCGAGGAATCGAACCCGGGTCTTCATGCATGCTAGGCAAGCACTTTAACCACTAGGCCAAACTCCCAGCCAGTATGAAGTATTTTCAAAGCTATACAAACAAATACACAGTGTAGCACCATGGATGAGATATATACTGTCCTCCAAAGGCCTTGTAAGCTAAAAGCCTTTCAACACTACTGGGCATTATTCTAACTTCTAAGAGGAGTGGCCTAACAGGAGGAAGTTAGGTTATGGGGGTGTGTCCTGGAAGGGGACTGTGGGATCTCGGCCCCACCTCTCTTGCCCTGTTCTTCCTGCATTCTGTTCTTCCCTTGTGTTTCCATCATGATGCTTAGCCTTGTCATAGGCCTGAAGAAACCACAGACTGGAACTGGCAAACCCATATATGCTTGTTTTCCCACAAAATGAGTTACTAATATGTGTGTCATAGCAAGCTGGCTAACACATAAAGCAAAGTGTATAACAATATATATGGCGGGTTTTGATCTGTGATTAAAAATTAGTATATGGGGGCTGGGAATATGGCTTAGTGGTAGAGTGCTTGCCTAGTATGTATGAAGCACTGGGTTCAAGTCCTCAGAAAAAGCCAGACGTGGTGCTCTGGTTCAAGTGGTAAAGTGCTAGCCTTGAGCAAAAGAAGCTCAGGGACAGAGCGGAGGCCTTGAATTCAAGCCCCAAGACTGGCAAAATGAAAATTTGTACATAGACATATTCATTTGTATAGTAAATATACACACTGACTATTCTGCTTTTATAGCTATGCCCTTTTCTACAATGTTGATCAGCACAGACTGAAACAAAGAAAAACTCCCTAAGTATGAAAATACACAGGACACATACCAAGTGGACAGAAAATCATTTCAAAGCTTGACACCCACTGGTGGTCCATGCCTTAACCTTATCTACCCTGATGGCTGCGATCTAGGCTGGGAGTTAGAGGCTAGTCCTGGTAGAAAAGTCTGAGAAATCCTACCTCCAATTAACCAGTAAAAAAGTAAGGTTGCAGGTATGGCTCAAGTAGCAGAGATCAGCTAGGAAAGCAAGCAGAGCCAATTCAGGAGTTCAAACCCTAGCGCTGGAATAAAAAGCGATTTGTAAAGTTGCTCCCAATACCCAAATCTATGGCAATTAGGCAAAGAAAAATACTGATAGCTATGACTTTATCATCTCTAAGACAAAATGAGTTATCAGTGAGTCCATAAGGACACAGACTTGGAAAACTGATTGTTGAGACTAAACTTTTCTTCGCAGAAGAATTTCTTACTTAAGAAACACAGGTATGAAGATTTGCATAGAATTTCACCATCATCATTGCTTCAGGAGATCAACCAGTGGATCTACAGAAAGGATTTCTGCAGTCTCAAAATACCTCCCCACAGATACTGCAATTTCTTTCTTGTTGGCATTATCATCATTCCTTTTGTGCCAGTACTTAGGACTTGAATTCAGTGCCTGGGTCTTGCCTCTGAGCTTTTGTGCTCAAGGCTAGTGCTCTATCAATTGAGTCATAGCTTCACTTCTGGATATTTTTATTCTTGTCTTTAAATAAAAATTGGTGGTTCATTGCAGAGAAGAGTCTCACAGACTTTCCTACCTGGACTGGCTTCAAACATGGATTCTTAGACCTCAATCTCCCAGTCTGAGTAGCTAAGATTACAGGCATGAGCCACTGGCCCCTGGCCTTTTTTTTTCTTTTTTCTTTTTGGTATTATCTTTAAAAAGAAGAGCACAATGCATCTTTATCAAGGTCATTCTTTCCATTGTTCTCCATCTCTCCCAATCCCACCCCTCCCCTCAATTTTCCTCTTTACATAGGCTATACATTAAATTTTATAACTCCCCACAGATATAATATTTTTTGTCACAAAGGCTAAAATAATGGCTTTATAGCAGAGACCTAGGAGGTGCCATTTCAAATGAGAACTGGACTGGGACCATCCGCAGCCTCCTGTATCTCCAGATTCAACCTGCTAATAGAATGCAGCCTCTCTCCAATGTCGTTCTTACACTGAATTCATAGCTTGAATCGAATTGTGAGAAAATAGCAAACCCAAACTGAGAGGCATTCTTACAAAACAACTGGCCATTCCATTGCCAAAGTATCAAGGTCAGGAACGGAGAAGGAAAGACTAAGGAAGAGGCCCCAGAGACACCACAACAGAATGCCATGTGGGATGTTGGTTGGATTCTAGCCCAGGAAAAAAAAAAGGACATTAGTGGGGACACTGGTGAAACTTGAACAAGGTCTGCAGATTAATTAATAATAGTGTATCAAGGTTAATTTTCTGGCTTTGATCATCCAAACGAAAAGAAATGTAAAGATGTGAGTGTTTAGCAAACCTGGGGGAAGGGTGGCAGAGAATTTTGTATTATCTTTTGGCAGTTCCTTTTGCAAGTCTGCTAGTGTTTTAAAATACCAAGTTTTCAAAGTAGCCCTCCTCTCCCCCCACTACAGTTTTAGAAAATTTAAAAACATTCTCCCTGGATGTCCCAAGTGGATAAACATTTATTTATCATTTATTAATGACACAAAGTAATCGACACATCTTTAAGTCATTCTGTCAAAGTGGAAAATGCCAGCAATCTTTTCTTCTGGGACATGTTCAGCCAAGACAGATTCACCAACCTGTTTTCTACTTGGAGATTTTGGGGCGATGCAAGTAAATATCTCTGTTTGCTAAAGACTTGGCAGTACCTCGAGATTTAGACTAGTTGCGCTGGGCGCCAGTAGCTCATATCTGTCATCCTAGCTACTTAGAAGCCTGAAATCTGAAGATCATGGTTCAAAGCCAACTTGGGCATGAAAATCTGAGACTCCAATTAACCAGCAGAAAACTGGAAGTGGTACTGTGGCTCAAGTGTTAGAGCACTAACCTTGAGCTGAAAAGCTAAGGAACAATGCCCAGGCCCAGAGTTCAAGTCTTACGACCCATCAAAAAATAATTTTAGACCAGTCACTTTGGGATAGAAATACTGGGCATAGAGCTACGAGAATATGTTTGAGCTCTAACCTAAAGCTGCAATACCTGTATCCATCCATTCCAGCATCAGATGCTTCACTTCTTTGCTCTCTGCTTGAATGACTGGAAAGTAATTCACCCATGCACAATTTCTATTTTGTTGAATGTGTGTGTGTGTGTGTGTGTGTGTGTGTGTGTGTGTGTGTGTGTGTGAACTGGGACTTGAACTCAGGGCTTGGACCCTGTCCCTTAGCTTTTTAGGCTCAAGGTTGATGCCACACCTCTTGAGCCACAGCTCCACTTCCAACTGTTTTCATGGTTAGTTAGAGATAAAGGTCTCATAGGTTTTCTGGCCTGAGTTGACTTCCCCCCATGATCCTTAGATCTCAGCCTCCTGAGTACCTAGGATTGTAGGTGTGAGCCACCAGTGACGGGCTCTGATTTTCTTCTCTGAATGCACAAGATGTTACCAAATGCAACTTTGCTCTAAGGGTAAAACAAAGCTGCATTTAGCAACACTAAGGCCTAAAGATGGAGGTTCAAATCCCATTTTGGAAAATAAACCATGGCTGAATCCACGAGACCCATCCCCAATCTGGTGTGCAAACTCAGGAAGCTGGGAAACTGAAATACATATCTGGAAAAGTCTAGGCCTGAATGTCAGGAGAAGTTCAACTTGTAGGACCCTTGACTCCTGGCTCCTGGGGCAGCCACCCATTCAGGCTTAAAAGATGAAAATTATTTTGACAAAAAAAAAAACAAGGCCAAAGGCCATAGGCATATATTTGCAGAAGATTATTGACATAAATGTGCCACCGACCTAGCCAATCAGAAAGTAATTTTCTAAACACTATTATTAAACAGAAGGGCAATTACTTTAAGTACTGGGGGAAAAAATGTCAGGGTCATCCATGAATTTTGTGGGTATCACACTTTATTTGACATACAGTGGATCAATGACTCCAAGGAAATTTATTCAGAAATAAAATGACCCATGCCACCAACCTCAAAGTTAACCCTCTACACAATCAACTGATGGCCCATATGGGGATGGAGGAAGAATGTCCGTTGATTTCCACTAATAAAGGATCTTCAGAAAAACAGCCAAAGCTCTTTAGAAATGGAAGCAGGAGAGTAATTAGGATCATGTACAAGTAAAGAAATATGGGGCTTATTTTTATGGCTACATAGTAGAGAGAACTTCTTTTTTATTTTGGTCTTTTGTGGATTGAACAGAATAGAGAGTTTTCCTGCAAGGGCAGATTCGTTTGTTTATTTTTTTTTTCTTTTTCTCAGTCGTATGGCTTGGACTTGGGGTTTGAGGCCCTGTCCCTGAGCTTTTCCCCTCAAGGCTAGATCTCTACCACCTTGAGCCATAGTGTCACTTCCAGTTTTCTGTTGGTTTATTGGAGATAAGAGTCTCATGGACTTTCCTACCCAGGCTGGCTTTGAACTGGGATCCTCAGATCTCAGCCTCCTGAGTAGCTAGGATGACAGGCGTGAGCCACTGGCCCCTGGCTTAAGGGCAGATTTGGGGTGATAGCTCCTCATAAGCAGATTGGCCTTGGGTTTTTCCATTGCCATGTTCCCCCAAACATACCCACCAATGACTGATTGCCACATATGTACAGGTAGGTAGAGGAGAGAGACCCCAAGATCTTACTTTTCATCCCCTGGGTTGACATATATATATATATATATATATATATATATATATATATAATAGAGATGGCCACAGAGCCTTTTCCATCCAGAAAATATTTGTAGGTAGCTAGCAAAGGCTCAAAGGCCCCCTCCCTGTGGGATTTTCCTTTTCCCCAATTCTGTCCCACTAATAAACTTTCTGTTTTGCATCAGCAATCTGTTCCTTAAATGACAGAAAAGGCAGAATGTGACAAAAATGTGTATATGCTCTCAAAACAAACAGAAGCTAGCTACTCAGGAAGCTGAGATCTGAGGATTGTGGTCAAAAGCCAACCTAGGCAAAGAAGAGCTCATGAGTTTATTTGTTTGTTTGTTTGTTTGTTTAATTTATTTCCAATTAACTAGCCAAGTGGAGGTGTGCCTCAAGTGCCTCAGCCTTGAGAGAGGGGAGAAAGGCAGATGAGAACACAAGGCCCTGGGTTCAAACTTCAGTACCAGCACACACGTACACACACACACACACACACACACACACACACACACACACACACTGAATACAAACTCAGAACCAAGCTCTTTCATTTTTTTACATATACCTTATATAGAATAATATATGTTTCACATTCTTCTGCTTTGTCTTCCCCAGAGACATTCCTTTATCCAGTGTATTTGCCCTGTATATGCTGTCAACTCATTAGTCACGAAGGAGGCATACTTGGTTTCTAGATTGACGGTTATAGTACTGGGATGCTGGTGTGAAATTCACCTAGAAGGCGAAGTCTAACTCTACCTCACCATACCTGTGTCTTGCTTCTCACGTCACAGAGTCACTTAGCTGCTACACACTGTACAGGACTCAGACTGATTGTCCAGACTTTAGCAAGAGAATCACAGAAAATCCAGACATGCTCTGGGCCTTGTTGTCAATGCCACTTCTGGGACTGAGTCTTGATTTGGGGATACAATTCAATATTTCTCACAAGTGGCTGTCACAGAGGACGTTTACCTCCATGCACACACAAAACAATGTGACCAAGACTAAGATGTCTAAGCTGCAGGATTCTGGATGCCCAGGCCCTCAGACCTCATCCAGCATCTTGTACCACATAGAGCTGTCTAGAGCCTTCTTCCAGCACGGCTCATTCTAGATTGCACACTGGAATGAAGTAGCTTACAGCTGTTTAAACAGCTGGAGTCTGAGGTCCATAAATACTTCCAGCAGGATTATCTCTGGACAACTCTTCTGAAAACCCAGGGTTGATTTCTGCCCAGCCATTTCTCCTTCTGATATGCACGAGGCTTTCCCATGCAACCTTCTAAATCCCTCACTCCTGTGAAAACTCACCTTAAGTTTTAGCATCTATTACTTCCCTCTCTCCCATCTCTGGCCCCAGGAAATGTCCTGCCCAAATAAAGCTTTGAGTCAATGCTTCCTGTGATAATGGAAGCAGCAGACTACCAGACAAAATAGAAATCCATTTCATCTGCCTATTATTTATTTTCATCAGTTTTCAAGGTTCATTCTCATCTGACACTTGATACTGAAAACTCCATTTTCATGCTAATTATACCATTGAAGATTTTTATAAATATTGTTCCAAACAAATCCATTAAAAATCAATTGCAATTTCTCTTCGCTGAGTTTAGGGTATAAATAAAAATTGTCTCAGTCTACAAAGATAGGTGGTGTGGGGTGGTTTGAAAACACCAAAACTCACACCAAACTAATATTCATATGGAGTTGGCCAAATAAAGAATAGCACATCATAGAAAAGAATAGAATGCAGCTGGTATCAATATAATTGGAGATGAACATTAAAAGTTTCTACAGCTACTTTGTTCGTTGTAAGTGAAAAAATGGAAGTTGTGGAAAACATCTACTTTATGATTATTATATGCCCACATTTAAGAAAAAATAAGATTGCAGCGTGTGATGGCTCACGCCATTAATCCTAGCTACTCAGGAGGCTGAGATCTGAGGATTACAGTTAGAAACCAGTCTGAGAGGAAAATCCATGAGACTCTTAACTCCAGTGAACCACATAAAGCAGGAAGTAGAGCTGTGGCTCAAGAGGCAGAGTGACAACCTTGAGTAACAAAACTAAGGGATAGTGCCCAGATCCTGAGTTCAAGAACCAGTAAAAGGCCCCCCCCAAAACAAGTAGGACTATAAAATAATACACGCTCATATATATGGCTTTATATGATATGCATATGTACAGGGAATTATTTTGTGGAGGCATATATTACTTTTTTCTTAAAGTATGATTTCCAGAAAGAAAGGGGATGTAAATGAAAGCTATTGATCAGGGCAAGGCATAGCTTCATTAAAATTTACAATAAAAATGATCATAAAAATGTCTCTACCAAATGTCAATAAGGAAGCCTCATTTGGCACCAACAAAAGCAAAAAAAATGACACATAAATTTTAAAAAAAATCATTGGAGAGCAGTTTATTGCACACTCAGCCACAAAGAAAGGCATTCTGGGGAGGTTCTGGCTCACGGAGTTTTGATACATAAATTTGACAAAAATCATTATTTCCAGGCACTTCGAGGAGGTAAGGGGTCCAGTGTGCTGAGTTTCTCAGTTCACACTTATAGAAACCGTTTTTGGAGTGCCTGGAGACATGTATATTGTGTCATGCTGACCTCCGGGGACATACCACCATAACTACTTTGACCTCATTTTCTTTTCCCTCCTCTGTCCTAGCCAGTGGTCACGTTCTGCTCCTAAATGATTGAATGATTCTGGCCCCCACTATGGCCACCTTCTTTGTGTCTCAGCAACACTGAGTACACATTGGCAGAATGAACAACACTTTACAAGAACTTTCTTCCCATCTATCCATGGTGTGTGTGTGTGTGTGTGTGTGTGTGTGTGTGTGTGTGTGTGTGTGTGTGTGTGTGTATTGGGGATGAGGGGTGGGGTTGGGCTGGAACTTGAATTCAGGGCCTAGGTGCTGTCCCTTACCTTTTTTCTCTCAAGGTTAGTTAGTGCTCAACTACTTGAGCCACAGCTCTACTTCCGGCTTTTTGATGGTTAATTGAGAGTGAGTCTCGTGGACTTTCCTACTTAGGCTAGCTTCTAATCTCAATCCTCAGATCTCAGCCCCCTGAGCAGCTAGGATGACAGACATGAGCCACCAGTGCCTATCTCATCTGTATTCTTTGAAAGAACCTTTACAATAACCAAGAAACCCAGGTCACTGTTTCCACTTGTCCTGCGAGTCACTCCAGCCAAGTACTAGAACCAAAGGAGTGTTAGAAGAACCACAATTCATATCTGGGTGATCACAACATAGAGGAAATCTCAGAGGCTCATACTGTCTATCTGTATTCATTGCTCCATCTTTTCATTCCTCATCCACCCACTTTTTTATCATCCATATTTTTATCATTGCTCCATCGTTCTACTCATCTACCTCCTTCCATTCACATCCATCCATCTATCCATTTATCTCTCAATCCATCTACTCAGATATCTGTCCATAATTCATCTATCCTTTCACCCATCTGTATCCATCCATCAGTATTCATTTATGCCTCAGTTCATCTATCCACTGATTAGTCTACCCATCTACTTTCTTACCCATCCACATCATGCATCCATCTATCTATCCAATCATCCATCAATCCATCTGTCCATTAGTCATCTACCCACCCATATCCATCCATCCATCCATCCATCCGTCCATCCATCCATCTATCCATCTACTCATCCCATCATCCATCCATCCATCAATGTGTTCTTTCTTTCTTTCTTCCATCTGTTCATTCATTTTTCCCCACTAGGTCCATATTGAGTCTCTTCATTCAGTGTCAGGCACTGTGCCAGGCATTGGCCAGGAATGGCCAATGAGAACACAATTCTTGATCCCCTGAAACTCCCCACCGAGAGTCCCAAGCAGATATTGAAGATCTGTTTTAGTCTCAGATGTCTGTGTGATCACGATTCTGCTTATGTGTCCCTAAAGCAAAATGTCCAAATGCATGATGGGAGCCTGGAGCAGCAAGACACACCTGGATTCCCTTTTCCAGGCTGTGCCACCCACCGCCACTTGACAGTGTGTCTGACTCCAGCTTCTTAATCTCTTCTCTTTGCCTGGGGGTGGCATGGGGGATGGGAACAGATGTCTAGCTTCTCCCATCCACTGTGAAGATTTATTTAGTAGTATTATTTTTAAGCAGCTTTTCGAAGCGGGATTAAGGTCTCTCAAGAGAACCCAGCCAGCAGCTTCCTGTTCCCTCCCCGCACCCCAGGTCATGGGAGCTACATTTTCTCCAGGTTTCATGTCTCATGATGGTCCTGAATGAAAGTGCTCTTACCTGGAACGTTCCCTCCTGTGACAGAGCTGCCTCAGACCCTCTCCCACCAGCCCCTTACTTCGAGTAACATTACGTTTCTATAAACTTGAGAGAGCCAGTCACCTAAGCCCTGGGGTCCCTGTAGCATTACCTCAACACCTCTGCAGGAGCCCAGGGAGACTGGTATCACCACATGGCTATGACTTTGTGTGTCTCTGGGAATGCAGCCCTCAAAGCACACAGTGCAACTTTAAGTAGAAATAAATGCCTTTGGGAGGAGCCAATGCGCCAGGCAGCCAACATGGTAGAGAGCAGAAAAGCAAGGACATTCATCTCCATGACTGTCCAGTGTTGGACAGTCAGCCGATATCCTCAGTAATCACCTGACCAAGGAAAGACAGATGCTAAGCACTCAGCTGTTAATGTACTCCAGCCTTCTTCTTCATGAGTGTATTCAAATGAGAACCTGAGACCCCACCCACCAGCCCAGCTCTGGAATGGTATCTCTCTCTTGCAGAGAAAAGCAGTGAGTGACCTGGACATCAGTTGGCTCATGCCTGCCATCCTAGCTACGCAAGAAACTGAGATATGAGGATCAGGGTAGGAAAGTCTGTGAGTTCCTTAGCTCTCATGAACTAGCCAAAAAAATCCAGAAGTGGAGATAGGACTGACGTGGTAGAGCACCAGCCTTGAGTGGAGAAAGTGAAGGGAGAGTCCCCAGGCCCTGAGTTCAAGTCTCAGCATACACACACACACAGAGCAGAATTAGTTGCTCAGTCAACAATGAGAATTACAAACAAAACAAGAAGTCACCAGAACAAAGGAGTTCTTAAGAGGCCCACAAATAATTCCTCTTAGACAAATATAAAGCTGAAACATGCAGATGCCTGGCTTTCATGAGGAGCCTTCTAGAAAGCACCAAGATTATGGTCAAGGCTGTGACTCTCCAATGAGGCGCAGAGGCTGAGTCAAAACAGACCCTTGTGCCTTGGCTTGTGGGTGTTAGCCAGATTGTGTCTCCATTCTGCTCTTCCTTGTATTTGTCCAGCCTGTCTGAGGTCCCAAGGACAGATGACACATAGTGTGGATCCAA
Source organism: Megascapheus bottae (assembly GCF_031878675.1). Lineage (NCBI taxonomy): Eukaryota > Metazoa > Chordata > Mammalia > Rodentia > Geomyidae > Megascapheus > Megascapheus bottae. Next base: position 10,816,125 of record NC_143539.1, read on the forward strand.
GACAGATCCTAGAACACACACCCACAAACTGAGCCTCAGACCCCAGTCCTGTCCCTTCACTTGGCCTTGTAAAACCCCCTCAATTTAGGTTGGCAGATTTGAGAAACCACTGAGAATAGTTTGGAGTAAAGCACAATACCAGCTGAGATTTACAAGTCTCACTTCTCTTCCTGCTTCTCCCTAGGGGCTCTTAGTGAAAATTTGTTGCCATCAAAACAGTACATTCAAAGCTATGGCCAAGATTCACATCCAGACTATGGAAAGCTGTGCTTGATTTGTCTGTGTGTGTGTGTTGTTCTTAGGGCTTGAATTCAGGGCTGGTGCACTGTCCATAAGCTTTTATAGTTAATTGGAGATATGAGTCTCATGGACTTTCCTGCCCAGCCTGGCTTTGAACTATGATCCTCAGATCTCAGCCTCCAGAGTAGTTAGGATGACACGTATGAGTCACACGTGTCTGGCTGTTGCTTGATTTCTAAGGGAGCTTTTTAAGAAAGCCAGATAGTTAAAAAAAAAACCCTACAAGTTCACAAAACAGCCTGTGAGAAAAGGCAAAAGGCCTCAAGGTCACTGAGGAAAGCTAGACAAATGAGCTTTGTTCCTGTCCATCTTGGTTTCATTGTCCAAATCCAATACTGTGCTGTAACTCATTTGTCATATGTCTAGAAAAGAATCTACAGTTTCAGCCTTGTCCTGAGCAGGATTGCAAATAGTACAGGTAAAGCAAGCTGGATGACTGTTCTCTGGATTTCATAGGCCAGGGCCCAGGGTGAAGGGTTCAGGAACTTATCCATGAATACATAAAGGAAGAGAAGGAGGGACAGAGAGGGGAGGGAGAAAGAAAGGTGTAACAGAGAAACAAGGGATAAAGGAAGAAGGGAGAGAGGATAGAGGAGAAAGAGGAAGAACTGAGGGAGACAGGAAAGGAGGAAGAGAAAGGGAGACAGGGGAAGGGAAAGGAGAAAGAGAAGAAAAGGAGGAGAAAGGAAGAAGGGAGGAAGAGGGAGCGAGGACAACTGGAAGGAAAGAGTATAGGAAGGAGAAAGGAGGAAGTAAGGAAGGAACAATAAAAAGAAGGAAGGGAGTGAGAATTGAAGGAAAAGAGAAAGGAAGGGAAGAGGAAGAAAGGAAAGAGGAGGAGGAAGGAAGAAAGGGAGGAGGGGAAAGAAGGAAGGAAAGAGGGGAGAAAGGAAGGAAAGAGGGAGGGAGGGAGGGAAGGAGGGAGGGAGAGAGGTAAGAAGGGAAAGAGGGAGGGAGAGAGCAGAAAGAAAGGCAGAAGGAAAGAATAGCAGAAGGAAGGAAAAAAGGAGTGGAGAGTGGAGGGGAGAGAGGGAGAGGGAAAAGAAGAGGGAGAGGAGGAGGGAGAGGGAAGAAAGGAAAAAGAATTATTGTCCAAGCAAATTGAATGGATATCTAAAGAGACAAAGCATTGTTAACCCTAAACCTAAAATTAAAACACAGTACTTTAACTGGAACTTCCGAGGATAGTTGTGTTGCTTTATCACAATCAATCCTAGAAAATAATGCTCCACTGGGTACAGTCACTGTGTTTATGCAGCTCACCACACGGTAGAGTGAACAATTTTTTGTGTATGGATAGGAGTTGTCTGGTTAGATGGAGTGCATAATTATGCTCTGTGCTGGCTCCCCCACACCTATTTGTTTTCCTTTAATTTTGCCTTCATTATGAAGAAAATTAAGAAAGAAAGTGGAGTCCCTAGGTTTGGGGGGGGGGGAACCCACCTCTACACAATGATGGATGCTGGTGGGGACTGAAGAGAAGGTTTTTTAAAAGATTGCTTGTGTGGTTTAGGATAGAGAAATTTCCACAGCTTTCCAGATTTCCACAGTCTTCCAGGTTGGATACCGGGTTCCTTATATCTTCCAAATGGAAAAACAAGATTTAGAAATGGTGGACAGAAGAAAGTGCCACCAAATAACACCACCTAAAAGATTCCAGCCAAGGGCATCAGGGCTCCTGATACTCCTATACAGAAGCAGAAATTAAGGGGATCAAAGCTCAGCGCTCCAAGTTAGAAAGGCAGTCATTCAGCCTGGCTACTCAGAAAGCTGAGATCCACAGGATGGAGGTTCAAAATTAATCCGGGAAGAAAAAATACTTCTTTGAAATGCCATTTTCAAAACAACCAGCAAAAAATCAGGCTGGAGGCATGGTTCACGTGGTAGAGCACTGGTCAAGGAAACAAGCTGAGCAGACTTGAGGCTCTCTCTCCTTTCTTCCTCCTCTCTCCCTCTTTCTTTCTCTTCCTCCTTCCCTTCTTTCTTGTGTTCCCTCCTCTACTGTTCTTCCCCCTCACTCCCTCCTCCCTTACCTTCCTTTATTCCTTTCTCTTCCTGCTCGCTCCTCTCCCTTCCTCTCTCTTTCCTTTCCTCCCACCCTCTCTTCCTTCTTTTGTTCCTTCCTTCCTTCACTGGGTGAAATGAATCAATGAATGCATGTATGCACATATAAATGATAGGGATACAAGCAGTGGAAAATGCCACTGGCCAGGTCCACCTGAAAACAGTGACAGTCACCACCAGCTCTATGCTGCTGGGCCAAGCAGCACTAAGTGAGACTTCATGCAGCAGCTGAGGAGCCCGGTTTCAGAGGTAACTAAGCCTGGTGTGCATGCTCTTAATCACTTAACCTTCCACCTTTCTTAAGTCAAGATTGAAGGGCCTCGAATGGTGTGGATGCTGAATATCCACAGTCCCCACACAACCCCTGTGTTGGGACTCAGCACTCAGAAGGTTTCTCTGTTCAGGAGTGAAGGGGAGGCGGGGCCTCGTGGGAGGTGGTCAGGTCTTTGGGGGTGTGGCCTCCAAAGGAATTATGGGAAACTTTGTTCATCCCTTCTCTTGGCCTCCAGGTTGGAAAGAGGGTTGCTTGCTCCATGCAGCCATGAAGGCCCTCCTGAGAACTCACCCTTTGAACCTGCAACTTTTGTTTTCCTTCCTAACATAGTTACCTCAGGCCTTGGCCTTACAATAATACAAAACTGACTTGTAAATATCACCCAGTTCTTGAATTATTGCCTTCCTATTTCCATTAATTTGCAAAGGCCTTTGACTATTCACAATAACTCCATCTGGTAGGTGCTACTGGGTTCCCATCTTTAGAAAAGAAAGTCCAAGCTGGTTAGAACTGTGCCCTATTGTCCTGTTCATTCTGCCAGGAGAGAGAGGAGAGAGAGAGGAGAGAGAGAGAGAGAGAGAGAGAGAGAGAGAGGGAGAGGGAGAGGGAGAGGGAGAGGGAGAGGGAGAGGGAGAGGGAGAGGGAGAGGGAGAGGGAGAGGGAGGGGGAGGGGGAGAGGGAGGGGGAGAGGGAGGGAGGGAGGGAGGGAGGGAGAGAGAGAGAGACAGAGAGAGACAGAGAGAGACAGAGAGAGACAGAGAGAGACAGAGAGAGAGAGAGAGAAGGGGGAGGACAGAGACAGAGACAGAGAGACACACAGAGAGAGACAGAGAGGGAGAAAGAGGAGACTATTCTTGGGCCATGACATCAATTCAAGGTGACAATTTGGGGTTCTAGAGATACCACATCAGAAACGTCAGTGGAAGCATGAACTCCAAGCTCTATGAGGTAAGTGTATACCCCTAGACCTTGTGTACTGCCCCCAGACATCTCTGAGCAGAGATGGAGTTTTGCAAGAACTCACTTGTTCACTTAGAGATTTAGAAAACTCAGCTGTTCAGTATTTGCCCTTTGAGTTACAACCATGAAACCACACCAGAATGCAGTACAGTTCCTATCCGTTCCTATCCCTAAAAGTCCAGTCCAATGGAGACAGAAATAAGACAAACTCACAAACAACCTGTGTGTGTGTGTGTGTGTGTGTGTGTGTGTGTGTATGAGATACACACGCATGTGTGAGTCCTAGGACATGAACCAGTGCCTGGAACTTTTTCACTCAAGACTGGTGCTCTACCACTTGAGCCATGGCTCTGCTTTCAGCTTTTTGGTGGTCCACTGAAGATAAAGAGTCTCACAGATTTTCCTGCCTCAGGCTGGCTTTGAACTGTGATTCGCAGACCTCAGCCTCCTGAATAGCTAGGATGATTGGTGTGAGGCCCTGGCACCCACCGAAACAATCTTTTACAAGCTGTCTCTCTACATATTTTAGCTAACAAAGAAAAAAAAAAGAAAGAAATTGCCTATGAAATCTGCATCTTCTCAAAGCCTCATATAACCTCTACGGTCACCAGATCCAAGAACAGAAAAAAAATAAAATAAATAAAATAGAATAAAACTTTCCTTAAATATTGCACGGCCTGACTATTTCACTGTACATTTTTTTCCCTCTCCACGGAAGATGACTACTTTTTTTTTTCTTTTTACAGCTTTAGAAAAATAGATAATTACTTCAGTTAATTTCAGCAAAACAGTTCAAACTCATCAGGGCTGAACAAGTATAATTTAATGCTTCTTCTGACTTATTGTTGTGACTAGATGTGGATTGATGATTAAAGTGGTAAATACTAACATTTCTGCAGAAATGGCTGACTCAGCTGCCAGCGTGTCACAGAGAGACACCTGCCCCATAGCTCTGCTGTGATTGTGCCTGCGTTCAAGTCTGTCAGCAGAGACTATAACTATTTGACAAGGTGTTATCTAATTGTGTTTTTAAAAGCCACGATACATACATCTTTTAATGTGTCACTTGAAGGAGCTGGAGAATTCCTTTTATTACAAAATACAAAGGAAAAGTGAGTGCCTTGCATTTTCTTTTTTTTCCCTCCCTCTCCCCTGTCTCTCTGTCTCTCCCTCTCTGTCTTTCTCTCTCATTGTCCTGTCTCTCCCTCTGTCTCTCTCTCCTCTATCTTTCCCTCTCTCTCCCTGTCTTTCTCTCACTTTCTCCATGTTTTTCTCCTCTTTCTCTGTCTCTCCCCTTGTCTCTCCCTCTGTCTTTCTCTTCCTCTCTTCCATTCTCCCTTTCTCTGTCTTATGCTCTGCTTCTGTTCTTTTCTATCATATTCTCTCTGTGCATCACTCTTTCATCTCTCTCTCCTTGTCTCTTTAGTCTCTCTGTCTCTGTTTTTCCAATTTTTTCTCTCATCCTCTCCCTCTCCTTCTCTCCTTCCCCCTCCCTCTCTCTCTCTATTTTCTCCTTTCCACTTCCAGGCTCTGCCCTTTTTTTTTTTTGTCACTCGTTGGGCTATATTTTGCTTTGTTAGTCAGATGGACTTTGATTTCAATGGTTGCCTGAAATAGCCCAACCACATTCACTCTATAAGAAGAAAAAAGCCGCTGTCCCACAGGTGGCCTTTGCTTCTGTCCAGGTGGAAGATCAGCCACCGTCACTGAAGAGCAGAAGCTCTTGGGGGCTCAGCACCTTAGAAAAAGTGGCAGATGGCCAGGCCCTGGTGACTCACACCTGGCATTCTGGCTCCTCAGGACACTGCGATCTGAGGGTCACTCTTCAAAGCCAGCCTGAGCAAGAAAGCCCCAGAGACCCTTCTCTCCAGTGAACCACCAAAACGCTAGCTGTGGCTCAAGTGGTAGAGCACTAGCTTTAAGCACAAAAGTTCAGGACAGTCCTCAGGCCCTGAGTTCAAGCCCTGGTAATTGCTCTGTCTCTGTCTGGACGTCTGCTTCTCTCTCTGTGTCTCTCTCTCTGTCTCTCTGTCTCTGTCTCTGTCTCTGTCTCTGTCTCTCTCTCTCTCTCTCTCTCACACACACACACACACACACACACACACACACAGAAACATACATGAGAACATTCCTTAGACAAATGGTAGCTTAGCTTGGAGAACAGAGGACAAATCACCACATTCTCTCTAAGATGGTGGGTTCAGCCAGGACACTGGTAGCTCACATCTGTTATCCCAGCTACTCGTGAGGCTATGATCTGAGGATCACAGTTCTAAGCCAGCCTGAGCAGGAAAGTTTGTGAGACCCTTATCTCTTTCTCTATATATATATTCCAGAAGTGGCGGGCCCTCAAGTGACAGAGCACTAATCTTGAGCAAAAGAAGCTCTGGTGCAGACTCTGGGCCCTGAACTCAAGCAGTACCAGCATAAGAAATAAAAATAATACAAATCTAACATGGTGGGGGCTCTCTGCCACTGGTACCATTTTCAAAGGTATCAGTGGGGGAAGGCAGTGTGGAACAGCCAGGTCCCCCACTCCTATATGTGGGGAAACTGAGGTTTCAAGGACACACAGGCAATGAAAGTTAGGCCAACAAGTCAGGCTAGCTGAGCCCCTTTAGGGCTGAGCCAGCCCTCTTGTATTTGCCTCTTGCAGCTGGGGCTTCACTGGCCCCCACTTTGAGTACCACTTGGGTAGCTGGCCAGACCCCAGTTATTATGTCCTGTGAACCAGGGCACTGCTGCAGAAGCAGCAGCTCTTGATGGGGATATCCTCTCTCCAGAGGACTGGCTAGCCAAGGATGACACCATGCATACGCCATGCCTGACTCCTGACTGGGGATCTTTGGGCCTGGGAAGAGAAGAGAAGCAGAGATTTCCAGGGGACTGGGAAAGCCTGGAATTTCATACTCTTATGTCCGTGCTCCATCATTCTTTTCTGATTCTTGGTGGGGGGGGGTGTCTCTTTTTTCTTGAGGAATTCAGGGTTGGGAGGATGCAGGTCAGGCTAGTGCAAAGACTCCCACGGGGGGCGTCACAGTCCGTGAGCGAGACTTCCAACCACCTCACCGGACATTCTGAAGCCCAGAGCTTCATAACCCAATCAAAGCAGGTTATTGGTCCTTTCTAGTCAATATTGTGTAATGACTCAAGTGATTTTGTTACAGGTTAGGCAGAAGGCAGTGGCCAGCCTAGGAATCAGAAGAGAGGGGAAGGTGAGAAGGAAAGAGATTGACCAGCCACAATGTTCCCTTGGAGAGCAGGGCCAGCCTGAGGAGGCAAAGAAAGCAGAGGTGACCTCAGACCTAACTTAGATCCTCCCCTCCACCTCTCCCCCTACCAGGCCACAGAGCAAGGAATAAAGTCCAAGGACCAGCCTAGAGGGGCTCCTGCTTCATCTTCAAGCAGCCACAGCTGTGCCTCTGAAGCATCTGGCCGCTGGCCTGTGTGATGCTGTGACGCTGGGTCAAATGGACTATGGTGCTGGGCTTGGAGATGACGATGGGAAAAGATGCATTCTGAGTATTGACTGCTCATTGGCTGCTTCTGCCCAGGGTAGGGAGAAAGTCTCTGGATCCTATTTTCTGTGCAGTACAGCATGACCACATCTGTGGCATAGATTTTTCTGCTAAGGATGACACTGGACCAAGGGGACAGAGGACAGACTATGAATGGCTTTGGTCCAAAGGCACTTGATACGGTCAAATCTAGCCTCTTCTTTTCTCTTCTTCTCCCTCTTCCTCCTCCTCCTCCTCTTCCTTGTTCTCCTTTTCCTCTCCTCCCCCTCTTCATTTTCTGCTTCCTCCTTCAATTCTTCTTCCACCTTTTCTTTAACTCCTCTTATTTGCCCCTCTTTTTCCTGCTTTTCCTCCTTCCTCCTCCTCCTATTCCATCTCCATCTCCGTGTCTTCTCTTTCTTTTCCTCCCACCTCTTTTATTTTTCCTTCTTTCATCTTCACCCTTTCTTCCTCCTTCTCAATTTCCTTTTCCTTTTTTCGTTCTCTTCTCCTTCCTTTCCCTCTCTTCCTTTCTCCTCCTTTTCCTGTTCCTCTATCTTTTACTCTTCTTTCTTCCTTTCCCCTTCTCCTGTTTTTTCTTTTCTTCTTTTCCTCCTACCCCTCTTCCTTATTCCTCCTTTCTCTTCTCCTCTTCCTTTCTTCTTCCCTGTCCTTCCCCTCTTCTTCCTTTAGCCCTTTTTCCCTCATTTTTTCCTTTTCCCTCTTCCCATCTTCCTTTACCCTCCCTCCTTCCTTCCTCCTCTTCTTCCTCCTCATCTTTCTCTTTCCTCTCTTCCTCCTCTCTCCTCCCTCTATCTCCCTTCCTTCTTCTTCACCCTTTCCCTTCCCCCTTCCCCCTTTTTATTTTCCTTTTTCCTTCTCTATCTCTTTCTTGTCAAAATTGATGTAGCTGTAACATAGAAATTTCCCTACCCAATTGTCTTATTCCTTCAAATTCTCCAAAGGACAGCCAGATTGGCAGACCCCAGCACTCTAGTCTAAGGATCTAAGCTTGCTCCCTTGAGGATCATTTACCAGTTGCATAGATGAACAAGAGGGGGGTGGGCATCCAATAGCCTTTTTCCCTCTCTAAAACTCTCAAGCAGCCAGTAGGGGATGGAAGCAAGAGGAATGGTGGAAACAAAGAATGGCAGAACGCCATTGTGTGCCAGCCTTGCCAGGGAAGATCACAGCCAAGACCAGCTTTGCCATTGGAAGGATTTTGCATTACCATGGGCCTGATATGCTCTGTCGACCTTTGAAAAGAAAAAAGGAAATGCTCCATTTCAGAAGATGGAAGCCATTTGTGAGAGGTGAGCATGTGGGATGCTGGCTAGTGTGTGTCGGCCTCTGCAGAACTTTCAGAGCCTCCGTATCGAAGATGGGGAGCTGCTCAGTCTCTTCTCTGCAGCATTCAAGGATTGAACCCCAGGGCCTCACCTACACTCATCACCATTGCTCCACCAGAATGGCAGGGAGACTCTCAGAACTCTCACGGTGGCTGTGGGCCAGTGGCTGATAAATCTTCCTGGAGATCTGAGGGTTGTGTTTCAAAGCCCAGCCTGGGCAGGAATGTCTGTGAGACACATCTCCAATGAACCACCCAAAAAGTGGAGGTGGACCTGTGGCTCAAGTGGTAGAGCACCAACCTTGAGTGAAAAAGCTAAGGGACAGTGCCCAGGCCTTGAGCTCAAGCCCCAGTATTAACACAGAGTGGAAGGAAGAGGGGAGGGAAGAGGGAGGGGGGTAGGAGGGACAGAGGGAGAGAGGGAAGAAAGCCTGAGGCAGCTGGCTGTATCTGACATTGGATTGATATGGGGAAAGAACCCAACAAGAGCTGAGAAGAGATGGGAATGAGGGGACTGCATGACTTATTTGGGGAACACTCTAGCTAGATCCCAGGTGCCCTTAGCTGCAGGAATGTAGATATGTCTGGCCAGACTGAGAGGAGAGCTTTTGTTTGTACCAGTATTGGGGTACTGAACTGAAATAGGGCCTGGACACTGCTTCTTCTCTTTTTTGCTCAAGACTAATGTTGTACTACTTAAGCTACAGCTCCACATCTGGTTTTGTTTTGTTTTTGTTTTTGTTTGGTGATTCATTGGAGATACAGATCTCCTGGACTTGCCTGTGGGGGCTGGCTTCAAACTGGGATCCTCAGAGCTCAGCTTCCTGAGTAGCTAGAATTACAGGTATCAGCACCATCTTTCGGCTTCAATGGATTACAGTTATAAATACCCACATGTGCTTGCCTATATGCAATATTCTGTTATTTTTTTTAGACTGGTTTTAATGAAGGGCTGGGCTCCAAATACAGGATGATCATGTTGAACCTGACGACAGCTTCTAAACGGTATCAATGTGGATAACCTCAACAAATAATAAACGCATCTCAAGCTTTCTACCTGTTTATTTCACACTTTCTTTAATATACCAATTATTCATGTAACACCTAACTGAGAAATGTGTTATATCTAGCAATCACTTATAAGAATTTGCTAAACAGTAGCACAACAGATATGCCCATTACCTGATCATTTATCATTCTTTTAGAAGCATACACTTGCTAGCAAATGAGGGGTAAAGTTGATTTAATCGTTGGGATTTTGCAAAAAGAAAAAGAAAGAAAAGAAACACAGTCAACCCAGAAGATATTTGTGATTACGAGACATTTGCTTTTCATTTCCACAGCCAGTTAGGACTCACAAACATGAAAATCCATTATAGAATGGCGTGGAAAGTGTGACCACGTCTTGTTCAGTCAATTAGTGAGCTGAGCGCGAGCGTGTGGCTTATCTGAAATCTTACATCTGGAGTCTAACAAGGTAAAAAAGATATTCAGAGGCAGAATCGACTCATTCGGTCGCCCCTTTACATCCAGACTTCCACCTGTCTGACTCATTTTCCTTTCAATTTCTAAAAGTGGGTCCAGTAAGAAAGTGTTAAAAAAAATAAGTTGTCAAAAGAAAATAAATGGGGTAGGAAGAAAATCTCACTAAATTCTCAGGACATCATACATCTCTTAGTTTAAATCTCTCCATTTTCTACTGTTTAAAGATTCTAATATCTTTGTGCAATACCAATGGATAATTTGCCCCCCAAAAGAATGCTATTTTTTGCTCTGTAAGAATTTGATGCTTAGTGACTTGTGCATGGAAATTAACCTGCACATCTGTATTCTGATTATGATATTTAGTGCAAGGGTCATGAATAATAATATTGCTAAATATGCTTATTGCCATCTATAAATAAAGGTTATCGTATTGGAGAAGGTTTTGTTTTGGAGTGGCAGAACAAGGCAGGTTAGTTGCAAGACAATAGAGCTTTAATTTTAATAGGAAAATAAATACTTAAATGTATAAATATTCAAGTGGTTGCTGAAGTACAGCAGAAACGCAACCAGGGCTGTTCGGCAAGTGAACACAAAACTTTGCTGAGTGCTATTTCCAAGGCCACCTTCTTACTGATGAGGAGACAGTCTCAAGGGCGAAGACCCACTCCATGGGATGGATGTGTGTCTGGTATGTTTTGATAAAAATATAGACTGTGAATGAAAGTCATGTTCCCTTCTGAAGTCACCCTGAAAGCTGGTGAAAGGTAGCTGCTATGCAGGTGAGGAGCACTGAGCAACAGTGGGACGCAGAGGTGGGGTCTTAGCAAATTCCCCAACGATTGGAAGTGAGACCATTCACAGAAGCTCTGCCTTGATATCTCAAACATGACCGTCAGCTACAAGAGTGAGGACCCCAGTACGCTCTGCTTCTGGCTTGAATTCATCTCCACTTGTCTTTGCTTTCCCCTCTTTGATCAATTTTCGAATTTGCTTTAGAACTCAGGGCCTATGACTCTCCTTTAGCTTTTTGGGAGGGCAAGGAGGGCTCAAAGTTGGCGCTTTACCACTTGAGCCACACCTTCCACTTTGGGCACTTGGGTAATTCATTAGAGGTAAGACTCTCCTGGAGTTTTTTCCTGTCCTGGGGCTGGCTTTAAACCATGATCCTCAGATCTCAGCCTCCAGGATAGCCAGGGTATCAGGCAGGAGTCACTAGAGCCGGGCTGTCTTTTTAAATAGCTTCCCCCCACCCTCTGCTTTTTAAATAAATTCACTGTGAAAGAAATCTTTATATCAGACCCATAAGTGGAAAGTCTGTACTCCTTGACATAATTAGGAAATAGTCTCACCAATGAAACAATGGAAATAGGAGAGCTGTTATTAGATTCCAGCCAGAAGCAACTGCCTGCAAGGCTCTGGGCCTAAGACCTTCTCCCTCTGGGTTAAACACTGTGATTAGCAAATGTTGGAGAGGCAGAAAAGGCAGAGCCACCTGGACTGATATTTTCTTTGAGTTTAAATCAGAAAGATCGGAAGAAAATAGGAGAAAAAGAAGTGTTTGGGAAGGAGAGGCACTTCTGTGATGTTTTCATGGCACAGATTCGACCTCAAGCTACTATTTCGGATCCTCCCTGGTGACAGGGGTCACCATATACAGCAGAATTGTCATCTCAGAAGATTTGAGAACTTCTCCTCTCTAGTTTTTCTCTTCTGGACAACTGCCATTCTATTGGTTTTCTTCTTAAATGAGGCATCCGACAACGAGGCAAGGAATGCTTTGGTCCTTTTCGTGAGTGCTAGGCCCAGAGGAATGTCTGCTATGGTCTCTGGCGAGATGCACCTGGCATGGCCCAGCTGCGATGAAACCCATGTTCACATACCAGACCTTACCTTCTTGTTTCATCTGCTTGCCAAAATGACCCCTCTGAAGGCCGAGGTGCACGTTCTGTTGAGGATTAATACCACGGTCAGCACCCACGCCTCTGGCCTTTCATCCTAGCGAGGCTGGGATCTAACCATCTCTATTAGAGAGCAGCCCAGACTAGGAGACTCGTATCTCTAAGAAGCCATCAAAAAGCCAGAATGACAGCTGTGGCTCAAGTGATAGAATACTAACCCTGAGAGAGAGAACAAAGCTCAGACTCAGTGCTGTGTTTAGGCCCAGCAAACAGAAGTAAAGCTGTGTCGGCAGAATTCTCTCTCTCTCTCTCTCTCTCTCTCTCTCTCTCTCTCTCTCTCTCTCTCTCTCTCTCTCTCTCTCACGCACACACACACACTCACACACACACACACACACAAAGGGAAGAGAGAGAGAGACAGAGACAGAGACAGAGACAGAGAGAGACAGAGAGAGAGAGGAGGGGGGGGGAGTTTTCCAATAATGAGGTTTGAACTCAGGACTTCAGCACTAACCCTGAGCTTTTTCACTCAAGGCTAGTGCTCTACCACTTGTGCTACAACTTCATTTCTGGCTTTTTGCTGGTAAATGGAAGATAAGATTTTCACAGACTTTGCCTGCCATAGCTGGCGTTGAACTACAGTCCTCAGAACTCAGCCCCTGGAGTAACTAGGATGAAAGAGAGAGCCACAGATAGCCAGCGAAGAGTCTTTCTAATGTGTCAATTACTCAGGAGACTGAGGTCTGAGGATCACTGAGGCCAGCTGAGTCAGGAAAGTCCGTGAGGCTCATATATCTCCACTTAACTACTAAACCACAACAGAAAGCCAGATGTGGCGCTTGGCTCAAATGGTAGAGTGCTAACTAACCTTGAGCAAAAAAGCTCCAGGACAATGCTCAGACCCTGAGTTCAAGCTCCAAGACCCATATGAAAAGAAAGAAAGAAATAAGGAGGGCAAGGAAGAAAAGGAAGGAAGGAAGGAAGGAGGGAGGGAGGGAGCGAGGGAGGGAGGGAGGAAGGAAGGAAGGAAGGAAGGAAGGAAGGAAGGAAGGAAGGAAGGAAGGGAAGGGTGAACACAGGACAATCTGGCAATCCAGCAAGGTCTTTCCTATGATTTTAAGTTTACCCCTTCTACTGAGCTAGGAAACTCAGGCAGGGTACCTTTCAATAGGGTGAAGCCCTAAAGTGCTATTCATACTCTGCTCACTCTAATTCAGAGGCTTTAAAAAGAGGAGAACAACAGAGGAAAGAAGAGAAATAAATTTTTTTAAATGTTAAATAAAATAAAATTAAAGCAGGAAAAAAAACAGAAAAGAAGGGAGAGCAATAGTTGATTTGTTTGGGGAAAGCATGTATCCCTTTACTTGTTACTAACTATTAAAGTCATTTAAACCCTTCAGAGACTAGATCTAACTTCAGGCTGCTTTGAAGGTTGGATATGTCTTGTAATCCATAGATTATTGAAGTTAATTTCTCTGCTGAGATCCTGCTCTCCACGAAATCTTATGCCTGCTGAAGAATTGGGAGGGGGAAGGGGAAGAAAGTGAAAGATATTTTAATTGGATTTTTGCTAGGCCACTGTCTAGAAAAGTAGGAATGATAGAAGTGACTGATTGAGGATCTCAAAAGGAGAATTTAGCTTATTTCATTCAATTCTCTTTTTCTGGATTTATACCTCTTTAAACCCAGTGCTCAGAGGCTAAGACAAGAGGATCATGAATTGAAGTCCAGCCTTGAGGTACAAAACCAGCTTCTGTTCACCCTGGACCATATAGTAAGAACTTGTCTCAAAACATACACAAAAAAGAGCAACAATAATTAAAAGCTAGGGCTGGACAGGCATGGGTGGTTCACATCTGTAAGTCTAGCTATTTGAGAGACTGACATCTAAGGACTGTGGTTTAAAGCCAGCCCAGTTAGAAACATCCTTAAGACTGTTTGTAATTAACCAGCATAAAGCTGGAAGCATAGCTCAAGTGGTGGAGTACCAGTATTGAATAAAGAATCCCAGTAAGAATGTGAGGCCCTGCATAAAAGAAATGCAAATCAAAACAACTCTAAGATTCCACCTCACTCCATTCAGAATGGCCAGGATCAAGAAATCTAATAACAACAGATGCTGGAGGGGATGTGGCCAGGAGGGATCACTACTACACTGTTGGTGGGAGTGCAAACTTGTTCAACCACTATGGAAAGCAGTGTGGCAGTGCCTCAAAAGGCTAAACATAGAACTCCCCTATGACCCAGCAATTCCACTACTTGGCATTTACCCAATCATCCAGAAACAAGGACATACTAAACCCACTAGCACAACAATGTTCATTGCAGCACTATTCACCATAGCAAAGATATGGAACCAATCCAGATGTCCCTCAGTTGATGAGTGGATCAACAAGTTGTGGTATTTGTACACAATGGAATTCTATGCTGCTGTCAGAAAGAATGACATCACCCCATTTTAAGGAAATGGAAAGACTTAGAAAAGATCATATTAAGTGAAGTAAGCCAGACTCAAAGGAACTTAGGCTCAATGGTTTCCCTCATTTGTCATAATCAGTAGAAATCTTGGGCTCTCCTAGCAGAGATTTGCAATAGAGCAAAACCTTGATACAAAAGGCCATATAGAATGACCCTAAATGAAAGGACCTCCAGGATATAGAAACAAAAGCCATATAATGGGTGGTTGTTGTCCTTAATATACTGTTATCTCTCATCTCTTTTGCCGTCCCTTGATTATCTCATATTATTACAGTATTTCACTATGTTATCTGATATATTATATATATTCTTATTTGGTTATTTGAAAGAGGATAGAGAAGAGGGGAAAACAAGATGAGGGGCGGGAATGGGGGGGAGGGAAATGGGGACCAAGACATAAGAAAGAGTATCAATGTTTGTGAAGTAATGCACCTTCTATCTGGTGAATATAATATAACCATTCTATTAATTACAATAAAAATACATGGGAAAAAGAAAGAAAAAAAAAGAATGTGAGGTCCTGAGTTTATGCCCCAATAATGGCACAAAACAAATAAAAAAACTAAGAGCTGGGGCCTGGGAGTTTGGCCTAGTGGTTGAAGTGCCTGCCTAGCATGCACGAAGACTGGGGTTCGATTCCTCGGTATCACATACATAGAAAAAAGCTGGAAGTGGTGCTGAGGCTCAAGTGGTAGAGCTCTAGCTTTGAGAAAAGTCCAAGGACAGTGCTCAGGCCCTGAGCTCAAGCCCAGGACTGGCAAAAAAAAAACCCAGAACCTAAAAACAATCACTAAGAACTAGCTATTACCTCAATGGAAGGATGGTCTTCGGATATGATGCTGTGGCTTTGATCATTCCCAGCACCAACAAACCAAATCAAATCACCCCAAAGGCCCAAACTACTCATCTGTTCAGGAGGTATACAGAGGGTTCCTATTATTTACGCACAATGTCTCCTGGGTTTATTCAGTGTTTTTCAATTCATATTCGAGAGTCCCTTATAGGATAAGATACATGGGCAATAACTAGGCTGACTGAAATCATTGTGAATCGGCTTTTTTTTTGCCCATACTTTAAATTAGTTTTAATTGAATCTCATCCTCTTGACTTTCATTTACGTTTAAATGAGTTTCAGTGGTAGAGTGAGAAAGCGAGTAACTCGAGGAGTTGACAAGTTTTACTGTTTTGATCATAGATTATTATATAATGCTGACAAATGCTCCTTGGACTGCAATGCTGCATATTAAATACTACCCAATATTCTTCATCTGCACGATATGTTTACAGGTAGACAAAAAAGAAGCAGGCTTACTGCGTTAAAAAATATAATCGATCTCCTGAAGGCACAATTGCCTCCTCTAAAAGGAGATTGCAAATAATGTCCCTGTTTATGAGTTGTTCTCTGAAGGTGGCTAGTCAGGAGAGCTTTTTTTCTAAAGGTGAAATTCAATATTGAAAATGATAGCTTGCAAACTCTAAAAAGAGGCAGAAAGCTTTATGGTGTCTGGCTTTTGTTGTTGTTGTTGTTTCCTTGATTCTAGGGCTTGAACTCAGGGCCTAAGCCCTGTCTTTAAGCTTCTTTTGCTCAAGGCTAGCGATCTACCCTTCGAGTCACAGCTCGAATTCTGACTGTTTGGGTGGGTAATTTGTTGGAGATAAAAGTCTCACTGACTTTCTTGCCTAGGCTAACTTTGAACAGTGATCCTCAGATCTCAGCCTCCAGAGTAGTTAGGATCCATTGGCATCTAGCTCTGGGTTGACAATTGCTAATGGTGCTGTGAATGGAACTCAAGTCCTCACGCACACCAAGCCAGTCATGTCCCCAGCCCTTACCAGTTGTTTGTCCAGATGTGTTTGTGTGCTTGGCTCTGAATTTCAGCTGGGCTCCTCTCTGATAAGTTATCTATGGAGCTGAAGAGGTCCTGAGAACTTTTGGGTGCTTGACAATCCCCTGATTCTATGTCCCATATTATGCAGTTTCTTTCCATCTCTTGCCTTTGTGGGATATCAGGGAAGCCTGTTTACTCACCCAGATTACTTCCATCCCGCCAGACCAGAATAAGCAGAGAAGGTTTCTGTTGTTCACATCTGAGCACGATGCTGCACTGTAAGCTTTCAAATCTCACCCCATCTCTCTGGTTAAGAGAAAGGATCATGGAAGATTAAAAAAAAAAAAAAAGAAACTCAGTCTGAGAAAGGCCTTAAAATCTTATGCAGAGATGGGCCACCTGTAATCCTAGCTACTCAGGAGGTTGAGATCTCAGGATCACAGTTCAAAGACACCCTGGGTAGAAAGTCCATGACACTCTTTTCCCAAAAGTCAGAAGTGGAGGTATGATTCAAGTGGTAGGGCACCAGTCTTGCACAGAAAAGTTAAGGGACAGAGCCCAGGCCTTGAGGCCCCAGTATCAGTACACAAAAAAGTAAATGACTTTAAAAAAAAAAAAGTGTCCCTATTTTGGGAAGCAGTGTAGCATTTCACTGGCTAGGCTTCCCTGGAACACAAAAGTGACTCAGTTTCTAAAATATAGAAAGTCTCTAAATCAAAAGAACATTGTTTAGATATTGAAATTGTGGAGATGATTTTTTTAGCTTTTCCCTCAAAAAATCTTTGGATTCCACCTCTGAATTTTATAACAACAATTTTATTTAGAGAGATGATTTACTCATAAGTAAATAGAAGTCAGGGGTAGGGGAGGATACGAAAAGGAGAAGAGGTTGAGGGGCACCATTCTTTGATTTATCTACACAAAAGCCTCACTGTGGCTGGCAGCAGAGCCTCTCCTGTCCCTGTTACCTTTCAAAACTAATATGTAACCGTATCTGTTTTTCTTTTTCCTTTTTTTAAAAGAAAAAAAGAGTGATTCATTTTCTTCCCATCGCCTGTGAAACTCTCATCGCCACCACAGAAAACTTGAGTCTGATTTTAATGAGCTTCAATTGGAATGTGGCCTTTGAAAAGGAGTGCATTTGTAAAGACGGAACATTAAATTTTGTAATGATGTAAAACATCTTCAATTTTTGACAGGACAATGGTGCTTATTGTACTTTATGAGTCCACTGGCGATTCAAAGGTCACTTTGTATATGACTCCACAGACAGGGGCCTCACTGAATGAAAATTAGGTTACATGTGATCCGCTTTATTATTAATCAGACCAAAATGGATTTTTAACATTTTTCTAATGAGCAACGGAGAGGGGGAGAAAAATATCAAGAATAAAAAAGTACAGAAGATCAAGAATGGCCAAGGCAAAAAAAAACCCCACAGTACCCTGGTCAATATCTTAAAAAAGAAAACGTGCTTGAAATCTATAATACTTAAATACTATCTCAAGGAATAAAATGTAGCTGCATATTTTAGTGTCATAAATACAGACAAAACTACCGCAATACTTTCTCTAATTTACTACCAATGTCCTTTGTTTATAACTAACTAATGATCTACTTTCTCTGTACAGTTTATTACTGCAGCCCCCAAGAACACCAGGCTGGGTAAGGGAATGTCACTATTTTCATGATAAATTCTGTTTTCTAAGGGCTTATAAGTCAGCAGTAAATATGTAATTCAGACTAAAAGTTGGCATACAAGGTTTAGCTGAGAAGGAAATTCAGGCTACAAAACCCTCCTTTTACACACACCCCTTGCCCACCCCATTTAATTTTTTTTAAAGCTTTTCTATATTTTGAGATTGGAGTTGACGAGGTCTTGAAATCAAGGTGACATTAAATAAAACAATAAATAAACACGGAACAAGCTGGTGGTCTGGCTTTTTTATTTCATATTGAGGTATTTTTCATGATGTCTTTCAAAGTATTTAGGGAAAGAAAATAAACTTGGAGTTCCAAGGATATACAAATAGCTACATAAAATGTCTCTCAAGTACAGATTTTGAAGAACAGGGGATCATGGAAACTGAGGCACAGATAGACAGTCTTGGTGTGGACTTTTGTTTAAGTGTGTACGTATGGCGCTCCTGGGGCTTGAACTCAGGGCTTGGGCACAGTTCCTGAGCACCTTTTCTCACAGCTAATCATAGCCCCACTTTAGGCTTTTTCTGAGTAGCTTACTAGAAATAAGAGTATCATGGACTACCCTGGCTGGCTTTGAACCAAGATCCTCAGATCTCAGCCTCCTGAGTAGCTAGGATAAAAGATGCAAGCCACCAGTGCCCAGCTTGGCATGGGCTTTTGTAAAGAGCTACTTCATCCCACAAAGAGCCAGGCCCTCTCATCTTGACTATTCATCCCAGAGGAGGACTCAGTTGCTCAGAGCACTGTCCACAACAAGAGAGAATTCAGTACTGTCTGGGTCAGGTGGCTTTGTGGGATCCCCGGACTCCACCATTTCCTGTGTAGTCAACCTCTCTCATTCATGAATCTGCATCGTGAACCACAGAAGGAGGCAGGGAGGAACTGTGGATGGTATTCAAATCACAGGTCTGCTGGGCTCTGCACAGCCTCTGGCTGAGGAGCCCACAGGAACAGCTTTGAGAATGACCAGTGTAGACACCATTGGGGATAGATCTCACATATTAGCAGGCAACAGCTGTCTGTAACCAGAGGAGATGAGAGAAGGAATCAGAGAGAAAAGATCAAGGGCCAAGCATGGTACCTCATGCCTGTAATCCCAGCTACTCAGGAAGCTGAGACCTTTAGGACCCCAGTTTTAAGCCAGTCTAGAGAGAAAAGTCTGCCTGTTTAATCCACTATTTCTAATTAACTACATCTCCAAGTAGCCAGCAAAATGGCAGACTGCAGGCATAGTTTAAGGAGTAATTATCATGGGCATGAGGCCTAGAAGGAAAGAAAGAAAGAAAGAAAGAAAGAAAGAAAGAAAGAAAGAGAGAGAGAGAGAGAGAGAGAGAGAGAGAGAGAGAGAGAGAGAAGAAAGAAAGAAAGAAAGAAAGAAAGAAAGAAAGAAAGAAAGAAAGAAAGAAAGAAAGGAAGGAAAGAAAGAAATAGAGAGAGAGAAGGAGGGGAAGAAGGGAGGGAGGGAAGGAAGGAAGGAAGGAAAGAAGGAAAGAAGGAAGGAAGATCGGAAACCAAAGGTCAGGTATCTTTAATCCTAGCCACTTAGGAGGCAGAGACTGGGGGATCAAGATTCAATACCAGCTTGAGCAGCAAATCCCAACCCATTTAAGCACAGGACAAATGGTATGTAGCTGTCATCTCAGTGACAAAGAGAAGCATAAATGGAAGGATGTGAGTTGAACCTGACATGTGCATGAAGTGAGACCCGATATTGAAAATTACCAACCCCAAAAAGAACCGGTAAGTGACTCAAGTAGTAGAGTGTATACGTAACAAGTATGAGGTCCTGAGCTCAATTACTAGTGCTAATGGGAGGAAGGAAGGCAGGAAGGAAGGCAGGAAGGAAGATAGGAAGGAAGGAAGGAAGGAAGGAAGGAAGGAAGGAAGGAAGGAAGGAAGGAAGGAAGGAAGGAAACAAATGGATGAATAAAGTATGTCAAGAAGAGCTGAAGTCAGCAATGAATCCAGGCTGGAAGCATGCCAGAAACTAGGGCTGGGGTGGGGGGAGAAGGAGGTGCCCAGCCTGAGATCGTGGTGGACACGGCAGAGAGAAGAAAGCAGAGTGCATGGCTGACCCTGTGCCTGACAGGTTACAGTGGTCGACTCAAAGGACAACATCCTATTTCAGACCACTGGACCCATCTCTACAGCACCTCAGAAAGGAACAGCCATAACTGCCTCCGTCACAGCCATGGCCCCTATTGGGCCTCATTTCTTCCCACCCCTTCCCCCTCTATCCCACAGCCATCCCAGCCCAGATATCTCTGCATATCACCCATTCAGTCAGAGGCATCTTATCCCATTCCCTACAAGCAATCAAAATGGCTGCAAGCATTGTAGGACTCTGGCAAAGGAGCCAGGTCCGCTGCTTGGGCATTATTAAGAGTTCTGAGACGAGGATGGCTCATGCCCTGTCACCCTAGCTACTCAGGAGGCTGAGAGCTACATGTGGCAGGAAAAGTCCATGAGACTTTTAGCTCACATTGACAATCAATAACCCAGAAAGGGAGCTGTGGTTCCAAGTAGTTGCGCACTAGCTTTGAGTCCAAAAGCTTGGGAACAGTGCTCAGGCCCTGAGTTCAATCCCCAGGACTGGCACACACACACAGATACACACAAACACACATTCCTCATTTAGTTTTATTATATATATACATATATATGGTGTAAATACAGTGTATAAAATTACACATATTCCATTGGGATATTTTATCATGATGAGATATAACATATATAATGTATATATGATATAACATAGATGAATACATTGTGGTTCACAGCTGTACTGTGGGCCCACCTGCCATGAAATCTTCCCAATCAATATGGGGCCATTTCCAGTTCACTTATCTACCATCTCTGATGCCATCTTGGAAACACTGAAGAGGAGTTGTGATTGGAACCGAACTGGGAAAGCCCACATTTCTGCCTGAATTTTCCCATTTACTCCAGCCCCTGTTTGGAATTTGGCCTCTGTAAGTATGGAAGGGGTTCACAGGCCACAGGCATTTGGCCAGGTTTGGTGACTTCTGCACATTCTGTGGAGGCAGCCATGGCCAGCCTCATCAAAGGTAAGGTGAGTTGAGCCATAGGTAATTGGTTTGGGAGAACAGATACTTACAGAAGAATTTATTTAGAGGCCCCCTTTCTTCAAAAGGTGTCTTACCCTAATTTTGTTCACATTTCTGAACTAAGCCCTGTGATGGGGGGGGCATTACAAATAGATCTGGAAGAGTCAAAACACCCACTCCACTTACATTCTCCATTTGAGACCCAGTTAGGTCTTTGAAGGTTCTTGTAGTGTCTCATTTTACCTTCTCGTCTTGAGAAAACAGATACTACTATAAGCTAATACGAAAGATGAGCTACTTCTTGCTTTCCATGGATGGCAGAATGCATGGGCTACAAATAACACAAGCAGATGGGAGGGAAAAAAATACCACTAAAAAATCATCCCAAAATAGCTATTCATTTCCAAGCAATTCTCCCAGACAGAAACAGAGGTCCTGAACAGAGAATTGCATTGCTAGTCTTGAAAATGACCTACCCAGAACTTAGGGGTGGTAGCATCAACCATCTTATAAGCCCTGAGGGAAGAGTGCATGCAGGCTAGGGTATGGCCAAAGTCCACTGAAGGTGAGAGGTGCTGGTCTAGACTGCAGTCAATAGTGAGATTTCATTGACCGGTCTCCAAAAGATTAGCCCAAGCGATCTCGTTTCACATTGTGTTTCCAAGATCACGTGTCTAACTCTTCACGTTACAATCCTGTGGTTAATGTATAAAGAATGGCGCAATGGTACACCTTGGATTCTGCCGTCCAAGAGTGTGTCTGGAGATGTAAAGGAAGCCCTATAGGATTCCAGAATTGGCAGAGAGAAAGTAGACAACCCAAAATAGCATAGTACTAGGAATCAAGAGACCTGGGTTCTTAGCCATGCCTTTCACCAAAACATGTGGACATCCAGCCCTGCCTTTCACTGACACCAGATAAAAAGAAAACCATACCAGCTTCTCTTAGGACTCCAGTGTCCCTGTCTTGTCAAAATGAATGAAATAACCTGGCTCTCGTCATCCATGAAAATATGTAGATTGCATACCCTGTGAGCAAGCTTGAGACAGGGGGTGATCTCTAGATCATAAAAGCCACTGATGTCCCAGTTGTCAGTTCGTTTCTTTGTACTGGGGCTTGAACCCAGGACCTAGGCACTGTCCTTGTACTTTGCTGCTCCAGGCTACTGTTCTACGACCTGATCCACAGCTTCACTTCTGGCTTTTGGGTGGTTCATTGGAGATAAGAGTCTCCTGAGCTTTTCCTGTCTAGGCTGGTTTCGAATTGTAATCCTCAGATCTCAGCCTTCTGACTGGCTAGGATGGCAGGCATAAACCATGGCACCTGGCCTTCTTCTATTTCTTTTTTCTCCCACAGCTCATAACACCTCTTCTGTGCTTCCATTTCCAGGCTTGCTCTTAAGACTTGGGTTGTGGAAGCCTAAATGTGACAAATAGTTGTAGATTCCCTCATCTCAGGTATGTAAGCCGTCTGTCCCCCACCCCAATAGATGGGCTCTTCATTGTATTTTGACTTTTCCAAAACTGAGATCCTGACAATGTTTTGATTTTTTTTTTTACTGCAAGTGGCACATGAGCTAAGGCTGCATTCACACAGAACTCTTATCCCAATGTGACATGGACACCATCTTCACTGAGGCAGAAACTCACTATGGCTACCCCAGAAAAACAGAGAGATTTGCCATGTAGAGGTACCAACTTGCAAACAGTTCCCTGCCTCAACCCTGGTTCACAACCCAGGGTAAATCCTCTCATGATCTACCTTCCTTCCGTCTGCCTGTCTGTTGTGTCATGTTGATTATCATTCTACTCCAGCGAGCTCACACCAAGCTGGTTGCCTAGTATGACATCAGAGACACCGAGGGGCACTCTGGGGTAGCTGGTAGAGGGTCCTGGACCTCTGGGGAGAAGCCAAATTTTAGAGTCACACTCTGGGAGGAAGCCAAATTTTGGAGTCACACTAGTCCAGGGCGTGGACAGAAAAGGCCAGGGATATGGGCAGAGCAAGGGTAGGAGAATGCAGTTATGGTATTCACTGTACATGGGCGAGAAGTGGAGCCAAGTAACTTTAGGGGTCGGGTGGGGTTGGGAGAGATGGGGGTGAATGATGGGAGGGGTGATGTGGCACAAAACTCCTCAGTACCACTACGTAAAGATAATAATAAAAATAATAATCAAAGAACGGAGAGAAAGAAGGGCCAGTATCCTACAGTGGTAGAGACTAGAGAAAGGCCTTTCATTTTTCGTGTTTGATGGGGATACTTGTGTAATTGAGACATTCTTTATGTTCGATGTGGATACTTTTTTGACATGGGTATGATCTTTCATGAGTTTGAACTATCTTTCTGTGTGTGTGTGTGTGTGTGTGTGAGCGCCTGCGCACGTGTGTGTGTGTGTGTGTGTGTGTGTGTGTGTGTGTGTGTGTGTGAGTACTGGGGCTTGAACTGAGGGCTTTTCTTGCTTGGCTTTTTTTTTTTTGCTCAAGGCTGACACTCTAACCTCAAACCTCACCTCCACTTCCATTTTTTATGCTAGTTAATGTGAGATAAGAGTCTCCCAGACTTTTCTGCCTGGGTTCGCTCTGAACTGCAATCTTCAGCTCTTGGTCTCCTGAGAAGCTAGAATTACAGGGATAAGCTACCATGCTGGGCTTACCATGTGAATTCTTAGCCAGTGGGTCATGGTCAATGTTTTTGCTTATTTATTTGTTGGTTGGTTTTGCCAGCACTAGGGCTTGAATTCAGGGCCTGGGCACTGTCCTGCACTTCTTTTTGTTTAAGGCTAGCATTCTACCACTTAAGCCACAGTGCCACTTCCAACCTTCTCTGCTTTTGTGGTACTGAGAAATGGAACCCAGGGCTTCATGCATGCTAAATCAGCACTCTACCACTAAGCCACATTCCCAGCCCCATGCTCAATGTTGATCTAATCAAAACCCAGAGCAGAGCTCAAGGTCAGACCTGGTGATTGCTCTTAACCTTCAGAGACCTCTCCAATCAAAAATGACCTGGCTGAGGGGACCGGATTCTGAAGGAGACCCTTCCGAGTCGGCTGTACTTCCTTGCCCTTCCCTGAACTCAGAGCCTACATGTTGTCCTTGAGGGTCGGTTGCTCACTGCTAGCACTCTACCACGTGAGCTACAGCTCCACTTCCAGTTATTATTTTTAGTAGTTTACTAGAGATAAGAGTCACTTTCTTCTCAAACATTATTCCCTCCTCCCGCGTTTTTCTCCCACTTTCCCTCCCCACCAAGTTTAAAGTTCATTCCCAACATATTGTCTTGTGAATATCACTGTTACACTGGCTTACCCTTTGGCCTTTGTCTCTATAAGAAATGTACTCACGGGCCGGGAGTTTGGCCTAGTGGTTAAAGTGTTTGCCTAGCATGCATGAAGACCCGGGTTCGATTCCTCGGTACCACATACATAGAAAAAAGCCGGAAATGGTGCTGAGGCTCAAGTGGTAGAGCTCTAGCCTTGAGAAAGACCAAGGACAGGGCTCAGGCCCTGAGTTCAAGCCCAGGACTGCCAAAAAAAAAAAAGAAAAGAAATGTACTCACTACTTTACTTCTGTAACTGTACAAGAAAAAAGAAAAAAAAACCAGAATCTCACTTTCCTGCTCAGGCTGGTTTCTCCCTATGATCCTCAGATCTCAGTCTCTTGAGTAGATTACAGGTATGAGCCACTGAAGTCTGTTTTGTTTTTTTTCATAGAAGACTGACAATAGGACTTCTAAAGAAGGAAATGTGCTATGCGTAAAAGTAGCAGAACTAAACATATATGTATGTGTGAATATGTGAATGCTTGTATATTTATATATGTATATGTAAACATGTACATGTGCAGGTATATATGTAAACCTGTGTATGTCTATACACACATTTATATGCACACATATAAGTACATATATGTATGCATGTGCATATACATACATGCATATACCTGTGTGTATGTATACATGGGTGTATGTACATATATGCATATTTATGTGCATGTATACATATATGAATGCATTATATGCATATATATATATATAATAGGGAAAGGTAGTTGTAAGGACTACAAACAAGCCTGGGACCACTAACACAGAGGCAGTGGGTCCTCCATGGACCCAGCATGAAATCCACATGTACTTTATGAGAAGCTGGGGGGTGGGGAGCTGACCGTTTGTTCTGAGGATGTATTTTGATAACTCCTAGAAATGAGAGGGTGTTTTCTGGAAAGGTAATTGGACATAATTTCCTCCATGACTTAAAGCCAACAGGCAGTCTCTACAGCTGGCCCTGGTTTGAAATCATCAATGGCAAATGCTATTTTTATGGCCCATTTATTCAGTCCTCCCCCTATTTTTTTTTTATTTTGAGAAGACATCACCTAGCACAAAAAAGGCTATATTTATTGATATGTTTAAAATATAGGTTTTTAATGGAATTCCTTAGCCCTGAAAAACAACAAAAGTCAGAAGATAGACAGATACAAATTAGCTTCTGACTGGTTTTTTTCTCCTCGGCCTGCCCAATGGGAACATTTGTATACAGTTCTCAGTGGCTGTGAAATCTGCTTAGAAAAGCAACAAGTCTTTTGTTCCCTTGACAGTAGTTATTATAATTAATTCATTGGGTGATTGGTACTTGCGCTGAGTGACAAGGTGTTATTTTACCACAGGAAAAGTTAAAGTGGTAATACCTACTTGAACAATACCGGGGTAAGAGTTGCCATCACTCAGTGGGGGGAGAAAATAAAAAGGCTGGCTCCCAGCTTGAATGCTTAACTGCCATCCTCTCTATGCTACTTCGAAGGTAGGAGGAAGTTGCTAGAGTTTTCTATGACAAGTTTCTGCCCCTAAAGACACGCCCTTTTCCTACAAAGCCTGAAACTTTTCAAAGGTGAGATGCCTTGGGGGAATCGGTGTGATGGACTAACTTGGAACTCTCCCAAGAGTTAGGCACAGTAGGCCTGGATCTCCTACGGGTACTCTGAGGCCTTTGGCAACACACCAATGGTTCTAGATGTGGTCCTTTAAAGCACCTCAGTCCCTCTGCTGGATGCCAGTGTTTGCAACATGGCCACAAGTTTCCCAGGAAACAAATTTTGTGTCTCTGTCTCACCCACACACCCCAAATACCTCAATGGGAAACCAGTCACAAGGCTGCATGCTATGTCATAGATAGAAGATTCAGGAATGCCTTTACTTTTGATCTCATTTTAAGTGCTCTGAGGAGCCTGGCTACCACACCTAAACCAGAGAAGTAGGTTAAATGGAGTGGGGGGAGAGGCGTGGGGGCCACAAGTTACCAAGGGAAAAGCATGAAGGAAGGTAGCTCTTTGAGACCGTCGATATCATCTAAAAGTTGGATGACAAGCCAAGAGGCTGAGATCTGAGGATCTGGTTAGAAGCCATGCCAAGGAGAAAAGTTTATGACACTCTTATCTCCACTGACCCAGCAAAAAAAGGAAAATAAAGTGAAGCTGTGATTCAAAAAGGCAGAAGGCCAACCCTGAGAGGAAAAAACTAAGGTACAGCTCCCAGGCCTGAGTTAAAGCCAGTATGGACGCACAAAGGAAAAACAAAAACAAAAACAACAATAAAACAAAAGATGGGCGGAGGATAATAGAGAGAAAGAAACTGAGGACAGCTACAGAAACTCAAGCTAAAGGACCCAAACCTATTTCAAGAAATGTGTGTGTGTGTGTGTGTGTGTGTGTGTGTGTGTGTGTGTGTGTGTGTGTGTTCTGGTCTTGAGGCTTGAATTCAGGGCCTAGGCACTGTGTCTGATTCTCTTTTGCTCAAGGCCAGCCTTCTATTTCTGGAGCCACTGGCTCTACTTCCAGCTTTTTGGTATTTTATCGGCGACAGGAATCTCACAAACTTGCTTGCCCTGGCTGGTATCAAATCGTGATCCTCAGATCTCAGTCTCCTGAGGAGCTGGGATTACAGTCATGAGCCACCAGTTCCCAGTGGGAACCATTTTTTTCTAAAGATCTAACTTCCCTTTGGCTAGCATGAAGCAGGTTCAAGTGTCTTCTATCTATCTGCATGCAGATTTTCAAAACTATATAAGCAATATCTCAACATGAAACTAAGTGAACAAACATAGCCTCTCCTCATTTACTGGCAATTTTGATAATTACACATCAGACTTTTAAACACTTATAGTGAGCTCAGTATTATAGTGACTTGAGGGTGGCTCAGTGGTCCCTCTACTCTGTCCAGATATTCCTATCGGTCCCTCAGCTGGCTCCTACTTAACTTCCTATGTAGTTAGCCCCAAATCTTACTCAAGGAAATGACACAGAACAGGATGAGGGCAGCCTGATTTGGAGTGGATTGTCTCAGGAAGTATCTGAATGTCTTCATAAGAACAAGAGTTGAGCCTGTCACTGGTGGCTCATACCTGCCATCCTAGCTACTCAGGAGGCTAGGATCGGAGGATCACAATTTGAAACCAGCCAGGGGCAAGAGAGCTAGCTGGGGCAGGAATTGCCATGTGATTCTGATCTCCAAAGAACCACCAAAAAGCTGAAAGTGGCTATAGTGGTTGAGCACCAGTCTTGAATATAAAAGCTAAGAGTCATAGCCCAGGCTCTGAGCTAAAGTTCCAATTCTGGCATGATAAGAAAAAGAGTGAGAGGCATGCTGGAAGCATGCCTTAGAACAAAGTACAATGTTACCTGCCAGACCAGCAGCCCTTGCAATCTGCTCAACTCAGCACAATTTGACCTGCCCTGAATGTCCAAATCAGAACCCCATCAATAGGCAACTATCAAGATCTTCCCAATATTTTTTTATTAGCAGTATTTATCACTTTCTCAAAATCAATGGCAAATTTTAAATGAAAACAAATGACTCTTTCTAGACTAATCAATACTTGCATCTTTGCCTTTTAACAAATAAAAATGTTTAATGAGCCAGACGATGGTGGCTCGTGTCTTTTATCCTAGCTACTCAAGAGACTGAGATGTGGGGAATAAGTTCAAAACCAGCCTTGGCAGGCAAGGCTGTGAGACTCTTATCTCCATTGAACTAGCAAAGATCCAGGTAGCCTTTTTAGGAAAAGCCACATGAGAATTCCTAGGCTCTGGGTTCAAGTCCCAGTATCTACCTGCACACACACACACACACACACACACACACAGGTTTAACATAAAGAAACCCTCATCTTCTACTTCCATCAATTCAATTGTAATAGAATTAAATATGAAATCAATATAACCATCATTGGTCTGATATGAACGACAAAGTCATATATATGAAAAAAGAAAAGAAAAGAAAAAGCCAAATATTTTATGGCATCCAAATTCAGAGATGTCACCTCTTTTTCCTAAACTCTCAGCCTTGATGTGTCTCTCCCTTTCTTCCAATATCAGGATTGTTTATTCCTACTAAGTCTTAACAAAAACGAAAAAGGAAAAAGAGGGTTTATATAGTTAGTGATTCTAAAACCAAAATGCTACCTACTATCTGCACAATTGCCATTTTATCTCTTTAAACTTCTCCGGCTTGACGTTTTTAAAAGGGCAAAAGCAGAAAAACCCTTCTATAATACCTAATTTGTACATCTGCGGTTTCCTTCTGACTTGCGAGGCACCATATGTTTTTAATTATCATAATAGCCCTAAAGAACCTGTTCAGTGGGAGCTACATATGAGCCTTTTATTACTGGTTTGTAATTTAAACAGTTTTTAACAGGAAAGGTCTGGCGATGGGGAGTGTGACAGGCTCACAAGACACCCGGATCCCACACACTGACCTCTGAAGTTCAAGTTCAAATCCCACCCAGAGAGGGGACCAGCCCTCCTTTTCCCCTTCTGACCTGTAGAGGTAATTTGGTTCACGTGACTCTGCCTGGCAGACATTTAAAAACAAAAACAAAAACAAACAAACAAAAACTCCAGAAACCTTGAGCCCAAAGCAACAATAACTTTGGGTTTGCGGCCCAGTCTGACCCACAAGGGAATAAGGCCGATAAATATTATCCCGGTCTGACCTCTGCTGTCTGGGCCACCCACTTTCTTTGCGCATGGCCTAGCTACACTCTAGGGAACAATTGCTAGGTAAAGGGTCAAAAAAATTTTTTTTTTGGTTTTAGGATGGAGAAGAAAAGGGGAACTCACATTCCTCCCCCCACCCAGGCTGGGAAATGATTGAATAAATATAGTCCCAAGAATAAATGATGTGCAACTCTGAAACTGCAGAGGAAATCTTGAGGCTTTCAATGGACCTTGCACATTGGTAGCAAAGTGAGGATCACATGAGAGCCACATGACCAGTCCCAGGTCATAAGGGTGATAAATGACTCGATGGATCCTCCACTTTTCCCTCAATGTGCTTGTGTGGGAATTCTCAGAGTTTCTTCTGGCGTGAGAATTGTCCAGAACTTATCCCTGGGACTCAGCTTTACCACAGGCCATTTTTACTCACTGGTTTATTGCTCAGTTTATTTTCCCCCTTTCCTGTTTTTCTTTGCTTTCTTCTTGTCTCTTCTTTTTTCTCTCCTTTAAAAAAAATTGATCTCTAGACCTGGAGTGTGGCCCAGTGGTAGAGTACTCACCTAGTAATGCACGAAGCCCTGGGTTCGATTCCTCAGTACCACCTACACACACAAAAGCTGGAAGTGGTGCTACGGCTCAAGTGGTAGAGCGCTAGAAAGCTCCAGGACAATGCCCAGGCCCTGAGTTCAAGCCCCAAGACCAGCTCAAAAAAGTTATCTTTAAGTAGTTATACTGCCATTCAAAAAAGCAGTATATAAAGCCAATGAAACTTGATTAATGTTACTTTTCATCATTCTGCCCAACTCTCCTATTTTCCCATCTCTGTAGAATATTGAGTTTTTAAATTGTATTTTCCCCCTTCTTCACTTCATTTTTTTCTTTCTTTCTTCCCATTTGTGTGTGTGTGTGTGTGTGTGTGTGTGTGTGTGTTGGGTCTTGAACTGAGAGACTCTCCCTTGACTTTTTCCCCTCAAGGCTGCTGCTCTATCACTTGAGCCACACCTCTGCTTACAGCTTTTTGCTGGTTCATTGGAGAGAGTCTCCCAGACTTTCTTGTCCGGGCTGGCTTCAAATCACAGTCCTCAGATCTTAGCCTCCTGAGTAGCCAGTTTGACAAGCATCGTGAACCATTGGCATCTGGCTCCATTTATTTTTGATCTGTGTCTCTGAAACTTCCACATCTGCCTGAATTGTAGACAATAATAATATTGGCTCCTTTAGAGGGATTTTTATGGGGAAGGAAAGCAATGGATATCATTTGCATTAGCCCTCATAAATGTCTGAGAATACAGTTGAACCCGCCTCCGGGTAAGTACTTTTTAGTGGTTGTGGTTTTAGCGTTTGTGTTGGGGGGTCAGATAGGAGTTAGGATCTGATCTCTCTATGTGTGATTCAGGCTGATAGCAAACACAACAAGCCTCCTGCCTCAGTTTCCCAAGTGCTGGGATTTCAGGTGTCTACCCACCAGGTGACACATAGCAGTATTTAATATTTTGAATTTAGAAGGATCGGAGCCTGCTGCTAAAGATTGCTTGAAGACATACCTTAAACATCGGAAAACTCGAGGGGTAAAATGATTGTCTTCATCAGAATCTGGGTGCTTCTGGTTGGTATTTTTAATTAATTAATTAGTATGTATGTGCACATGCCAGTATTGGGAACTGAACTCAGGACATTTTTCCCTTAGCTTTTTTACCCACAGTGTATTACTCTATCACTCGAGCCACACCCCCACTTCCAGCATTTTGCTGGTTCATTGGTGATAAGGGGTTCATTGACTTTCTTGCCCTGGGCTGGCTTTGAACCTTGATCCTTTGATCTCAGCATGCCTGGCTCCAGAAGAAACTTTGAATGTTAGTTAACACTGCAGCGCCCTTCCTGGTTCAGGGTTCCAGACCTGACACATGTCTCCTATGAATCCCTCTCCTTGATTCTGCAAGGCTGAGCCTCGTCATGTTCTGTATGCAGCTGGCTAAACTGAGGTTCAGGGGGGTGTGGGGGGGGGCTATGTAATGGTAGCATCATGGCTTGCGCAAGTGGGACATGTTTCCTGGCTAGGAAAACCTCTGAGATCAAGTCACATGATGTTTCCTTGGCCTCTGTTTTCTCACCCATCAAGCAGGGTGACTTTGGTTAGACAGACAGGCCGACTTAAGGATTGCCTGACAAGGTGAGCTAATTCTAGATGGGTCACTGCCTTGAAGGGGAGTGCGGGATGGGAGAGTGGAGGAAGTCATAGAGCTGCTGTTCAGGTGACCCCAGCTGACCCTCTGGAATGTTGGGGGAATAAATAAATAAATAAATAAATAAATCAAGAAGGGTGGAAGTTACACAGTCTTGATCCAACAGCTCCTTCATTCCCTCTGACAGGATGAGCAGGTGGACACTATCATTTAGAATGTCTGCAGTGAGTCACCACACAGCCAGTATGTATTTATCCCAGTGAGTCTTTCCTGTCCCTGGGCAAGCAGATTATCCTGACCTCTCCCCACAAGGAAACCTGACCTGACCTTCTTCAAGGCCCACAAAACAGTGGATCTGACCATCTCCTCCTCACCTGCTCAGGGCTGGCCCACCTTGGTTGCTTAGCTGAGCCCCAGGAGTCTGGGAAGGGGGAGATTGTCAGTGAAGAAACCTCCCAATTTCCAATGCCAGAAATAATGACTAGGATCCCATCTGTACCCCGCCTTGAAGACAGAGCAGGGAAATAGCATAAAACACAAAGTTCCCACAGACAACATCTGTCTTAGTGCAAACAATGGACCATTATCTTGTAAATAATTCTGATTAAGCTGCAACATTTCCTCTTGAAAGTAGCTGCTGGGGAACCAGGGGTGAGGCTTTGGGGAGGGGGTGGAGGGGTTTGGGCAGCTGGAGCTCAGGGCCAGGCCTTCCCTGGGTCCCTCACCTGGCCCTTTTCCCACCAGGAAGCCATCACAAGAAGCCTCACTCACTCACTCACTGGGTCTACCTCCAACAGTGGGCTGTTAAAAGATGCTGGGTGTGCATCCTGGTCCTGAAGCCCACGCGAAGTCTGCTTCTGGAAAGTTCTCTCTGCCTTGATGTATCCTATTATTTTTTCTCTATTTCTCTTGTTCTCCTGATTCTCTCTCTCTCTCTCTCCCTCTCTCTCTCTCTCTCTCTCTCTCTCTCTCTCTCTCTCTCTCTCTCTCTCTCTCTCTCTCTCTTTCTCTCTCCTTCTTCCTCTGTCTCTTGTTTTCCTATCTCTTTCTCCATTGATCTCTCTCTCTTCTCCCTCTTTCTCTCTCTTGTTCGATCTCCATCTCTCTTTCACTCTCTCCATGTCTCTTTCTCCCTCTCCCTCTGTCTTTGGTTCTCCTTTGGCTCTGGCTCTGGCTCTCTTTTCCTCTCTTCCTTCCCCCCTCTTCTCCCTCTTCCTCCTGCCCTACCCAGTTCTACTCTTCCTCGTCCTCTTTCTTGCCTTCCTGTTCATTTACCCTTGTGGTCCGCCTCCCCACTTCTTGTCCTCCTTTGTGGAGCTCTGTTTACTTCTCTTGCTGGCTTTTCCTTTTCCTTCCCTTGCCCTGAGTCCCCCCCCACACACACCCGTCTTTCACATCTCCCCCTCTCACCTCCTGGAGCTGTGTCATCCCAACACCAGAGAATCGAGGTCCAGAATGGGGATTTTGAGGGTGGCTGATCCCAAACCCTTCCTAGGGCTCTGTTGCTCGGGTTGTCAAGCTTGGCGTAAGAAAATCAGCAGAATCTAATTTCCTGCCATTATGCCCAACTGTGACCCAAAGGTTCAGTCTCCCATCTGAGTTCTGGGGTCGGGTCACTGTGGCCATTGTCAGCTGGACAAATTCCCTTCCTTTCTCCTAGACCCCTCCCTCCCACTTCAGAATCGCCTGTTGAAACTGGAACCCTCACCACCTCACCCCATCACTGCGGAACTCCAGGGGTTGAACCAGTGCAAATAAGAGGTAAGGACTCACCTTCTAAAGCTCTTTATCCCCGCCCCATAAGGCTTCAAGGAAATTCTCCTTGTGCTTTAAAATTAAAGAATGGACCCTGAGTGTGATTTAGGAAGAGTAAAGTTTTAATAGAAAACAAAACAAGCCACTGGTCTGATAATCCTCTTTCCACTAGCTATATACAAATCTGTACTGCTTTGCTCCCCATAACTATCAGTCCATTGTACTGTGAGAAAACAGCAAGAAGCCTGGTGCCCTGGCTTTCCACCTGTAATCCTAGCTACACAGGAGGCTGAGATCTGAAGATCACAGTTCAAAGCCACCACTTAGCTGGGACCTAAGGTTCTGAGTTTCCATGGGATTATGCCTGGGATTGTTTTTGGCAGAAAATATCACAAGATAATTGAGATCAGGGTGAGTGGTGAACTTTTAAGACATTCATAATCATTCTACCTTCTTAAGAATGACCGTCCAGGCACTAGTGGCCCAAGAGGCTGTTATCCTAGCTACTCCAGAGGCTGAGTTCTAAGGATCCCGTTTCAAAGCTAGTCTGGGCAGACAAATCCAAGAGGTTTGTATTTCCAGCTAACCAGCAGAAAGTCAGAAGTGGAGATGGAGCTGTGGCTCAAGTAGTAGCACACCAGCCTTGGACTAAAAAAGCTAAACAAGAACATGAGGCCCTGAGTTCAGGCCCCTGAACTGGATACACATGCACATGAATGTGGGAATGCACGTGCACACACACACACACACACACACACACACACACACACATGCACGCACTGTCCTAAATTCTCATTTGATGGATGATGATCCTGGAGTCAGTGGATTAAAAAATCCAGTAGGAGGCCAGGCACAAGTGGCTCAAGCCTGTAATCCTAGCAACTCAGGAGGCTGAGATCTGAGGATCACAGTTCAAAGCCAGCCCAGGCCAGAAAATCTATGAGGCACCTATCTCCAACAAATACTAAACAAAATAAAATAAAATGATAGCCAAAGTGGAGCCGTGACTCAAGTAGTATAGTGTCAGCCTTAAGCGAAAGAGCTCAGGGACAATGCTTAGACTCCAAGTTCAAGCCCCAGGACCAGCACGCAAGCACATGCACGCACGTGCACACACACACACACTTCAGTGGAAAGCAAGAATGGGTTGTAACTATTTTTGTCCCACTGTGGAAGAAGTACAGCTGAGCCCTCTTTTCTTTTTCTTTCTTTCTTTCTTTTTTTTGGGGGGTCTTTTCAGCATTTGTGGGGGACAGAGTTGAGGATGGCCAGGTAAGTGCTCTTCCGCTGAGTTAAATCTGAGGATATCTTGCTGTTCTGACTATTCCTGAGCGTGTGAGTTGCATGTAGACCCAGGCATAGGCCACTTGCTCCAAGAAGGAGACACTGGATGAGCAAACTGATATCTCAATCATCACGAAGAATTAGTATCTTCAGTGGTGAATATAAGAGTTTGAAAAAAAATAAAAGAGCAACACGTGTCAAATAATCAGCTTCTTCCTTGCACTTTATGAAGCTGAAAATCCAGTTTCATTTGACTTCCCCCTCTCTTTCTTTCTCTTCTGACTGACTTGTAGAATTAAAAGAGAAATCCCTCCACACTCTGATGAGTTAATAAAAATATCTCTGATATTGGCATGCTGTGAGCCCTGGAGTAGTAAATGGTCTTGCCCAAGCTGAACCCTGTGCTTCTGGAGAAGGCAGCTGGTTCCCACATCTGGGGCCCTGGACTCAGTACATCCAGGTCTCAGATGGTCATTGGAAAAATCAAGGGTACTCATGCCTCTCATCCTAGCTACTCAGGAGGCTGAGAGCTGAGGACTGTGGCTCAAAGCAAGATCTAGCAGGAAAATCTTCGAGACTTTTATTTCCAATTAACCAGCAAGGAGGTAGAAATGGAAGTATGGCTCCAGTGGTAGAACATTAGCCTTGAGACACAAAGCTAAAGGAAACTGAGCTCAGGATCCAGCACACACACACACACACACACACACACACACACACACACACACACGTGCGCGCATGCGCGGCAAGGGTAAGATGGTTATGAAGGCTGGGAACATTAACGTTTATGAAAGTCTTTATAAGTCATCCAGAGGGAGTGGAGGTGTGGTTCAAGGTCTACAGTGCCAACCCTGAGTGCAAAAGCTAAGGATCAATGCTCAGGCCCTTAGTTCAAGCCCCAACACCGGAACAAAAATGAACATGTAGGCTGCCCTCCTTTTGCTAGTAGGGAACTCATTAATCCCAGAGAAGAGAGGCAAATTCTCTGAGTATGATAACACATGGGTTCTTTCTCAGTGAGGGATCTGCTGACCCTCCCACCCCACGCCTATCCTCAGGGCCTGGCCCTGATAAGCCTGCCAGGGAGTTTCCAGGTACAACATTTAAGATCTCTGCATTTTTCGATATGGAGTCGTGGCAAGCACATGTTGTTCTCATTTTTAGCTCCAGCAGATCTGCAACCTTCTACAGTGAAGCAAGGGGATGCGCGGTATAAAAATGGTCCTTTCCTGGGTGCGGCTTGGTCAGCTTGGAGTGGACACCATGAAGACTGTGAAGTTGCCTGTGACCCTGCCCCTTCCTGCCTAGGATATCAGGGGCCCCACCCCTTCCTACCTGGGAAGTCAACAGCCACGCCCCTTCCTTCTAGGACGTCAATGATCCTGTCTCTTCCATCTGGGAAGTCAGTGAGTCCACCCCTTTCTACCTGGGATGTCAACGACCTCTAGTTGGTTTTAGCCTGAAGGTTTCCTGTGACTGTGGTTCTAGAGTGAGCTGGAGTCACCCTTCAGCAAAGAGATGTAGGGCTGCTGTGGGTATCTCCCCAGTTTCTGAGGGGAGCCCTACACAGCATCCTAAACGTTTCAGAAGGCATTGATGTCCCGTGGAACCCCTGTAGATTAGATGCCTTCCAAAAGTGGCATCAAATCCTCCTCCTCACACTGCCTGCGAGATTGTCCCATGTCATCAACTCCATGAACCCACATCTTGAGGAAAGACTTTGCCTTTGAGAGACCCTAACCATGTTCCCAAAAGGGAATCTGCAATTAAGGCTCTTCTTGACAAGAAGGGGCTTATACAATAGGGTGTCCCCAATTCCATCTCATTATCCACTCTTAGAGGCCACTCTGCCTTCCAGCCTCCTGTAGCTCTCCCCTACGTGTGTAGAGTCCTGGTTTTGTGATTATTAGCCTTGTCCCCAAATACGCAAACCACTAGACTCAAGATAGAAAAGCTAGAAAAGCCATTTGTGTATATATATATATATATATATATATATATATATATATATAGTTTGTTAAAAAAAAATAAAAACAGCAGCCCAAGCAAAAAGTCTGTGAGACTCTTATCTACAATGAACTACAAAAGAATCTGGAAGTGGTGCTGTGGCTTAAGTGATAGAGCACCAGCCTTCAGCAAAAGAAGCTCTAGGACAGCACCCAGGTCCTGAGTTCAAACCTCAGGACTACCACAAAAAGAGAGAGAGAGAGAGTAATGATTTGGTTATTGAACTGAAAATTTTGCTTTCCCTACTTGGTTTTTTTTTTCCTTGTTAGAGGATGTAGAAGTTCTTTTTATTGCTTTTAAGTTAGCAAATAAAATTTCACAAAGGGACCTTGTGAGCATTAAATGGGTATATATGCCTGGATAACTCCACAAAAGTCATAATGCCAAAGTCCTCATGAAGACAGCTAATGTTGGGGTGCAAAAACTCATACTTTTATTAATGAAATGACTGTGTCCATTTTCCAGACTTGGACGTGTGTGTGTGGTGGGGGGAGGGGTGCGGTACTGGGGCTTGAACTCAATGTGGTGCTTTACTATTTGAATCACAGTTCCACGTCTGGCTTTTTGGTGGTTCATTGGAGACAAGAGTCTCAGAGAATTTTCTGCTCAGGATAGCTCTAAACCATGATCCCCAGATCTCACGCAGCCTCCTGAGTAGCTAGAATGACAGACATGATCCACCATCTCCAACTTTAATCTTAACCAGGTATGTGACTTGCCATGACACAGAATCTGCTCACAAAGACATAGTTGCATGTCCATGTCCCTGTGTTTCAGTGAATTTAGAAAGTGACGTAACCTTTGAGAAAAAAAATATCTCTCCATGCATATTTGTGCCCTGACGCTCCGATTCTCCCCTTCCACCTTGAAACCAAACAGAAGCCTGTAGGTATAATCCTAGCTATTCCAGAGGCTGAGATGGGAGGATTGCAGTTCAGAGTCAGTCCAGGTAGGAAAACGTATGAATCTCTTTATCTCCACCTCAACACTAAAATGCCAGCCATGGATGTGTGCAGTTCCAGTGGTAGAGCCCCAGCCTTGAATGAAAATGCTAAGGGACAGCACCCAGGCCCTGAGTTCAAGTCCCAGGTCTAGCTTCAAGTAAGCATGAATAAAGTGGCAAATCCTCTTGCTTATTCCTGGTTTATTACACCACAGAGCCTCCTCCTTGTCCTTGTTTTGTATGGATAGCCCTGAGGATCTCATCTATTGTGCACGGTTGGGCCACAGTGTTGGGGAGGCTCTAGGCTAGAAGATCAAGGGCAGATGCAATGCAGGATGCTTGTGTTTAATCCCAAATGTGATTCTCAACAGGTGGGGCTTGGCATTGCACCGTGGGGTATCAGGGGAGTAGGAGGAGGGGAGAGAAGTCAGCAGGAAACGGGACTGTCAGCCCCCATGCAGAGCTGTGAAATGAATTTAGCTCATTGGGGTCCCCTGAATCCACCAGAAGTAGACAGGATGTCCCCCAAGAACTTTGGGGCTGGTGAGAAGTGAGCTGTTGTCCCAAGTGAGAATTGGGAGGAAATGGCGGATGGGAAGTCTGGGGTGGGGAAGACTAAGACAAAAGGAACTGAGCATCCCAGAAGGAGAAGTGGGGAAAGGACTGGGGCTGGGTTCATGCGAATGGGAGCATGAGAATCCCCAAAGTTCTCTTCTGAGCTTGAGAAATGATCACTGGGGAGCCATTCAGGAAATCCATGCCCCCGCCCCCTGCTTCACAAGGGGAAATGTTACCCCGACTTCCAGATTAAAGCCCCGCCCCTCCAATCTGGGGAACTAAGGCCCACCCCCAATGGAAGGAAAAGAGAAGAGCAGATGCCAGCCTAAATGGCTCCAAGGAGACTTCCAGCCGTCAGTTCAGGATGGATGTTGTGTTTTGTGTTTTCTTTCTTTTCCACGCTCCCTCCCTCATTTTGCATTTCTTCAGCCTTTTCCCAAAGCCAGGCCCTCAGAGAGCAGCTCAACTGCTCGGAATCTCCATCCCAGCCACACCCCACATGTAGTGATGTGTCTATGATGTTCGTGGACTGTGAGCCATGGCTGAGCAACATTGGGGACAATGTCCCTCAGTCCTGAGGCAGAGATATCCCAGAAAATCTTGGATTCTCCCCACCTTCTTTATACCTAATTTCCTTTGGAAAAGTTTCACTGGACATCAGTGATCATCAGAAATGAAGAGGAGACTCGCTCTTCCATTTCCACTTGTGGAATTGGGTATGGTAGCCTAAACCCCTCAGTCCCCTCTTATCCACCGGTCATCTAGCTTTCTGGCAACCCCCCCCCAAATCAGGAAGTCGTCTTGTTGAAGGTTTAAGAGATTCCCTCCCCTCCCTGCCCCGACGATGAACAGGAAAACCGCATCCATCATGTTTTAAATGTCCAAAATAATGTCAAGGGGTGGGATGGAAAGGTGTCGTGGAAATGGATTAACATAATGACTCCAAACTGTACTAATGTTTCACAGCTTTTCTTTTATTTGCAATAAGACCAAGATAAGTTATTGAAGCATTTTCTTTTAGTATTGTTTTACATTCCATTCATAAATGACCTAACTTGTAACTCAGTATACAGCACATTGAAAGATATAGTTTGAACACGTATTTAGGAAAGCTACAATTATGATAACTTACATGCCTTCATTACCAGGGATGCCTTAATATATCTTCTAATTATTTCAACAATACTCTATTCCAAAAGCACACGGAAAAAAAAACCCAGTACAAGTTTACACATATTTGTTGTTTTGTTGTTGTTACTTCTATCACCATTTTGAAATTGTAAATGTCAAGGTGTTTGCTGGCTTTTCATTGTCATCTGTTTCCTGGTTAATAAGGATGGACCTGACACAATATTAAACTAGCAATATTTCAGCTTAAATACTATGGAGAAAGAGAATTACTGTACTTTTCTGCATTCTTCTAAAGCATTTTACAAAGTACATGACAATCAGACACAAGCGCTAGGTGGTGACAAGACTGTCTCGTGGGTGAAAGGGGAGGCCTCCCTTTTCTAAGCCAAGGTGAGCTGATTAAACAGAACCCCCCTCCTAGCTAGATCCCCCACTCCACACACGCACACACACAAACACACAGGTCAAGGGACCTGCAATCCACTAGCATTTGTCACTCAGGATTTACGACTTTCAGGGAATTTTCTTTCCTGTGTAGGTTACTAAGCCTATGCAAACCATGATTAATGGTAAACATATGGGCTAGTATTTTTAGCCTCTTCTATTCTCTGCTACACATACTGTAGGTTGGTGTGCATGTATATACACATACCTATGCAAATAGTAATTATTTATTCAACACACATATGTGTATACATTCTTCTCTTGACTTTACACGATTAACAAGCTGCAGATAAACCACCAAAGAGCACGAACAGACAAGAGCAAGTCCAGAGAGACCCACTAGGACAGGGGTGGGGTAGGGCTGTCACTTACCTGCAAGAAAACACGTAGATGTATTAAGCAGTTCAGAAATCATTTGGCATAAAGGCATTTGAAAGCAAGGGCAGGAGCCTTATCTCCTAATTGTTTAATGGAATAATGATACTAAATAAGATGATATTTTTATTTAAAAAAAAAAAAAAGAATTTTGTCCTTGTCATTTCTGGCTAAAGCAAGGGAAGCCTACCTGATTAGAGCAGGTTAGCAATTAGACCTAGAGGTGCTGTTGATTAGTGGGGAAGTAATAAGAGGTAATTACTACTTATTTGAAATCTGGGCCTTGCCTATAACATTGGAATTTTTTTTCTTGGGAAAAAAAAAGAACCTGAGTCTGCGGCCATACCACCCTGAACACGCCTGATCTCAGAAGCTAAAAAAGAACCTGATTCCTTTTGCAGCTGACATGTGGCCAGATTGTGGCTTTTGTGTGTGTGTGTGTGTGTGTGTGTGTGTGTGTGTGTGTGTGGTGTGGTACTTCTACAGTTGGAACTCAGGGCCTGGATGCTGGCTCAGAGCTCTTTTTTGCTCAAAGCTGGTGCTCTACCACTTTGAGCCACACCGTCACTTCCATCTTTTTG
The DNA here is from genome assembly GCF_031878675.1 of Megascapheus bottae. Classification (NCBI taxonomy): domain Eukaryota; kingdom Metazoa; phylum Chordata; class Mammalia; order Rodentia; family Geomyidae; genus Megascapheus; species Megascapheus bottae. The sequence continues at coordinate 10,856,283 of NC_143539.1, forward strand.
GTAGGGAATTGCAAATAAGCATCCACAGACTTTCCTGCCACACTGGCTTTGAACTGTGATCCTCAGATCTCAGCCTCCAGAGTAGCTAGGAGAACAGGTGGGGCCACCAAATTACCCAGCTCCATTCTATCCCTAAGAAATTGGACGCCCAGGAAATGTGTACCCATCATAGGACATAAATGGAGTCATATTATCCAAATTTGCATTTTACCTTGAGGATATCTATTCTGCCAACACTCCCTTGTCTCAGTCTTCTCCTCTTTCCTCCCAGTCTTTTTTTTAAATCCCCTTTTAAAAAGTATCTTTAAGTAGTTGTACAAAGAGTTGTTGTTTTTTTCACAAAGCAGTTTATGAATACAGTGCATCTTGAGCAGTGTTACCTCTTTCAACCCTCCCCCAAACTCTTCTGAATTTTGTAGGAAATACATTGGATTGTTGACTGCATCAACAATCTTCTCTTCATTGATCTGTGACTTTTCCCTTGATCCCACCCCCACTTTTTGAGTACCTGCTTTCTGTTGTTTTATTTCACCGAACTTTAATTTTACCTTTCTAAAAAATTACACTATTTGAGATCACCCTCCAGTCTATTGTATTTCAGTTAATCCATTTGTATACCTTCCAATCTTAACTCACTATCAGGTCAAGGAGAGAAGAAAAAAAAATATGCCAGTATTTTGAACTGGAGAGTTTAGTTGCCCTTTTTTGTCTTCCCATGTTTTATTCCGGGTATTAGGTTTTATGTGATTCAAAACCAATATGGACACAGGTTATGAAAATGAAGCTACCAGACTCCTCTTCTTCTTGGGAAATACTATTGATTCAGATAATAGTGTTGAGAGAGAGGGGGGGGGAAGAAGAGGAAGTAGAGGAGGAAGAAGAGGAGGAGAAGGAGGAAAGAGGAGAGGAAAGGAAAAAGGGAGGAAGGCAGGGAGGAAAGAAAAGGCCAGAAAATGAAAGGAACATAAATAAGGCTAAATGTCACCAGTGTTTGCCGATTTACCAACCCCATCCATTTATTCTGAAATGGAGTGGACCATTTGGCAAATACAATGGCATTCATACCACAGTTCTGTCATCCTGTAAATGACATCACATCTGTGCCATTCCTGCTTAATTGAAAAAGATGAGAGGAGAAGAGGAAGAGGAGAAAGGGGGGGGAGAAAGGAAGGAAAAGGAAGAAAAAGAGAGCAAGCAGAGAAGGAGGAGAAAAGGTTTTGAAAGAGTTTTTCAATCAAGGGGGTTGATGCCAATCACTCTAGCTACTCAGGAGGCTGAGAATCTGAGGTTCAAAGACAGCCTGGGCAGGAAAGTCTTTGAGACTCTTATCTCCAATCAACTACTCAGAAAAAAGAAGTGGTGCTGTGGCTCAAGGGGTAGAGTGCTAACTTTGAACTGAAGAGCGCAAGGACAGCACCCAGGCCCAGAGTTCAAGCCCCACGATTGACAAAAAAAAAACCCCAAAAAACCAAAAACCAAAAAACACACACTAGTCAGAAAAGCCAGACCTGGCTCTGTGGCTGAAGTGGTAGAGTACTTGCCGAAGCTCAAGGTCACTGCCCAGTCTAAATTCAAGCCCCAGGACTATCACATAAAAGGGAGATGGAGCCCACAGCAAGCTCTGGGAGGAGGGCTGGAGGACAGCCTGCCAGAGGGTAATGGTTTCTAGAAGAGATCAGGAAGGATGTCACCTGGGCTCTGTCCCAAGAGTTAAAGAGAAAAATCTCCAGCTGTGAAGCAGCTGGCAGGGCAGGGCAGGCAACCAGGATGGTGATTTGTATGAATTACAAGGTTCTGCCCTTGGACTTCCTGACAGGCCTAATGGTGTGGGCTACTAGGCTGGAATGTCTGCCTGTGGACCCAGCCTGAGTCAGGAACCGTGCAAAAGCACACCAGACGGTGGCTGGCTTTGTAAGTGGTCAAACAGGGCAGGAAAAGTGAGTGGAAAATTAGGTTTCTTTACTATCTCGGAAGCAAATCTCTGCGCAAAATAGCTCATAGATGGCAAGGAGAAGCTGGGTGCGGATGGGTCCAATGAACCAGCAGAAAGCCAGAAGTGGAGGTGCGACTCAAGTGACAGAGTTACAGACTTGAGTGAAAAAGCTAAGCCTAGAGCTCGAGCCACAGTACCAGCACAAAACAGACAGAAAAAAGGGAGGGAGGGAGGGAGGGAGGTTGGGAAGGAGGGAAAGATTGCTAACTTGGCTTTGATTAAAGGTTGGAACATGATAGCAAACTCCAACAACCTCCTGGGCTACCCCTCTGCCTGGAGAGTTGCCCCATTTTGGGTTGGTTGCATTTAGTCTAGGCTCCTCCACTCTCAGCTGACTGAGATTCTGTGGTCCTCTTCCTTCGCCATTTTTTTTTTCCTAATTTTACTTCCTTCCTTAGACTGTTCCTGAAAAGAACTACAGTGCTTCCTCAGGCAGCATATGTAAAGACAAGATGCCTAAGCACTGACATAATTCATTCTCACACCCCAGTCCTGCTGGCTTTGCACTAAAGACAGAATGAACAGGTTGTATATCTCACCCCTTGAATATCTGCCTGAATAGAAAGTGAATTGAGTGCCAGGTGTCTGGCTCATTCTTGTTATCTTAGCAACTCAGGAGGCTGAGATCTGAGCATTGAGGCTCAACGTCAGTCCAGGTCGCAAAGTCTGGTAGACTCTTATCTCCAACTAACCATCAAAAAGCCAAGAGTGGAGGAGTGGTTCAAATGGTAGAATGCCAGCCTTGAGTGAAAAAGCCCAGTGAGAAGGTGATGCCCTGAGTTCAAGCTCAAGGACTAGTACACACACTCACAAATATTACCACAGTTATGGGATGCTCTCACAAACTTGGCAAACTTACCCATATAAAAACAGCAGCTAACTGGAATGAACATGGAAGACACAAGGAAATAAAAAGTGTTCTTAACACGTTGAAGGAAGGTAAAATTTGTGCCTGAGTTGGGCACTAGTGGCTCATGCCTGTAATTCTGGCTACTCCAGAGGCTGAGATCTCAGAACCATGATTCAAATCAGCTCAGATAGACACATCTATTAGACATACCTCCAATTTACCACTAAAAAGTTCTAAGTAGAGCTGTGGCCCAAGTGGCAAGCAGTTGAGTTGCCAGCCTTGAGTGAAAAAAGCTAAGGGACAATGCCCAGACTCTGAGTTCAAGCCCAGTACACACACATACACACACACACACACACACACACACACACACACACACACACACACACACACACATATGCATGAGATTCATGCTCCATTAGTGTGGAGGGAACCATATTGCATTACAGGTAGATTCTCATCTCTCTGTGTCTTACCTTTCATCCAATACTCTTCTCTGTCTTTCATGAAACAGAAGGGCCTATCTTTTGCTTTTGTATGTGCTGGCTGTGAGGGGCAGCCATGATTGGGTGTGCTCCTGGAAATCTTACATTCATGGTCAGAGATGGGGCCTTCCAGAAACTTCTACGGCAGGACCATTTCTGTGTATAAGGCTTCTGCCTTTGGAGGTCTCTGAGCAGGGAACAGAAGAAGCCCTGTAGCTCTGGATGTGAGGGTTTTAACCTCACTCTGAGGCAATGGTCAGTGACTGCAGTGCTTACTTTAGGGCTGTCCACAATAGCACAGGCCTCTTTACACTAGAATCAAGGTTGGCAAACTATGACCCGGCCAGTCTAGGTTTTAGTTCCTAACATTGGCTAGGAACACAGCCACACCTGCTCATTTGCATACCACCAAACCCACGCATGAGCATGCTGCCTTTAGCTTCTTCGGAAACACCGTAGAGGTGACAACGTCCCCACTGCCCGTGAGGCAAGAATGTTTATCCTCTGACTCTTAAGGAAAGTATAGTCAAGTGCCACTGGCTCATGCCTGTAATCCTAGCTTCTCAGGAGGCTGAGATCTGAGGATCCTGGTTCAAAACAAGTCCAGGTCAAAAAAGACCACAAGACTCATCTCCAACTATCAAAACACTCAAAGTAGAGCAGTGGCTTAAGTGGTAGAGGAGCGGTCTTCAGTGAAAAGGGGAAGGTACAGCTCCCAGTACCCCAGTACCAGCATGCACACACAGAAAAATGGATCATCGGGGAGCCTTGCAACAAAATGAAGATGGCAGGAGTTGCGGGGGAGCGGGGAACTTTACATGGATCCTGGAAGTCAAGAACTTGACGTTAGCTGGGCACTGGTGACTTATGCCTGTAATCCTAGCTACTCTGGAGGCTGAAATCTGCAGATCATGGTTCAAAGCCAGCCCAGGCAGGTAACTCCATGAGACGCTCATCTCCAATGAACTATGCAGAAAAAGCTGAAGGTTGCACTGTGGTTCAAGTGGTAGAGCACCAGCTTTGGGCAAAAAGAAGTTCAAGGACAGAAACTAGTCTCTGAGTTTAAGGACAAGCACACACACACACACACACACACACACACACACACACACACACACACAAAACGAATTTGAAATGTTTTTCAGAGGAGAACTATTATGGAACTAGACCAAACCTTCCTACTCAAACCACTTGAATCCTCCAGCTTCATGGAAAGGGATGCAGCAGTCTTCAAAGTTGTCTTTATCTCTCACACATTAAACATGTCACTGATCACTGGCAAGATCTCTTGAGAACTGCTGTGCAACAGGACACTCCGTAACCACCTGGCAATGGTGGACTTTTCTATGGGCCCTCCCTTCTACACTCAAATAAGAAAAGCACCAACTCCACCCAATCAGGGCACATGGTTAAGACCTCAAGTCTATGATACCAAAGAGTGAAAGACCAGAGTTTTTAAAGGTTAAGACGCAACATTGTAGCACTAAAGCAAGAACTTGGAGGTGTGATCTGTAACCCAGGATGGAGGGTAAGAATCATATCCTTCCACTCAATGGTGTAACAGAGGCTGCTGAGCTCTGTAGAGTCTTCACAGTGAAGGAATGCCTTCCTGATGTTTTCTCCAGTGTTTTCTGCCCAGCCCCCCACCCCTGCCATGTCAATCGAGTCCTTTCTTAAAGGAAACTAGCTCTTCCCATAAGCTTGTTTTGAGGACTTGGGATTACTAACTGTACAAAGCCAGACTCGGAGATGTATCCAGGCTGAGCGCCAGTGGCTCACGCCTATCGTCCTAACTACTCAGGAGGCTGAGATCTGAGGATTGCACTTTGAATCCAGCCCCAGCAGTGGATACCATGAGACTTTTATTTCCAATGAGCCACAAAAACCTAGAAGTAGAACTGTGGTTCAAGTGGTAGAATGCTAGACTTGAGCACAAACGCTAAGGAATAGTCCTCATGCCTTGAGTTAAAGCCCCAGGACCAGCAAATAAAATAAGAATATCATAAAATAAATCTATCCAGATAGGAAATATAGATTTGGCAAATTTCAGCTTGATCAGAAAAGATATGCTATCAACCTACTAGGCCAGTTTGAAAATCCACACCTACTTCAACAAAAGAAAGAAAGAAAGAAAGAAAGAAAGAAAGAAAGTGAAAGAAAACTAAATGCTAGGAATATTTTATGCTTTGGACCAATATTGTTTTTACCCTTCTAAAGCAAAGCCAAAGCGAATGGGAAGAGTATATAACTTACAACTGTGTGGCTGTACCTCTTGGAATGCTACAGAGATAGAAAAATCGACTGAGGAAAGAAAATAACTTATTGAACTGAATTTTTCCTCTGAGGTATTAACCCTTAGCAAGGATGACTCTATTGGGCTTTTTTGGGGGGGTCCCAGGAACAGCACCGTAACTATACACTACACAAAGTCACTGCAATTAATTTGGGTCAAATATGGCTGCAAGAGGGTGAGAGCGGGCCAGGCTCCTTCTGGAGACCAGAGAGTAGTGTCAACACTTTAAGCAAAAATAAGGGAAGAGATGACCTTCCCTCCCTCCCACCATCCCACCCTCCCTTTCTTCCTCTCTCCCTCCCTCCTTGCTTGCTTGCTTCCTCCTCCCTCCCTCCTCTCTACAGAAGTAGTAAATGCTCAGAAAGCCACTCATAAATGAAAGATGGAAATGTGCCCTGATGGAGATATTTTGGGCTGGTGTCAAAGAACCCCACACATTGAGCTCCTCAGAAGTTGCTTCACGCTGGGCCCTGGTAGCTCACACCTGTGATCCTGACTCCTCAGAAGGCTGAGATCTGAGGATCATGGTTCAAAGCCAGCCCAGGCACAAAAGTACATAATACTCCTAGCTCCAATTAACCACCAGAAAACTGGAAGTGGCACTGTGGCTCAACGCGGTAGAGTACTAGCCTTGAGCTGAAGAGCTCAGGGACAGCACCAAGGCCCAGTACAGGGGGAGATGGGGGAGGGAGTTGCTTCCCAACTGTAGCAGAAGACTATGTAAAACTTGGGGGTAAGTAAAATGCAGATCCCATGCTCTCTAGAAACAGGTACCTGGTAGGGGAGTTGTTTTCTAACATTTTGGCTGGAGAAGCAGCCAAGGGGATGCCCTGTAGTTTGTGCTGGCCTAAGGGTACTCTTCCTCCTTTCAAATGTCAGGCCACCATTTATATTCTGGACTCTGGTCACCCCTCGGGCTGCAAGGGAGACCGAGCCATTTCTGCATATATCACAGGAGCAGGAGCATTGTGTGATCAGATGCTAATGGAGGAGAGGGTGAGAAATATTCAAAAACATGCTCCTTAGAAATAAAAATGTATTGGCTAGGTGCCGCTCATTCCTGTAATCCAACTACTCAGGGGGCTGAGATCTGAGGATCAAAGTTCAAAGCCATCCCGGGCAAGAAAGTCCATGAGGCTCTTATCTCTAATGAAAACCAGAAGTGGAGCTGTGGGACAAAGTGGTAAGGATGTTAGTTTTGAGCAAAAGGGATAGCACACATGCCCGGAGTTCTCTCCTCCCTCCTCTCCTTTTCCTTCCTTCCTTTTCCTTCTTTCCTTTTCCTTCCTTCCTTCCTTCCTTCCTTCCTTCCTTCCTTCCTTCCTTCCTTCCTTCCCTCCCTCCCTCCCTCCCTCCTTCCTTCCCTTCTCTTCCCTTTCCTTCCTTCTGTTTTCCTACCCAATCTCCCTTCTTTCCTGTCATAGATGAAGTCAAATCTCAGAAATACATTCTTAAAGATGGAAAGGTACCATGACCATTTGTTGCCCCAAACAGGCATCAGGAATATTTGGGGGCCAGTTTCCAAGGCCCCAGTATAGGCTTCCTCAAAGCAAGCAAGTAGCCTTTCTTCAGCTTTGAAATAGGGAAATTAATGGAGATAATCTGAGCTCATTTCAATAGTAATGAGCTTATGGGCCTGTCAGGATTTGATCATTTCTGATGCACTGATTTCTGGCAGGAACTGTGTCCTTCCTACATAGGGGGTAGAAAGAACTAAAAATAGACCTAAGAAAATATCCACACACAACAACTCAAAAGAAACCACCTCCCTGCAGCCACAAAGTTAAAAAAAAATAATGAAAGAAGAAGAAGACATTTAAATGTTGGTCCTTCTGAAGAAAAAGGGAAAAAAAATTATACTGACATAATACCCTTTTCTTCCCCTGTTAAATATTGCTTTTAACAGCTTCAAAAGTAATGAACTGTACGTGGCTAAAAATAGAAGTAGGGTACTGGGTAATGGGGGCCTTGTGAACCATTCAGCAAAGAGACTGTCAATATTTTTTTTGAGCTGTCAGAAATCCATTTAGTGATTTTTGACAATTCAAAAAAATATTTCTGACTGCTTGATCCAGTTCTTAGTGAATTAGAGAAGGAAAGAGGAAAGAAATATATCAATTTCAATGATAAATCCAGAGTCCAGCTTCCTAAATCCAGCTCTGTGGTAAAAGAAGCTTCAAGAAGCTAAGATTCAGAAATAGTTGCCTATTTCTATACTCCCTCCGTTCTTTTGTTCCTTCTTTCCTTTCCTTTCCTTCCCTTTCCCTCCCTCCCTCCCTTCCTTCCTCCCTCCCTTCCTTCCCTCCTTCCTTCCTTCTGTCTTCCTTTCTTTTCTATTTTCTTCCTTCTTTTCCTTCCTTCCTTCTCTCCTCCCTTCTTCCTTTTCCTTCCTTCCTTCCTTTTTCCTACCTAACCTCCCTTCTTTCCTGTCACAGATGAAGTCAAATCTCAGAAATACATTCTTAAAGATAGAAAGGTACCATGATCATTTGTTGCCCCAGGAATATGCATCAGGAATATTTGGGGGCCAGTTTCCAAGGCCCCAGTATAGTGAACTGCTCTTGGAGTCAGCCTTTCAAATAGGAATACAGGGGCCACGAGAATGACATCGACCCTCTCAGGCCACTCATCCCAACACTTCATATTTAGGATGATATGTGAAAACTGGGGCGGGGGAGGGTAATTCTTTCAAGGAGATAAAGACTTGCTAATAATTTACTATAAGCAGAGGTCAAAGACACCTAAGAGATTCACAACACTGCTCATCTGAGACTTCACAATGCACATTTCAGGTCAGACCAACAGACAGACAGACAGACAGAGAGAGAGACATACTGACTGACTGACTGACAAGGACAGAAGGCAACAGTAGAAGGCCAAAGTCAGGGTAACTGCCATTTGGTATGTCTAAATATGAGTCACGAACACCCACAAACCATCTCCTATTTGGAGAAAGGGCCTGTTCTATTTTCTACACTGTGATTTTGTGTGATAATGATTTTTGCAACCTCTGTAAGTCAATCAAGGTGAAGTTTACGGAAGCGGATTTAGCTGAACAAATCAGTAAGTTCTCTTTAGGCATTGTGTGCATATGGAAATTTCCACATGTCACTTTCTGTTTGTTTTTAAAGCGGTTTATTATTAATATTAATATTTTCCTCCTCAATTTTATGAATGAAAACCAGGAGAACTTCACACAGAGAGCCATTCTGCCTGAGCACAGGCATTTGGAAAGCATTCTAATACAGATTAGACCATCAAAGTATGCATTTCAAACTTCTAAAGTGGAGACCCACTTTTCTGATTGTCTACATTGCATAATACGACACTGCGGTGTGTTGGCATTCTTTTTTTTTTATTCCTTCAAATTTTGTTTCTTTTAGGTTCAATTTCAAATTTGCTAATGAATACATCTACCTCATATTATATATTTATATGTTTAAATATACCATTCAGCTCTGATGTGTTGGGAAATGAACCGAAGGAAGAGGAATCTAAAACTTACCACACAAGTCTGGCCTCTTGATATATCCAGAATTTGCTGTGTTGCCTGCCAGCCCGTTAAAGGCGGCTAAGCCATCAGAACTGAAGGTCCTGAGGACTGAAAGCATGTTCATGGGCTTCTCTGGCTTTGCCAGTCCTGCTGTGGCATCCTGGCTTGTTTGGAGAGCACCCTGGCTGAGCCACTGCTTCTCTGATGTTGGGGCTAACGGTGAGCCCAGGCTCTGGCCAGACTGAGGGGTGGCCATCAGGCTGTCATCATTGTCACTCCTGTTATCCTTGCCCAGGGTAGGCAGGGACTTGTTGACGATTTCTGGCTCAGTTTCTATCTCCTCTTCTTTGAAAGAATCCATATCCTCAGAGGAGGTAATGTCTGAGAGGTCATCCATCGTGGTTTTGTTTGTGGCTTCGGGGATCAAGATTGGGGCGTCATCTTCGGGGTGAGATTTCCCGTCAGGATTCTTGTTAGAGCAGGAACCAGCCACCCCTGATCCCACCATGCTGGGGTAAACACCGAATTGTTTATAGAAGTCTGATGGGAAGTTAGTAAACGCAGGGTCCACGTGGCTAGGCCAAGGGCTACTCTTGTGATCCCCCAGGGTCTCTTTGGCCTGTCCGTGACTCAACTTCTCAGAAGTGGATTCTAGACAGCCCACCGTGCTAGAAAGACTTATCTCTTTGTTGAGTTGTAGTGGACCCATCTTGTTGGTGTCTCGGGGCTGTTCTTTGCAATTGCCTGTCACCCCTGAGGTGGGTTCTTTGCGTTTTGCTTTGCCCAGGTGGTTAGCCTGAAGGTGCAGAGCCATGAGCTCCATGGATGAAGTAGTAAAGGCACAAAACAAGCAGCCATGCCAGGCTATGCTGTCTTGAACCGTAACAGATGAGCCTGGGAGAGAGGCAGCATCTGGCCGCACGGATAAGTCCAGAGGCTCATACTGCGATTTCTCTGATTTCTTCTGGGAAGGCTTCCCGCTGCCTTTGTCCTCGCCACCTTCCCCCGAGTGCGTTTTCATAGACGAAGGGGCATCTGGCAAGGCTTTGTCCTTCATGTCTTTCTTCTTCAAGTTGCTGAGGACAAAGCTGTCCATGAACGCTTGCAAGGAGCCTTGGAAGTTCACACCGTTGCTCACGATGCTCTGATAGGCTCTGCCGATCTCGGAGAAATGGGTACTTTTGGAAGGAAGGTCGGTACCTTTCAGGGTGTCTGAAGGGGTCTCTGAAGACATGCTAGCAGCAGGCCCCAAGGAATCTCCAGAGGACAGCATCCCTGAGGTCCACTGCTGAGAGGCAGGTCCCCCTCTGAAGTCCATTCCGGGGAGCCCTTTGAAGGTGCCCCTCAGGATATCTGGCCTGATAAATAAAGATGCTTTGTTGGACATCTCATCTCGGGGGTCTTGGTTGGGGGGCTGTCCTGGGAGTGGTCCAGCTCCATTCTGTCTCTCGCGATGATGTCGTTCTAAGTGGTATTTTAGGGATGCTGACTGGGTACCAGCATAATCACAATGAGGACATTTATACGGTTTCTCACCTGTAAGATATTGGTGGAAGGAGAGAGAGAGAGAGAAAGAGGGAAGAGAAGTGTTTATCTCATTGTGGTATGCAGGCTCGAAGGATTCCAATGGGCTCTTTGAAACAAAGCAGCTAATAATTAGTTAGAGAACAACTGTTTTTGTTTCCCCCTTTTTTAATAGAAGAATAATTCGTACTCTTAAGCCTTTTTAATGATTTTGTACCATTTGGGACTATTCAGGAATGACATACGATCTACACACAATTAGCTATCTTTTTCTTTATCTAACATGTGAAAACGCTGTAGGTTTAAAAGCTATGATTATGAAAATTAAGCATAATAATTTCAGCCACAGTGATCATTAAAAGTAGAAGTTTCTGAAGACAAAGTACATAACCAATGGGTGGCTAAGAAGATATTGTGTGTGTGTGTGTGTGTGTGTGTGTGTGTGTGTAAGAGTTCTAAAATTTGTTTAAATTGTACACATGGAAACCATTTTTAAACCTAAAAATTTTTTATGGCACCGTTACGCAAGACTGAAATGAATGATTTAAGTCTTGCACTGCAGTAAATCATGGATATAATTAGCAAATGGCATACTGCACAAGTAATTTATCATTATTTTGAGGGCACCATTCCAGACGGGCTGAGATAGCTGGAGACTTACTGCATTGTTTCTAAATAAAGAACTATAAATACCGATTCTATAAAATATTAATATCATTACAGTGCGTGGTGATGGCGGCCTGTAAAGACGTATAAGTTAAGATAAAAAGCAGTCAATAAAACTTAAAAGAAAATGAGTAATAAAAAGAAAAAGCACAAAATATATTTCGTTTCTGTATTTGAAATTAACATTATCTACTGGTCTTTGTAGTGCTTTAAATTTGTACTAATGGGAAACCTAATTCTCCGGTACTAAAATGTGTAATTTACCTAGAATAAACGCTTTCCCCGAGAATAAAAATAGCTTTAAAGAGTGTTTCAAAACATATAGGATGATTTTCAGGCATTAAAAATTTATTTAAATTCAACAACCCAACTTCTATTGTTCTGCTTGACAATGGGGAGAATACTGTTAGGATCAACTGGACTCTATCAGTGTGGAGTGGAGAACAGGAAAATGTATGCATCTATGAATCTCAACCTGTCCCCCAAGAATTTATCAGCATGCCTCCATCTTTTTTCGTGTGTGTGTGTGTGTGTGTGTGTGTGTGTGTGTGTGTGTGTGTGTGTGTGTTGGTCCTAGGCTTGAACTCAGGTCCTGGGATCTATCTCTGAGCTTTTGTGCTCAAGGACAGCACTTTATTTCTTGAACTTCAACTCCACTTCCTCCTCTTTTCTAGCTCATTGGAGATAAGAGTCTCATGAACTTTCCTGCCCCGGCTGGCTTTGAACTGCGATCCTCAGATCTCAGCCTCCAAAGTAGCGAGGATGGCAGGTGTGAGCCACAGATAACCAGCTAATCCCGAGATCATTCTAACCCTTACAAACTAATAAGCTTTCTGAAAGAAGTGAGGCAGTTGGGTCATTTTCTTCTAGCTTATTTTAGATAGTATTCTGCCAAGAGCTCACAGTTATTTCTCCCCAAACCCAGACCTGTCCTCTCTTCCTTTGTCCATAGACATCTAGAAAACAACAATAAATCACTGCGGATTATTCTAAAGCCCTTTTTCTGTGTCTGTTTCAGCCCTGCCTTTTCTCTGACCTCCCATTCTCCAGTCACCAGCAGTTAAGAAGTGGGGACTGTAAATAATAAGAGGACCGTGATGAGGCTCAGATCTGCCCACCATATCCAGCTGTGGGCTCGAGCTCCTCACTGACAGATGAGACCTCTCTGGAAACAGATTTTCCCTCTTGGTCCAGCCAGGGGACCCATTGGAAACTGATTTGTCTAAGCTTAAAGGGAAAATTCCTAGCATTCTCTAGCCAGATAAATCCTGGAGTTCTGGGGAAGCAAGATCCACAGACAGGACTTCAGCCACCATGTTCACCCAGCTGGGAGAGAATCCTGTGTTCTATTCAGACATGCTTAAATTACTTCTTGGGAATTCCACCAAAGGCCAAGGAGCCATCACTGGGCTGGGATCTCCAGGCCAGCCAATGTCCCTGCTCACCACTCAGCCTAGTAGCCAGGCGAAGAGGAGGCACGTCCTAAAACTTGAAGGGTGATTAGGTAGACGGACTGGTATGTATCAAGATGACACACAAAACTCCAACTCCTGGCCCTTGAGTCCGTGCAAACCCCATGGGAGGCTCAGCAAGTGGGAGTGAGCCAACGTGATGCTGCAGGTGCCACTGCGGGGATCCAGGCTGTGGCTCAGAATACACCTGGAGGTGATGACATTCATAGAGCAAAAAGTCTGGGGAGGGGGGAAAGCATAGGTCTTTGTTAGCCCAAGATAAAGAAGAGTGTGGACTTGGGGGTTAGAGGGGGCTGCGTTTCTTGGGGTCTCCGGTGTGTGGGCTCTGATGTGGGTAGCAGGATTGGAGTGAAGGAGAAAGTTGATATCTAAATAATTCTCTTGCATGCCATTCTGAGCAAGACCACACTTGGCAAAACTATCCTTGCATTGCAAACATGGAGCTGTCGAGAGCATTGCTATCTGGCTCTGCCTTCCTACTCCTCAGACCCAGATTCTGAGTTAAGAGGACAAATACACAAAATGGGATTTGGGCATCCTTTGATTCCTTTGGAGATTGTCTGAGGCCTCAGTGGGTCCTTGCTATGCCCAGCCTCCTGGGTGGTGAGTTCTGTGGCCTGACTTTATGGGAAAGACAATCCAGGAGGTATTTGTCAGGGGAGGGAGAGGACACCTAGACTGGGGACTCAACCACCTCTGTTCTACTGCTTCTAAAACCAAACACACTCTTGGGATCTTTGCTCCATCTACCTATCATGTGAGTTGTTAAAACACATGTTCCCTGAAGCTTTGTCCACACCCCTACTCTCAGCTTTTTAGTGGTTCAGTGGAGATAAGAGGCTCACAGACTCATTCTGCCCAGGTTGTCTCTACACTGTGATCCTCAGATCTCAGCTCAGGCATGGCGTAAGTCTCTGAGTTGGGGGAGGAAGATCTTGGAGTACACAACCACAGACGCCAATGTCCCAGAAAGGAAAAGATGTATTCACCCTCAGTTGTTGTCCCTTTGACTGAAAGATCCCATAAAGGGACCCACATGGAGAAGCTAGGATGGCCCACTCTCAGCTTGGTTGTCTCTGTTGCATCAGGAGCAGGTGAAGGAGAGCGTGTCTCATGAACTTTTCAAGGGTTGCTTTGGTTGACCAACATTTGTATAGAGAAGGAAATTCTCCTTCCCCATATTTTTCCCTGTCCTCTGTGCTAATAGACAGGAAGGTGGGGGAGAGGCCCCTCTGCTCATGTCCTAAGCATTTTTTGCTTCCGTTGGCACTTCCTGTCATCCAACTGTCCATACAAGTCTCCAGAGCCAACTTTCTGCCAGGACCCAGAAAGGAACTTTGGGCCTCATACTCTTGCTTAACTTTTTCACTCAAACTTGGTGCTCTACCACTTGAGCCACATCTCCACTTCTGGCTTGTTGCTGTTTCATTGGAGATAAGTCTCACAGATATTTCTATCCAGGTTGGCGTTAAACCATGATCCTTAGATTTCAGCCTCCTGAGTGGCTGACAAGTGTGAGTTGCTGGGACTGCTTTTAAAACTAAAGCTGGTCCCTGCAAGATGTGGGTTCTGAATGGGCACACATGGGGGGAGGAGGGTGATCTCAGTTATCTGGGGTGAGCTTGCTCTCCTGAGACTCTCAAGTAACCCCTGGGTGGACTCTGTGTGCCATGAGAAACATCCCAGCTGTTTCCTAAGCATTCCTTCCCCCAAAGGACACATTTGAGAATGCTGGGGAAGCAAGCTTCTTCCAGATTGGGTTGAGTAAGAACTGAGAAGCAAAGCAGATAGTGTGTGTGTGTGTGTGTGTGTGTGTGTGTGTGTGTGTGTGTGTTAGGACCTGGGCACTGTCTCTTCACTTTTTTTTTTTTTGCCAGTCCTGGGCTTAAGCTCAGGGCCTGAGCACTGTCCTTGGACTTTCTCAAGGCTAGAGCTCTACCACTTGAGCCTCAGCACCACTTCCAGCTTTTTTGTATGTATATGGTACCAAGGAATGGAATCCGGGTCTTCACGCATGCTAGGCAAGCACTTCAACCACTAGGCCAAACTCCCGGCCCCTGTCTCTTCACTTTTTCTGATCCAGACTGACACTCAACCCCTTGAGTCACACCTCCACTTCCATATATATGTCTATATCTATATCTATCTACCCATTCTATATATTATATATTCACCAGCATGGAGATATAATTAGAGGTCTGTCCTCCATTTGGCCAGCACAAAGTCTGGACAGGTCTGTCTCCCTCTTGCTCCAGAAAAGGCTGGACTGCCTGAGATTTGGATCACACAGCCGTGTGGTGGAAGAGAACCCTGCACTCTGCCAGCACATTTGTCTAGTTGAATGATTGGCCACTTAAGCCATAAATGAGTCCAAATCTCCTGGGTAGATCTCTCAGAATGCCCCCAGCTGTCTAGGGGTCAAATGTCCTTTGGTTTTCTCCATCGTGTTTGGGACTGGCTGTTTTTGAATCTGCCTGTCACGTGTATATATACACACATACACACATGTATGAACACACACATGTATCTTTTGTTTTGTTTGTTTTTGCTGGTCATGGAGCTTGAACTCTGGGCCTGGGCGCTGTCTCTGAGCTCTTCAGCTCAAGGCTACTGCCCCACCCCTTAAGCCACAACACTACTTCCACATACAAAAATCTTTGGAACCAAATTTGCCGTGTTATGGCACAGGTAACTGAGGTGGGGGAGAGGACAGGCTTCTCTTTGTGACAGCTATTGTCCTAACAAATGGTATAGGAACTGCTCAGTTTCCAGTTTGCCAAGAAAAGTCTCATATCCTGATTTTGACAGGTAGACTCCCAGTATTCATATTTATTATTATCTACTTACAAACTTTTTTCTCCCCTGGTCCTGAGGCTTGAACTCAGAGTCTGGGCTCTGTTCCTGAGCCTGTTTGTGTTCAAGGATAGCTCTCTACCACTTGAGCCCCAGTGCCACTTCAGTTTTGTCTAAATAGATTATTGGAGATAAGAGTCTCACAGACTTTCCTGCCCAGGCTGGCTCTGAGCTGCGATCCTCAGATCTCAGTCTCCTGAGTAGCTAGGATTATAGGCTACCAGTACCAGGCCTTCCAAACTTTCTAAACATGGAGAAGGCCAGAAGGGTCTATGTTCCATGATTTGTTCTGGGCCAGCCAGTTAGAAGTAAAGATGGAAAAACAAGCTAAGGATGCTAGAAGGTATAGTTGGAAATATCGTGGAATTTTCTTTCAATGTGTGAAAAGACATAATAAATTGCCAGAAAAGCCCGGGTACTTGTGGCTCACACCTGTAACCCTAGCTACTCAGGCGGCTGAGATCTGAGGATCATGGTTCAAAGCCTGGCTGAGCAGGAAAGTCAGTGAGACTCTTATCTCCATGTAAGTGGAGCTATGGCTCAAAATGGTAGAGCACTAACCTTGAGCAAAAGAACAGGTTAGGGACAGCACCCAAGCCCAGAGTTTTAGTCCTAAGACCCACAGAAAAGTGCGACTAAAGCATAATAAATCTGGAAAAGACATAGACGCATTAGTCAGGTATTAGTAGCTCACTCCTACAACCTTAGCTACTTAGGAGGATGAGGTTCAAAGCTAGCCCAGGCAGAGATTTTAATCTCCAATTAACCAGCAAAAAAAAGTAAAGTCAGAAGCATAGCTGTGGCTTCTATGGTAGAGCACTAGCTTTGAGGAAAAAAAGGCAAGCAAGAGCACAGGGCTCCAAGTTCAAGCTCCAGTACCAACACACATACACACACACATACACACACATAGTTATCTGATTCCAACAGAGGAATGAAATTACTAGACGCCACGTACATCAAGCCAACATCCCATCAACATATGGCCTAAGATATCTATTCAACTTTGGAGTATGGTTAATAACTTGTCCCCAGATAATGTATCATAAATTTCTGGAAGGATATGACCAGGTGGTTTAATTAGTTCTTTGTACCTGTTTCCACATGGTCATATCTTTTTACTATTCTGAACAGCCACTGTGCATTCAATAGAGCAAAGCCAGCCTCAATTTCCAGGGAAGTTTTTTTCAGAGCTACACAGAGCAAGCTCCCACTGGAACCTCTCCTCTCCCTGTCCCCCTGCAAAAAAAAAATACTAATAGACTCATCTCATTCTGTTTGGAAATCCCTTTAGCAAACTTTTAAGAAGTGATTTATAATGTTAATTTTTTAAATTTATTTTTTGGATAAATCTTTTAAAAAATATTTCCACGTGGCCAAGTATTTGGTGGCTCTAACTACTCAAGAAGATGAGAGTTGAGAATTAGGGTTCAAAGCCAGCATGAGCAGAAAAGTTCATGAGACTCATATAGTCAAGGAACCAGCAAAGAGTTGGAGGTGTGCTTTGAGTGACTGAGCATCAGCCTTGAGCAGTAAGATCAAAAACAAAGAAAACAAGCAAGAGTGTGGAAGTCCCAAGTTCAAGCCCCCATATTGGGCACAAAATGAAAGAATGAACCCTGAATATGTTCTCATTCTTACACCCTCGACTGGGTATTTATTTAGTCCTACATGTCTTTACTTAGTTAATACCGGGAGAGATAAATATGGCGAAGCCTTTTCCGCAAAGCCTCAGTACATTAATATAAATTGTATCCTAATTCCCCCCAAAGCATATATATATGTTGTAAACCTGAAGACTTCGCACACAGCTGCTTATTGCTAAACAGTGCCTTGTCCAGAAGGGTACAATCTGTGTCTCTAATTGCTGTCACTGAAGCCGAGATTCATTATGTGACTTTCCCATTAAAATGTGAGCATTAATTTGTATAATGAAATATCACCCACTGCAGTGTTCATTAGCCATGCCCTACTGTATACGGCACATTGTTAGCTACCTAGAAACTGTAGTTAATTTCACTAATGGATATTTCCTTACTTACTGTTTGGTAGGAAATTTATACTGTAACATTACCTCTTAAACTTTTAAGGAAATTTAAATTCAATCAATTATTTTTTTTTTACTGCAACCCAAGTTTGGGATGTCATTAAGTCAGGAAAAGCAAGAATTGGGGGTAGCAAAGACTAAACCAAAATGGGTTTTATTTAAATTTATTTATTTATTTTTATTTTTTTTTTATCCAAAATGGGTTTTTAAGTTGTCTTGGAAATAGGAAGAGAGGCTTCCGATTTCTTGGAAATAGAAAGAGAGTTTTGTTTTGGATTTATGCATTTTATTTTCCTTTCATTTGTCGTCACTGTCCAGGTGTCTGTCCTCAAAGGGAAGACAATGCATGTGTTTTTTTTCTTCAGGAAAGAAGACAGGGTCAGTTTCCATTTCTTCCAAGTTATTTTTTCGGGGGGAGGGCAGAAATTTATTCAATGTGCTTTTTGTATGTGCCAATATTAGGACTTAAACTCATGCCCCGGCTACTCTGATTAAGTTTTTCTCTATCACTTGAGCCACAGCTCCACTTCCAGCTTTTTGTTCACTTATTGGAGATAAAAATCTCTGAGATTTTTTTTTTCTATGTAGACTGATTGGAACCTGGATTCCCAGATCTCCATCTCCTGAGTAATTGGAGAAATAGGTGTGAGCCACTCTCACTAGGTTTCCATGTGCATCCTGAACACAAAGGGAAACTATAGAAGCAGCTCAGGTCAGGCATGTGTGCACCAGACATGAGGCATCTGGTTTGGACCAATGCAAACTTCTTTTGGCACCTACATGGACCCATCAGTCAGTGCTTGAGACACCCTTGGGAGCGAAATGCAATTTCTACCATGGTATCCGGAGTTGATTATCTCCAGCTGCCAGGAGTCATTCCACCCCAAAGACCACCCAGGAGTCACAGCATCTCTAACACCCTTCAGTGGCTGTCTTCCTGCCACTGAAGTGGGGAAACTGAGGCACTTGTGATCACAGGGACCTGGCCATGATCCAGACTGAGTTATGGGGAGAAAGGGTTCAAAGGAGGGGCTGGGGTGCACAGTACTTCCCTTTTAAGTCACCTGGAGGCTGCGACAACACCACTTGTGAGCACAAGCCACTTCTCTCTCTCCTGCTGCTTGTGATGTGGCCACAGGCTGTTAAAGAAATGTTACATTAATCCCCTGTCACACGTAGGAAAGTCAAGATATCAATACAGCGCATTGCTTAAGGGGTTTGCCTTCCCAGTTAAGCAGGTCAAAGAGTGTAATCTGAATGGCAGGGCTGGGCAACTCTCAGTAGGTAAATTCAAGACTCTATTGCTGTTGCCATAGAACAGAAATGGAAGTCTAAGTCATTGAAAGGGAAAAGGATAGCAAGTATATTTATATTATGCAGAGCTCAGCTCTGGGATACACACAGAAAATGCACGCAGCCAGCTGCAGGTAGATAAAACCTCCCTCATCAAGAAAGAGAAAGCCCAGGTGGTCTTCTCAGGCTGGGCCAGGCCACACTAAGTAGACAACCCACAAAACTGTGGAAGTCAGACTTCCGCAGTTCATTTTAGTCCCCTGTGGAAGGTAGAAGGCATCAGCTTCCTGACACCCCCACCCAGCCAGCATCATTTGCTAAAGGGTTGGGTAGGCCCAAGCCCGTGGCCACGCCCATCAGATCAAGGTCAAGACCATCCTCAACTTCATGGTGCCTGTGGATAAAAAAGTTTCCAATTCAACGGCTCATGCATATCACATAACCCAGGCAGATTCATGGAAGGGGTGGCTCCAATCAAGAAACAGTAGCTGTTTTAAAGGACATGCTCTATTGTCACCCCCTGGGGGTTATACTCTTTTGAAGTTGAGAAAATTTAAATAACAATAATAATGATAATTTGCCCACATAATTTAAAAGGAATGGGGGGGAAAGCTGAGCTGAATTTTTACTTAGTAGTTGAACTTTAGAACATCTCAAGGTTTTCTACAAGTAAGGTGTTTACTACATTTCTCCACATGGGCCATTCCAGAATCTCAGACATAGTTGAACCCCTGGAAGGAACCCAGCCCGGACTCTACAGCTCAGGCCTGGAGTGATCCACCCACACAGAAGCCAAACCACAAATGCCCACTTCTCCCATGGAGACCCATCAGCACCTGCCTGACTCCTGTCCATCAAATGGGGATGCGGGACCCTCCTGAGCTCCAGCAAGCATTCAGCTTCCAGAGGAAAAGGGGACACTGAAGGGAAAGAACTGAGCATGTCTCTGGGCAGCCAATAATGACATTAGCTAATCTTGGAGACATCTGACCTTCCAATACCCTGTTACAATAAACGTTTGCCCAATGTAGCTCTGTAAGGCTTAATTTTATATTTGCTTGGTTGATTCCCTCGGGTGCTTGATTATTTGATTCCAGGTGTGTCAATGAGGCCTGCCTGCCTTCCTGCCTGCATTCCTGCCTTCCTTCCTCCCTTTGCCAGTACTAGGGTTTGAACTCAGGGCTTGGGCACTCTCCTTTCGTGTTTTTTGTTTGTTTTTTCTCAAGGCTAGTGCTCTATCACTGGAATCGCTTCCAGCTCTTTTGAGTAGTTTATTGGTAGTCTCACAGACTTTCCAGGCTGGGCTAGCTTCAAACTGTGACCCTCAGATCTTAGCCTCCCGTGTAGCTAGGATTATAGGTGGGAGCCACTGGCCTGCCCCTGCCTCCTCCCGGGGTTGTGAGGGTTTTCTAGACAAGATGAACATCTGGATCCATACTCTCAGCAGACTTTTCCCAGAACAGATGGGGGGAGCAATGTCTCTGCCAACCTGTAGAAGGAGCCCGAGAAAGAACCCGTGCCCATTGTTAGGCTATTCTTGAACTCCTATATCCAGCTTCGGCATAGTATTTAGCTTCAAAGTGCAGCTTTGACCCTTGGCTCTCCTGAGACTTCAACTTGCTAAGTGCAGATCTTGAGGCTTCCTAATCTGCATGATCGCATAAGGCAAGTTCATGTATATATAATGCATGTAATATGTATAATACGTGCATTATAATTTAACATATTATATCATATAATAAAATATATGATATATAAATTATGTATCACATACGTGTGTGTGTGTATATATGTATATATGTATATATATGCACAGCTGCGGATCACTTGACAGAGACAATTTCATCCTTGTGGAAGCCTTAATGAGTGCACTTACACAAGCCCACCAAGCAGCCATTGGATGAGGCCAGAATGCAATCAAGAGTCACAACCTTGACAGCTGCCAACCTAACACCACCACCTATTATTTGACGATCTACTTTAGTAAGTGGTAAGAGACTCCAAAAATAAGGATGTTTACAAAGTATTATCATAGGAAAGATGCAAACTGACCATTTATTGTCAAGATCCAATACGACCAGCCGGGCAATAAGGCTCTGTAGACCTGGGAGCTGTCTGCATCACTATGGGCTCTGGATCTGTTCTGTGGGGATTTGATGACATCAGAGGACTTGTCAATCCTCCATTATCATCTGAGGATAACCATCACACAACATGTCCTCCTTTCTCCTTGCCCAGAGCTCTGGTACGTATCTACCAAGCCTCTTCTTGTTTCTCTGGGAGATCCTTACTAGTGGAGTCTCTTTCCCAATCTGACTACCTCTGACACTTAGAAATTAGCACATTTAATTCCAGAGGAGAAACTGTCCCTGTCGTCCTGATCTGTGCCTGACCAGCCAGTGGCCCAGTTTCCCCAGGGTTTGGACAGCGATCAACCCCTGCCTCCCAGATGTCAATCAGGTAGGAGGGTAAGTCTTTAAGATCCATACAGAACTAGAAACAACTAGAGTCCTGCCATCTCTTCTCCATCTGTCTCCAATAGACCTGGCTAAAGCTTCCGGAACACACAGAAATCTACAGCCACTTCCAGAAGTCCTTGGTGGGTCCAACTGGGGCTCCAAGGGGCAGCAGAAAACACTTCTCCTACCTGCAGGCATCACCCCAGCCCCCAGATGTGCAGAGCAAGCTGACTGACGCATCTCCTCTGCACGCTTCTCTAATAAACAGGTGTTGGGAGAAACGCAGTAATTAAGTTAATGCAGTGGAGAAAAGAAAGGAAAATGGTGTGTGTTTTTTTTCTATCAGTCGATGTCATATGATCAAGACTTCTAATAAAGATGGAGTGCGGTTAAATTTTTTTTTAAAGCACAGAATTGGTCTCTCTTTTAGCCCAACCAATTAAAATGTATTTATTTCATTGTAGTTTTTTTAAAATGTATTTGTGTGGGTCTATTGCCGAGAAACGTTGGAAATAGGGCATTTTGGAAAGCATGTTTTATCTTTCTCAGACTGTGTTCTGTGGTTGTGTCATTTAGACAAACAAACAAACAAAAAAAATAGGACAAGGAACACCAAAGAAGACAATTTGGGCATCGCAGCCTCTTGAGCCCTACGTGAAATCGTTTATTAACAAATAACTTGATTTTGATTTTAATTACTCATGTAATCTCCACTTGCGTATTGTCACAATGGATGTTGACTTGGCAATTTCTAACAGGGAACATTTTCTGTCCCATTCAAATGTACAAGTGTAAGCATTTCTCAACTTCTTTGTTCTTGGATAAAAAAGAAATTGATCTTTATCTGGGTCTCTTCTGGTATTTTAAACCTTGTGTATGCTGTTTCCGGGGACGGCTGGGATGGCTGGGGATGTGAGGTTTCCATAGATTTTTCTTATTTGTTTCTGTCCCTTATTCTAGGAAATTTCTGGAATAGCTCTGCTGGTAGCCTTGTCTTGCCTTCTCCCTGCCCCCCTCTTCCTGGCCACCATTCCTCTTTCTGTGTCTTCAACTACTGGTCACAAACTTCTAAAGTCTCTAAAGCAGAAAAAGTTGGGAGAAATACGCCTTTATTGTCAAGGCTTAAGACGGAGGAGAGCAAGGTCCATTTGTTTCCAATGGTTTGCTCCCACTGGGCAGGAAGTACCTCCCCCTGCAATGGTCACTCATGAGGCAGGATGCCCCATAAAGGCAGAGGGAACTTTTCTTAGAGTGCTGATTTCCTTCAAGGTCACCCTTCACCCTGCAAGCCATCTGCCCAACCCAGGGCTCAGCAGCAGCAGCTTAAAAAGCCCAGAATTAGAAAACACACCCTGACTGGTTTTCATTCTCCTGCATTTGGGTTGTCCCATGAACAGCCTTTTGGTACTGATACTATGTAGATTCTCCCTCCCCCCTCAAAAAAAACCCCATAAAACATCACGACAATGTAAAGGGACTTCAACTTCATCTGGTAGCGAGAACAAACATTGATATAACCTGAGAAAGTGAGATGCCTGAAATGATTCCACTAGGGTCT
This sequence comes from Megascapheus bottae, assembly GCF_031878675.1. Taxonomy (NCBI): domain Eukaryota; kingdom Metazoa; phylum Chordata; class Mammalia; order Rodentia; family Geomyidae; genus Megascapheus; species Megascapheus bottae. Next base: position 10,879,269 of record NC_143539.1, read on the forward strand.
TCACTTTTATTAATCTACTAATCCATTCATTTGTTCATTCATTCATTCAGCAAATACTTTCTGAGTGCTTTCCATGAACAAGGCTGTAGGTAGGTATCTATTATAGCTAGACAGTCTCTTGAAGTTCATACTTTAATGCAGAGAGAGAGGGGGAGAGGGAGAGAAAGAGGGAGAGGGAGAGGGAGAGCGGGAGAGCGGGAGAGAGAGAGCGGGGGGGGGGGGAGAGAGAGAGAGAGAGAGAGAGGGAGGGAGGGAGGGAGGGAGGGAGGGAGAGAGAGAGAGAGAGAGAGAGAGAGAGAGAGAGAGAGAGAGAGAGAGAGAGAGAGAGAGAGAGAGAGAGAGAGAGAGAGAACAAAAGACACCAGTAGTTCATGTCTATAATCCTGGCTACTCAGAAGACTGAGATCTGAGGATCACAGTTCGAAATCAGCCTGGCCTGGAAAGTCCATGAAATTCTTTATTTCAAATTAACCACCCCAGAAGCTGGAAGTTGAGCTGTGGCTCAAATGGTAGAGTACCAGCCTTGTGTGGAAAAAGCTAAAGGACAGCGCCCCAGACCTGAATTCAAATCCCAGTACCAACTCACACATACACACACAAAATATGCTAGATGGAAAAAAAACTGAAGGGGAGAAGGGACATTGGTGGATAGTAACCCTCAGGTCGCTATGAAATTGTGGGCAGGGCAGGGCTCACTGTGAAAGGGGCACGAGTCCCAATCCTGGGAGGGAAGAAGCGTGCCACACAAGAATCTGCAAAGAAGTTAGCAGCACAAGGAGTCTAAGGAAAGAACTTGGAAAGCCTCCCCTGAACTCTTAAGGAGAGGCATCTTCTGTTTCATCGGCCCCCAGGAATCTAGTAGCTAGACTGCTGTGTGGTGGTGTCTGCAAGCTTTCCTGTTCTGTGCTTGCCAGTTTGAGGAAGACAGGAAGAGGGCCCCTCCATGATTCCAGCATCTGTTCCTGGCATCCAGCTTCCAAAGAAAGCCACTAGGTGCCTTTGACGTGGGAAGTAGTCCTGTAGGCCTTGGGGTTCTAGAAATGATAGCAGTGTAAAAAGATGGACAAGGGTGCCCTGCCACTCTCCCCATCTTTCGATCTCCTTGGAGACGGACAGCCATTAAGGAAAGGAACAGCAGAGTCACACAAGATCCCTTCAGAATATACTAAGTTCAAAGCCAGGTGCAAGAAGCTCATATAATCCTAGCTGTCATCCTAGCTACTCAGGAGGCTGAGACCTGAGAACCATGGTTTGGCACCAACCTGGGCAGGAAAGTCCCTGAACCAGCCACAAAACAAAATGAAACAACAAATACCTGGAATTAGAGCTGTGGCTAAAAGAGTAGAAGACATCTTAGTACACAGAAATAGTCTGACTGTCAAGCTAAGTCTCTGAAGAAGGCAATGGTGGTACCCCAGTTTTAAAGAAGGAATAGGCATTCTATATAGATAAAACAGAAAGAGGTCAAGGATGCTGTAGACAGAGGAGGAGTAATTCATGGCGGGATCAAATCAAAGAGCATTCTGGGAGTATCCCAGATCTGATGCTTGGCTCCAAAGAAACACCTGAGCTGAGGAAGATGCCAGGAGGGGATGCTTCAGTACCAGAGCTGTGACAGGACCTGGGCCACCCAGGCTGTGAGTGAAAATTCTTCCTCTGACTTCCTGTCCCCTGTCTTTGGGGATTCCTGAAGCTTTTGGGAGAGATCTGTGGGTACTGGGTGAGGATGGAGGAGTTTGCTGTCTTTAGCCACACAATGCACACAGGAGCCAATGCACTCAATAGATCTGCACATCCCCGAGCGTCAGTATTGATCCCTTGGAAATAGACCACAATTATTTTTGAAAATAGATGGCATATTTGTCTATCCTCTGAAGCAGCTCATACTCCAATAGATAAAGTGTCAGGAGGAAAGAAAAATCAAAGAAAATGGAGGTGTCCATATCTCAGATAGATTTTTTTTATATTGGCAATGTACAAACAACTAGCAGAAAAAGCTTTACAAAATAAAAAGGAGTGCAGCTGAGGAACAAGGCAGATTGTTGAAAAGACAGCCTCGTTGCAAGGGGCTGGTGTGATGCCCAAACAAGAAGAGAACAACCAGAATGAGCCAGTGGCCATTTTCCTCCTTGGTTAAGAGCATCTGGAAGTATTGTTTGAGGAGCTTGTGGTGACAAGCCATGCCACTGCCACTGCCTGTTCAGTTGGACCAACCCAGCCCCAGGGATGGGTTCAGACTTCGGACTAGATACTTGCAAGAGCTCCTTCTTCCCTTCTAGACTGAAGAGAGACTGGGCATGCGACTGAGCTGTCATTTATACTCTAAACATTCCTGATTCTGCAAAGGATGTTGGCAGATGCTGTACCAATACAGTAGAAAGAAGCTGTGGTTTGGTACTATATCCCAGACCTTGGACAAAGCATCTTTATTCCAGATCTGGACCATGTGAGACATAGGACTACGTGTCTGATATCACTGCGGGGTGGGGCCAGGGGAGGGGGTGGGCAAGGTGACAGTTGAGTATGAAATCAGCAAATCAGAGTTATGACTGACCCATCCAGTAATGTGAATTCCAGACAGGAATGTGAAGAATATTCTATTATGTAATGATGAATTTTTAAGTGATGGCATTGGGATTTGAACTTGGGAGCTTGAGCTTGCAAAGCAAGTACTCTCCTAATAAAGTAGCATCCCTCTAGTCCTTGTTTTATCCTGATGGTCTACTTAATTGGACTGAAAGAGACCTAAGAGATTAGTAAAGCTCAGTCAGATATATCTGCCTAGGGATTTCCATGGAGAGGATTAAAGAACAGGGGAAGACTTGCCCTGGTGGAAACAGTACCATCCCATAAGTTGGAGTTCTGGGTGGAGTAATAAAATGAGGAGGAGGAGGAGGAGGAGGAGGAGGAAGAGGAGGAGGAGGAGGAGGCCCACAGCACAGCATGTTCCTCTCTGTTTCCTGGCCTTCCTGAGCTGAGAAGCTATCCACCCCGCCCTTCCACCATGGGACTAAAGCAATGGAGCAGCTAGCAGCAATCGCGGATTGAACATCTTCCAAACGATGAGCACAAACCAGTCTTGACCCCATTTAACCTGTTTCTCCTCCAACGTACAGTATCAGTGTGACCTACAGAGATGTGGATCTAAGTTCAAAACATGGCTGGGCCAAGGGCGTTCTCGCCTCTGAGCTATTGCACACGTACATCTCTCACCTGTGTGTATCCTCAGGTGAACTTTCAGGTGATGGGAGGTCCGGAAAGTCTTCCCACAGTAGGGGCAATCCTTCATGGCTGAGCCCAGGCTCCTATCTCGAAGCAAGGCTGGCTGCTGGACGCTACTAGGTCTCCCAGTCTCCTCGCCGATGTCTGCAAAAGTAGAGGAAGACATTCGCACATTGCTTCAGCACATGTCAGAAGTTGTTCACACCAAAAGTGCTAACGCCACACAAAGTTTAAAACATGTCAATACTACACCTGTCTGTTTCATTCTTTAAATCTGACAGAATGCTGACAATTCATGTATTTTCTTGTTATTCTCTTAAATTATTTCATCTTTCATATCATCATTTTAAGCAGCATATGGTACCTTTATATTGAACTGAATTAAGCAAGAGGAGAAGCAGCTGTGTCAGCAGCTGGTTTGATTTCTTCTTTTGCTTAGTTTCTTATTAAATAGTTGGGTGTTGTTTTTTTTTTTTCCAAAAGTTTTTAAAAATCACGGGGTGTTTGTTGAAGCGGATTCATGTACTGGATGGATGATCAGATCCGAAGTTATATTTGCATGATAACCAGCAACAAGTAGGAGGATGGAAAAAAATAAAAAAGAGTGTGTCAGCTGACTCTCTGAGACATGTAGGCATACAGCTATTTTGAGGGACAGGAAAGAAAATTATCCCAAACTGATGGTTTCTTCTTGTTGAGTCTGTATCCATCCCTGGCTGCAGCAATCTCATGAGAGGGAGAAGAAAAGGTATGGAAATGCAGTTCCACAATTAGCCTATGAACAACATAGCACTGACATATTCAAAGTCATAAGCAGGAACCCAGCCTCAGTACCCCACCCCCATAAACCAGAGCCTCGCATTTAAATCTCCAGGCGGTGACTGGAGAAAGTTCTTCAGTGAAGTAGTGATACAAATATGTTCCTTCCTGTTGTTATTTGTTATATAACCCAACCACATTAGAAAATGGAATAAAATTTACATACAGCTGCCTTTTGCCCAGAAGTGATGAGACATAATAGCAAATAAAACTATGAAAATAGCTACTGTTTGGAATTATTTGACTAGGGCACCCCAGGCCTGCTGTAGAATGCTTGGGAATCTGGATCTGCTGTGTAGGGGAAGCCAGAAAGCCTTCTCAGGCCTCATTTCTGCTTCTAAGTTGCAAGATTTCCCCAGAACCAGAGGCCAAAGGCCTGGCACTGAATCCAAGTCCACAGGGTCCTTACCACAGCTTGCATCCTACCCTCTTGGCCTCCTGGTGAATCCCACCATAAGAGCAGGGAACCTTCTAGGATAATGAGCCAATCTGTGAGTTCTGCAGAGATGAGAATAAATAAGATTTGCACCTTCCAAGCAATGGAAAATGCAAATTGCTTTCATTCTGCGACATCCGTTCCTGGTGTTTCTCTATTCATGGGCAAAAGGGACGGACTTATGGACCATGAACAAGATGAAAGTAAACATAAGTCGCCTTTGGATGTTTGCTCTGAACCACTATGGAAGGGCCATTGGCTTAGAACCTCCTTTCTGCCATGAACAGCCAGATCACCACCCAGGAAAAATAAGGCTGAGGGCCTTCTCCCCAACTCTCCCGGCTATGACTGGATGACCTGTGCGCAAGGAAAAATTACTTGGGTATTGTTTCTCTTATAGGAGGATAAGTTTCATCTATGCCTTGATGTTAAAGACTGGCATTCCACATACCACGTGCTCCATTTGAAAGCTCACCTAAGAGTGGAGAGGTAGCTGAAGATGGCTTACAAATGAGGACATGCAAGCTCAAAGCAAGGGGTGAGGTCAAATCACACTCTTGCCTCCCACAGCCTCCAGACACGTCTACCAGGCCATGATGATTCTACTAAGTTACAGGGTTGATTTTCAGTCTACCAGGGGCTGAACTGAGCTGCTAGGTGACAAGCTGAGTCTACCAGGAATTAAGCTAAGTCTACTGCTGAGTACTTGGCTGAGTCTACCAAGGACCAGACAGCAATTGCCAAATGTTCTTTTCATGTCAACACACCTAGACAGCTTTTGTTGACTGTCAGCGCTGGGGACTGAACCCAGAATCTTGTATATGCCAGGCAAGCATGCTCCCTCTAAGCCATATCACCTACTCTGAGATTTGTTTTGAGATAAGCATCTCCTTGTGTGGCCCAGGCTTGCTTTGAACTCTCCATCCTCCTAACTCAAATCTTCTAAGGGTTAGATTATAGGTGTGTATCACCTCCCTTTCTCCTTCCACTCACCTCTGTACCTCCACGGGTGTTCCCTGTACCCTCTCCATGGGCTGGGATTCTTGGGTTGACTTACGAATCAATGAACCTGATTAAAATTCTGTACAAGTACCCTTTAAGACATAGTTAAGTCGCCCAGTTTGGAGGCCAAGAGATGCCAATTTGAATCCTAAGCAGTGTCCTAGCTATTGACTTCAATCTAGAGTCAAGTGGGTACAGACTTTTGAAGGTGAATTCTTACAGGTTCTCCTGTCCTAGGATTTGCACCTCCTTTTCTTCCAATGGTGCCCCTCTGAGATCAGGAGTGTGGAGATAGCTATGGGATTGCAGCTGTGGGAAAGAAGATGGAGGGCATAATTTTTAACTAGAACTTTTGCTGAGGTGTTTTCTATATAAACAGGGAGACAAGGCCCGTGTGCCTCCCTGTCTGTTATTGGACCCTATGACTTGTATCTGCTCTCCTTTTATCTTTCTATCTTCGATCAGTGGGGGCCCAAGAATACATTTGTAAGATAAACAGCTTTCTTTGCAGATTTAAGAACTCTTAATTTTCACTTTACACTGAAATGGTTTGGCTGTGGGAGAGCCAGTAGGTCTAAGGAGTTTACTCTTAGGCTAATCTTCCTAGAAAAACAAACTCTGAGCCATGAATGAAGGAAATGGTGGGTGGTCTCAGGAAGTGCCCAAGGAGACTGAAAGCCAAGTAGTGTGAGGAAGGCTGGGGGAACTCAGCTGCTCCCCACTCTCACAGGGCCTGGTGTATGAGACTGAATATACGAGCTTGAGCCACTAATTCCTGTCACAGGGGATGACAAGGTGCTCACCACAGGCCTTCTGCAAACTCAGAACCAAGTCCTGTCACCAGGCCTTTTGTACCAGTAAGTGGCAGTGAGTGATTGTCCTTGGACCTTTGGCAGATAAATCTGCCTTCGCCTGGCCAGTCTGAAAGTAGGCAAGAAAGGAGGAGTCTGGAGAAAAGGTACTGAGAATTTTTTTAAGTTCTCTTTCCTCTAATTTGTAATATTACTACTTTGTTTTCACCTACCAGCATTTTTCTCCAATGTGTTGAGGAGAGACAAAGTGGACATGGAACCAGAGAGCACAGCCTTAAATTTAATCTGTGACTTTCCCTGCTCTTCTGAAGAGAAAACAACCTTGGTGTCCTTGGGACCCCATACCACAGATGACTGTGGACTAACTCTGTCTCCTCTACAATGATGGATATCTTGTATGGATGGTAAGATTCTCAAGGAAGTTTCATCTGTGGCTGGAGTGAAAGTGCTAAGGGACAGTGCTTCAGCCCTAAGTTCCAGTCCCAGTCCCAGCACAAAAGAAGGTAATAAAAGAAATTAGATACCTATAAATTACTACACTGGCTGTCTGATGGCACCCATGAGTGGCTATCTTAGCCTACAAAGACTTGAATTTTAATTAAAATTAATTTTAATTCACTTACTGCATTCATACATAATATGCTTGGATTTAAAGTTTGGTTTATAAAATAATTTTGTACTGGAGAGATTGATTTGGCTGGCTGTGATTTTTGTTTGTTTTTTGGTTGGTCGTGGGGCTTTAACTCAGGGTCTGGGTGCTGTCCCTGTGTTTTTTGTGTGTCAATTTTGTTTTATTCTCAAGGCTAGCACTCGATCACTTTTAAGTTTTTCTGATGTTTAGTTAGAGATAAGAGTCTCATGGAATCTCCTGCCCAGTTGGCTGTGAACCATGATCCTCAGATCTCAGCCTCCTGAGTGGGTCGGATGGCAGGTGTGCTGCACCCACACCTGGCAATGCCAGTGATCTTGAAACACAGAGCTTCCTCAATGTCTTTAAAACAGGCTTTGTTTGCCTACAGGCTGTCCCAGTAGGTAGGAGTGAAGGCTTTCTTTCCTGGATGCTCAGCCAGCCCTAAGCAAGCGTGTCACCCTCACCTAACCTTGGTTCCTTCCTCACTGAGTGGGGTTGTCCCTCCTTTCCCACCTCTCCCCAGGTCTTGCTTCCAGTAGAGTTGGGATACAAGGAGTCCCATGCTCAACCCCACAACCTCTGCCCACAGCCTAGTGCGTTCATCCACTCACTCATCTATCCTAGCCTCACTGGAGAACTAACCAAGAAACCAGAATGAGAGCTAGAGATGTGAGAAAGATTTTAAAAAATATGAAAGATGAGCCAGTGTTCCTTTTACAGGGGTTCCATCCTAGGCACTATGCCAAACCCAGGATCTGTATTCTATCCGTGACATCAAGTCTATCTTCTGCACTCCATGTATGAAATCAAGTTTATATCTAGGTTCTATGTGTGACATTGAATCTCTGGTCTACATTCTATGTATGGCATCCAGTCTACATTTTACATGCAACATGTCTGTGTTCTGCATTCTCTGTATGATATCAAGTTCTCATTCTACATCACATGTACAATGTTAGCTCCAGGTCCTAGCTTCTATGTGGCATGCTACATCGATTCAGTATTTCACATTCCCCTGAAGACATCAGTCCCACCCACACTCTGTATTCCAGGTACAACATCAAGGCCGCATTCTGCAGGCCAATAGAAACCTATATTCTACCTTCAGTACATGACATCAGTCTCACAGTCTGCGATCCATGTAGAATTACATGGCAGTAATGCATACCTATCATATGTTCTGCATTCCATGTACTACGTCCATCTCACACTCTGTGCTTATATACTTCTTCCCCCCTTTCCCTCATGGATGTGGGATTGTGGGTAGCTGCTTCTGACCAACAGAGGATAGGCAGAAGAACACATGATCCTATGCTTCTCTCTAGCTATTCAAGAGGATCCTGGTTCAAAGTCAGCCTGAGAAGGCAAATCAATCAGAGAGACTCTTATCTCTAAGCTGCAAAAAAGCTAGAAATGGATGTATGTCTTAAGTGGTAGAAGGGAGGGAAAGGGAGGAGAGAGGAGAGGAAAGGAGAAGAGAAGGGAAAGAAACAGGAAAGGAGGAGAGAAGAAGGAGGAAGAGAAAGAAAAAGAGGGAAAAGAAAATGGGAAAGGGGAGAGAAAGGGGAAGAGGAAGAAAGGGGAAGAGAAAGAGTTCTTACTAAATTGTGCCTATATTCTTAATTCCATTTCATCCTGACAGCCAAATCTTTGGTGCCTATAGAACTATCTTATGCAAAGTTTTCCACTAAAAGAAATGATCATGCTGATAAAGAATGAAAGTCACCTCATCACCCTCAGGGGACAGTAGTACTCCCTCTGTGCTGTCTGTGTGCCTAGGTATTTTCCACTTTATTACATTAATGCCATGCCATTTTAGTTTCTTGGGGACTTGTAGTCTCACAGCAAATATATTTTCCCAGGTGACTCGTCAGCTAACTCTGAAAGTCTGTCTCATGCAAAGAGATCTCAGAAGCACGACTCTCACTTCATTAAGGAATCAAAAAAAATGTGAGGTGAGGGGGGCAGTTCACAAGATCCCTGGGGAAAAAAAAAACACATCTTTCTTGCTGTCTTTGCCTACATATAGCACCACTTTAAGACTTTTTTTTCTTGCAAAGGGCACAAAATAGCTAACGCCTTGGAGAGAGTCCAAAGGAATATAGAGTTCCTTTTAGAAGTTTACCACTTCTCTTTATTTCGAAAAATTATGAAAAATGAACAGGCTTTTGTCGGGTGCTGGTGTAATCGTAGCTTTCTCAGGAAGCTGAGATTGGAAGATCCCAGTTGGAATTCAATGTTGGCAGAGAAGTCTACGTGATTCTTGATCTCCAATTAACCAGCTAAACGCTGTAAATGGGGGTATGGTTCAAATGGTAGACTGCCAGCCTATTGAGAAGGTGAGGCCTTGAGTTCAAGTGCCAGTACTGATACACACACAAAATTAATTTTAAAAAAATTGAGTTAACAGGTCCAAATAAAGCTCTGACCATTATAATAAAGATTTTTGGTGAAGGAAAAGACTCATTTTGTTTTTTTAAGTGAGTGGAAGATTAATGGGGATGCATAAAAGTTGTAACATCACTATAAACAAGTGTACTGAGCCCTTGGAAGATGAGTTCAGACGTGGGTCAGCATTAACTTGTCTCTACTCTTCCAATCAAACTTTTTAGCTTTATGATGGCCATTTATAGTCATGTTAAATGGTTAAGCATTAATATGGATTGGAGAAAGTATTTGTTTAAATGGAGTTCCTTTTTTTTTAATAAAAGACATTCCGTTTGTAAGAACTCAGCAGTTGCTGGGTATCGGAAGCTCACAACTATAATCCTGGCTATTCAGGAAGCTGAGATCTGAAGATCTAAGTTCAAAGCCATAGTAGGCAGGTAAGTCCATAAGATTCTTCTTTTCTTTTCTTTTCTTTTCTTTTCTTTTTTTTTTGCCAGTCCTGGGGCTTGACCTCAGGGCCTCAGCACTGTCCTTGGGGTTTCCCAAGGCTAGCACTCTACCACATGGGGTCACAGCACCACTCTCAGCTTCTTTTATGTATGTGGTACTGAGGAAGCGAACCCAGGTCTTTGTGCATGCTAGGCAAGCACTCTACCACTAGGCCAAACTCCTAGACATACACACACACACACACACACACACACACACACACACACACACACACACACAAAAGGCAACAGTTTTTTTTTGGTTTTTGAGGACTAGAGATTTGGTTGGCACCAGAGCACTTAATTGGAAGGTGAAAATGATCTTCCTGGTTAACATTTCTCGCTCATCTCAAATTCAAAACTCAGCAGGGACGCTAGCTGGGCATCAGTGTCTCATGCCTATAATCCTAGCTAGGTAGGAGGCTGAGATCGAAAGACGAGAGCTTGAAGCCACACACACCAAGTAGACAGACTAAGCAAGATTCTTAAAATCCTTCTAGCTCACTTAAAATACAGGCTAGCCTGGGTACTGGTGGCTCACACCTGCCATCCTAGCTACTAAGGAAGCTGCAAGGTGAGGCTCAAGATTGGGTCAGCCTGGGGAGACAAATCTAAGAGATTCTTATCTCCAATTAAGTTGCAAAAAGCTGGAAGTCGAGGTGTGGCTCATGTGGTAGAGCACTAGCCTTGAGAGGAAAAAAATAAAAATGAAAATAAAGGAAAACAGGGAGAGTCCCTGAGCTTTGAGTTCAAACCCTTGTACCAGCAGTAAAATAAAACAGCAAGGGCCCCTCTTAGTTTGGGCAAGATAGAATTTATGTAACTGGGGAAATCAATCATTAGAAAGACTAAAAACTATTTAGAAAGAGAGAAAATATAGCTGGGTACTGGTGTCTGTCATCCTAGCTACTCAGGGAGCTGAGATTTGAGGATCACAATTTAAAGTCAGGCCAAGTAAGAAAGTCTATGACACTCTTACCTCCAATTAACCACAAAAATCCAGAAGAGGAGCTCTGACTCAAGTGGTAGAGAACTGGACAGTGCCCAGGCCCTGAGTTTAATCTCCAATCCAGTACCAATACAGAGAGGGGTGGAATATAAAACACTAGGATTTCAACAAACGATGAGTTTAAGTGAAAATGAATCAGAAAGACATGGATTAAATTTCCCTTAAAATACACAAGGGCTTTAAAACCAACTGTTGTGGACCAAAATGTGTTTCTGGTTTGATCAAGCTCAGGAGTTCATTCTTCAGTGTCAGGGGAGTGTGTGACCGCCTCTCTCTTTCCAAAAGTGCTCACAGTACGCTCTATCATCCTTATGTTGACGGCCATAAGCTGGCTGTGAGCAGGTACTCTGTCCTCAGCCTGGAGATGGATCCGAATAAGAAAAGCCCAAGAGACTGTTGCCCAGTTGTTGGGGTCATTACTCTTTTTTATTTATTTATTGTGCCTGTCCTGGGGCCTTGAATTCAGGGTCTGAGTGCTGTCTCAGACTTTTCACTCAAGGCTGGCACCCACTTGAGCCAAAGCTTCACTTACGGATTTTTTTCCTATTTCATTAGAGATAAGAATCTCATGGACTTTCCAGCCCAAGCTGGCTTTGAACCTTGATCCTCATATCTCAGCCTCCTGAGCAATTAGGATGAATAAGTGTAAGCCATCAGAACCCAGCTCCCTAGCTGTTCTTCTTCTTCTTCCTCCTCCTCCTCCTCTTCTTCTTCCTCTTCCTCTTTCTTTTTCTTTTCCTCCCACCCCCTCCTCCTCCTCCTTCTGATTAGCATTCTACCAGTTGAGCCACAGCTCCACTTCTGGCTTTTTCTTCCTTCCTTCCTTCCTTCCTTCCTTCCTTCCTTCCTTCCTTCCTTCCTTCCTTCCTTCCTTCCTGCTACAAGTCTCCTGGACTCATGCCTGGGATGGCTTTATCGGGATTCTCAGATCCCAATCTCTTGAGTAGCTATGATTTCTGGGACCACTACTCTTCAGAATCCCATCCTGGATGACTCTGGTGCCCTCGTCCTTTACTTCTTATGGTCCCTAGTCCCCATCGTATACTCCTGAAGACCTCCACACCATCCCACTCCACCCCACCCTGGGGGAGGAGGCTGTGGCGCTATACTTAGGGCTTACATCCTGCTGTGTCCTGCTGTTATTTCCCTTGAGATTCTCTTCCTCAAAATTCACAAGGACTCTTTTATTTTTTATGGCCAGTTCTGGGGCTTGAAGTCAGGGCCTGGGCACTGTCCTTGGGGTTTCTCAAGACCAAAGCTTTACCACTTGAGCCACAGCACCACTTCCAGCCTTTTCTGTGTATGTGGTACTGAGGAATCGAACCCAGGGGTTCACACATGCTAGGCAGGCACTCTACCACTAGGCCAAGCTCCAGGCCCAAGGAATTTTGAGCATTCAGAATCCTTTCAAAATTCTCCATTCTCCTTGAAAATGGCCCATGGCATGCAAGGAACTTCTGCCTCCAGCTCTCAGGCCCGCCTCCTTCTGGTTCATCCCTTTTAAGGCTCATGGTATCGCTGCAGGAAGTATCACTGAGCTACTCTCTGCTATCCCCTCTCCATAATAGCCCCAAGAGAAGAGGTACATGCATTATTGTTGTTCAACGTTACATTCGTCTCAGGTGACAGGTACTCTGCCCGAAGCAGGTGTCCTGGAAATACTTTTCTTGAATGAATGGAAGACACATAGGAGGCCGAGAGAACAGGAGTACAAATGCTAAAATCAGCAACAGAGAGAGGGAAGTTCTTTTTTAATAGCCTGGAAGAAAAAAAAAATAAGCTGAAGAATAACCAATGAACAACTAGAGGCTGAGTTGGAAAGTTTGAGATGTGCAAGAAGGCCTCCTAGAAGAGATGACTCTGGGCTATTGCTCAATTCTCTCTCCATCCATGCAGAATGCATCTCCCAGGAAAGAAAAGGAAGAGGAGGAGGAGGAGGAGGAGGAGGAGGAGGAGGAGGAGGAGGAGGAGGAGGAGGAGGAGGAAGAGGAGGAGGAGGAGGAGGAGGAGGAGGAGGAGATGGAGACATTAATCCATAGAAAAATGGGTTCTTTTCTTTTTGCTTTTTTTAGGTTCAAGACAAGGACTCAAACTCAGTGCCTGACACTGTTACTCACCGACTAGAACTCTAGGAACTGAGCCATGCCTCTAACCTAAGATACTTCTAATCTCAGTTCCAAACACGATTATAAGGATAATGATCATAATGATAATGATGATGTGATGATAGTGGCATTATAATTTGTGACAGTCCTAGGGCTGGAGCACTGTCTCTAAACTTTTTGTTTTTTTTTTCCCCCTCGAAGCTAGTGCTCTACCACTTGAGCCATATTTCTACTTCTCTTTGATGGCTCATTCGAGTTTCATTGAGTTTTCTGCTGAGCCGGGCTTCAAACTGCAATCCTCAGATCTCAGCATCCTGAGTATCTAGAATAACAGGAGTGAGCCATTAGAACCCAACTGTTATTTGCATTTTGAAGTATTTGTGAAACCTACCTTCTTTATATACTTCCCTCTCTGAAAGAGAGGAAGGAAGGAAGGAAGGAAGGAAGGAAGGAAGGAAGGAAGGAAGGAGAAAAAGGAAGAAAAGTCTAGAAAGCTCACTTTGAGTAATGTACAGATTCCCCCAAAATGCCTATATAATGTATTTTCTGAAAACAAAATAAAATATCTATAGCTTTTAAGATCATCTTAAGGTAATTTACTATCCCTCTGGTAGGGGTGAAGGGTAGAGAGAAACCGGGAGAAATTCTCACACTGAAATCTCACTGTAGAACTATAGGTGAGCTAGTCATCCCAATCTCTCTCTCTCTCTCTCTCTCTCTCTCTCTCTCTCTCTCTCTCTCTCTCTCTCTCTCTCTCAAAAAATGCATTTAGTCAATTGCCATAACTTGTACAACAGAGTTTGTCTCCTGGGAATTGTACACGTAAAAAGGGAGAAAGTATGATTTGCAGATAACGCCTGCCTCCCCTGGAGACATGTTTTGCCATAGTCTTTTTTAAACAAAGAGGACGTGTTAAGCACCTTGGCAATAGCTTTTATTTAATAGTTGGCAGAATGTAAGTCTCACCCCCCCCAAACCCAGATGAACATCAGCTCGTGTGTCTTTCTCTTTAACCAGCTGAGTGATCCAAGCTTTTAATATAGCCATTCCAATTATTGTAAAAGTCATCTAGTACCTTATAACCACAAATATTGACAGTTTATTGCATAACACGTGGCTGACATTTGAAGGTCACGCTATACATAATACATAGTCTTTTATAAAAAGTGGCTGAAACAAAGAGATACACAGTAAGCTATTACCTCTCTCTGCTTTGTGTGTCTGTACAGTTGGGGGCCGAGGTTGCACAAGGTGGCATGTGCACCATTTTAAATAATCTATTAATGTAGCCACGAAAGCATTCATGATGGATAATTATGAAATGGCTCAGGGACAAATGATGTACGTGGATCGGTTGGCTGGGGTTCTGAGCAATGTCCTCTGCTGACTTTGGGTCACAAATGTTGCTTGGCGACACAGATGTCCTTAAACACCCCCCCCCCCCAATAAAACCTTTACAATATCTTCATGCTTTTCTCCCCTGACTGGTTTACACGTGGCTGAAAGGAATGTGAAAAATCTATCAGCCTCCCTTTCCTAATAGCACTTGCCCAGAGATTTCTGATCACACAATCATTTCAGTTCTCCCTAGGGCTGTGGCATCTGGCAGAGACCTGTGGCAAGCCAAGCCCTGACTTCACTCAGGCACAAAGGAATCGGGAAACAACCAGGCCCAGGTGGAAACCAAGGCACGAAGTCAGGCTGAAAAAACACGGTTGACCCTGAGAGCATCTATACGAAACACTGGGAGGTTAAATGGAAGAATGGACTCCCTCCCCCCCCCCCCCCTCTCTCTCTCTCTCTCTCTCTCTCTCTGTTTCTCTCTCTCTGTGCCAATACTAATACTTGAACTCAGGACCTGAGGGCTGTTCGTTGGGGAGAAGTCTCATAGACTTTGCTTCGTAGGCTAACTCTGAACTGTGATTCCTAGACCTCAGCCTCCTGAGTAATTAGGATTACACACGCCCAAGGCATAGTCTTCTTCTATCACAGTTTCTCTGCCAATTTCCAGAGTTAAATCTGACAAGACAGACTCAAAATACAGAAGCCCAGAGGTTCTTGTAATCCAAAAGGACTCAAGTTATATAACAAGTTCTAACAATTATTAGGCAGTGTGTATGCCCGCACACACATATACAGCTGGCCCTGGGGCTTGACCTCAGAACTTGTTCCTGAGCTTTTTTTGCTCAAAGTTGGCACTCTACCACTTGAGCTACAGCTCCACTTTGCTGGCTTTTTGCTGATTCATTGGACTTAAGAGTCCTTATGGACTTTTCTGTCCAAGCTAGTCTTGAACCTTGATGCTGAGATCTCGGCCTAAATAGCTAAGATGACCAGCGAAAGTCTCCAGTGCCTGGCTATTCTTACACAATCTCTTCAGGTTTGGATTTCTTCAAAACAGGGAAACTCGTACTAATCCATGCTTGGAAATAAGTGTACAGTCGGGTGTATAAAGCACTTAGTTGCACCACCCTGCACCAGGGTACCTCCTCTGAAGAGGAGTGGCCTTTGACATGAATACTAGCAAAGGACCAGGCTGTGTGAAAGAATATTCTGGGAGGAGATGGGAGGTCTGAGGGCTCTCTGCACCCACAGCCAGATGGGAGGCAGGCAGGCAGAGTCTCTCCCAGAATGAGATGTTGGAGTAGTTTCTCAAACGCCAGGCAATTCTCCCAAGTTAACAGTGGAAAAAACAATTCCGGCTGCAATTGAGCTTTGCATAGATGACGATCTTTAATCACAGATGAAGCAGTAGGTCATTAGAATCTACACCAAACTCCCTTCCAGATGATACAAATGGCTGGTGTTTAATAGTAATAAAGTCGATGGGTTTTTTTTTTTTAATTTATTTTGGTGTTAGTCCTAGGGCTTGAACTCAGGGCCTGGGCACTAAGCCATAACTTTTTGTTTGTTTGTTTGTTTGCCAGTCCTGGGCTTGAGCTCAGGGCCTGAGCACTGTCCTTGGACTTTCTCAAGGCTAGAGCTCTACCACTTGAGCCTCAGCACCACTTCCGGCTTTTTTCTATGTATGTGGTACCGAGGAATTGAACCCGGGTCTTCATGCATGCTAGGCAAGCACTTTAACCACTAGGCCAAACTCCCGGCCCCTAAGCCATAACTTTTTAAACTTAGTGTTCTACCATGAAGTCACCTCTCCGCTTCTGCCTTTTGTGTGCTTGTGTGTGTGTGTGCGTGTGTGTGTGTGTGTGTGTGTGTGTTTCATTGGAGATAGAGTCTCAGGGGGCTTTCTGCTCAGGGTGGCATCAGATCTCAGCATCTTGAGTAGCTAGAATGACAGGTGTGCGCCACCAGTACCTGGGTAGTTAAGATAGTTTTTAAAAGAAGTGTGTTGCAATCAACAGACCTTCCAGATCAATCCAAGGCCTCTCCAAGAGGAATCTTATTTTAAACTCCCAGAGTGAATGTGCTAAGATATGGTGGGCCCAGAATTATTTCTAGATGATTTGTTTATAAATCCTTTCCTTGTGATGAATACCTTTTCTTTTTTTTTCCATCTAAAAAGCAAGCCTATTTAGGATGTGTGTGTTTCTTTAAGAAGCCATTCTGTTTCAGATGGTAATCACATGATCCCTGGGTTGCTATGGTAAACATGCATTTTTTATTGAAGAGTAAATAGTGACAGAAAACAAGTGTGGATTGCCAGCTATGAAGTTCCTGCCATTTTTTTTTTGAGCTGTGAGGACTTATCTAGCCTTTCTAATTTGACAGTCTTTTACTAGAGGAATGCCATCCTTCAATGAAGGTATAAAATTATTTTGGAATAAATAAATATCAACCTCTACAATACTGTATTGTGACATTTTATTTGATGTTTTAAAAATTAGAAAAAAAAAGACCCATAAAAATCTATCTAGTGCTTCCATTCAGTTCTAGCACATAGATGTTTCTGGAGCTCTTTTTCCCAGCCTGTATATTTCTAAATAATAAAATTTCACCAGCTTTTCCAAGGACACAAGTAAGGCTGCCCAACCCACGCCCTCATACGGTCCGCCATCTTGGTTCCTGCAGATAAATAGCAGCCTGAGCCAATGCTTTGGGAATGGTCCAGTGTTAGTGGCCCTGGAAAGACTGAGATTCTTGGCAATGAACAGGAGCCAAGATGGCTGTGCACTTCCTACATGGCTTTCCCTATTTCCCTCATGTAGTGAATGGCCACAGCCTGGCTTCTTTTCTTCTCTCTCTCTCTCTCTCTCTCTCTCTCTCTCTCTCTCTCTCTCTCTCTCTCTCTCTCTCTCTCTCTCTTTCTTTTTCTTTCTTTCATCTCCAAGTCCACATCTGATTCCTTTACTCATTGGCTGGTGCTCTACCACCAAAGTCATGCCTCCAACTCTTAAGCTTGGTTTCTTAACAGATGACTTGGCACACACACACACACACACACACACACACACACACACACACAGGCCTCACTTTCCTCATGCAGGCTCCCCCCACGCCCAGTTACAACCATGGACAGCTCCAGGCCCTTTCTGAGCCCTTAAGTGGCTTTTTGTTTTGTTCTGTTTTGTGCTGGTAGTGAGTCTCAAACTCAGAGCCTAGGCACTCAGTTCTTACTCAAGTCTAGCACTCAACTATTTGAGCCACACCTCCCACTTCTGCTTTTTTGGTGGTTCATTGCAGATCAGAGTCCCAGGCTGGTTTGGAACCTGGATTCTTAGTTAGATCTTAGCCTCCTGAGTAGATAGGAATAAGATATCAACACCTGGAGTCAAGCAGTTTTTGTGGGCATCACCTCGCCTT
Organism: Megascapheus bottae; assembly: GCF_031878675.1. Taxonomy (NCBI): domain Eukaryota; kingdom Metazoa; phylum Chordata; class Mammalia; order Rodentia; family Geomyidae; genus Megascapheus; species Megascapheus bottae. Next base: position 10,896,942 of record NC_143539.1, read on the forward strand.
CTAGACTGTAAAGGGCATGGGTGGAGGGCTGGGATCTTGTTCTCCTACCCTTGGCACATAGTAGGTCTTTAATCAGTGTTTACCCACACCATATCAGAAGTGCAAAAATGAACCCAATCTCCTGGGTAACAGCTTGGCGCAGACACATCACGTCTCTTTCCCTCACAATTCCAGATAACAGCAACAGGCACTGGTGAATTCTTTAAGGGAACATTCCAGGATCTAGAAATCCCATAGACAAAGCAAGAAAGCAAGAAGAAAGAAGGGAGGGAGGGAGGGAGGGAGGGAGGGAGGGAGGGAGGGAGGGAAGGAAGGAAGAAGTTTGACCAGGATAAGACACCAATGAAGCCAGATGAATGTACCCTCAAAGGGGAACCCCAGCCTCTGCCACAACAGAGAAGACAAGTCCAGACATTGGTGGCTCACACCTATCATCCTAGCCACTCAGGAGACTAAGACTTGAGGATCGTGGTTCAAAGCCAACCTGAGCAGGAAAGTCCATGAAACTCATATTTCCAATGAACCAAAGAACGAAAAGAAGAGAAGAGAAGAGAAATAAAGTCAGCCAGAAGTAGAGATGCAGTTCAGGTGGGAAAGTGCTAACCCTAAGAACAAAATCAAACAAACAAGGATAGCACCCAGACCATAATTTGAACCTAATGGTGGGGGGAGGGGTGGGGGAGGAGGGGGAGAAAGAGAGAGAGAGAGAGAGAGAGAGAGAGAGAGAGAGAGAGAGAGAGAGAGAGAGAGAGAGAACCATCAATCCTTCCTGAAGTAGTGGGGGCAGTGGAGGACCAGCAGCAGACACCTGTGCATCATTTGCACAGTCCCCAAGTGTGCAAAGACCATCAGGTTCTCTGTAACTACAGTGAGACACACCCCACCTGAACATGTATGGAGTCCACTGCACACGAGAACATTGTATCATAGGGAAATATGTTTGGAACTCTAGGATCTGAGTTCCAATCTGTACCCATCTCTTACCCATAGGCCAGCTCTAGGGTCTTGAGCATACCTATTAAGCATTTCATGAGTTTTAGATTCCCAGCCTGCAAATCTGGATAATTGGATATTGGACACTTGTACTTTTCACAAAGGATCCTCACATCTACAGAAAATACAGGTAGCAATGCCGTTTTCCTTCTTTTTAAAAAGTATTTCTTAAAATGTTGGTCCCAGAAACTGAACTGAGGGCCTGGGTATTGTTCCAGAGCCTCACTGCCCTGAGTTAGTGCTCTACCACTTGCCCCACAGCTCTACTTCTGGCTGGTGTGTGTGTGTGTGTGTGTGTGTGTGTGTGTGTGTGTGTGTGTGTGTGTGTGTGTGTGTGTGGTAATAGGCTCACAGACCTTCCTGCCCTGGCTGGCTTTGAACTATGATCTTAAGATTTCAGCCTCTTGATTAGCTGGGATTACAGGCATGAGCCACCAGTGCTTGACACTCCTTTTCCCATTGTTTTTTGGGTTGGTTGGTTTGGGGGTGTTGGGGGGAGGGGGTGTTGGTCAATTGTGGAGCTTTAACTTAGGGCGTGTCATTGTCCTGAGCTCTTTTGCTCTACTACTTTTCACCACAGCTCTACTTCCAGTTTTCTGGTGGATACTTGAAGATAAGAGCTTGATAGACTTTTCTGCCTAGGCTGGATTTGAATCACCATCCTCAGATCTCAGCCTCCTGAGTAGCTAGCATGACGGGCCTGAACCACAAGTGCCCAGCTCCTTTCTCCATGTTGAATCTAGTGTCCTGCCACAGCAAAACCACTGGCCAGATATGGGTTTCATTCTGTCCAGCCTCCAGCACCTGCTTGTAAACTACTGGTGAATTCACAAGGCCATACTGAGATCAGCAGACATCTGGTAGACCAGACCTCCCCACACCCCCGCCATCGCCATTGGTGCTCTTTCTTGGTTCCACACTGAGTAAAAGCAAAACAGGCCAAGCTAACAGATGACGCTTGTCCACACAGGAAAGCCACACAGGGAGTCCAGTGAGACAATGAGTACTCTCCCTTGCATACTGCAAGTGAGATGGATGTTGCCAGGTGCCCGCTGCTCCCTGCAGTGAGTAATGCACATCTCCAGTCTCCAGCTTGCTGGTCCCATTTGAGGTATGGGAGTGAAAGGAGGAAGATCTAGGTGCTGGAGGGAGTGGGGTAAGAGATGGAAAGACAGGTGAAGGAGGAGGAAAAACGAACCTGTGTAATCTTTGCCACCCAAGCTCCCTCCAAAACATTTTTTTCATGTTGTAGATTCTCATGAGAGAGTACACCATCTCCAAATCTGGACATCACAGTTCATTCCTACAAGTAAGGAGCTGACAATCTAGAAAACTGCTGGCCCAATCATGTCCTGTCTCCCCCAGGACCTACACCTCAATAGTAAGGAAATTCCAGAACTGTCCAGGCAACAGGTACTGATATGGGACTGAGATTCGACTTAAGGGCTTGTTTGTGATCCTAGACCCTGGAGGGTTTTCAAAACAAAAGGATTCCTAAACAGAACCACCAAGAGCTAGATGTCACATGGACTCACACCTATAATCCTAGTTACTCAGGGGGCTGAAGTCTGAAGACTGAGATTCAAAATCAGCCTTGGTAGGAAAGTCTTGGGTAGGAAAGTCCCTCCAAACACCAGTGCTAGTATGTGAGCCACTTCCATTCAGCCTGGCTTACTCCACTCCTTACCCATTCATCAGCGATTACTTCCAGCATCCCTTGTTATTCTGACTTCCTGACTAGACTGGATCTACTGAATCACACAGTTATCTACACAACACTTCAGAGAGTCTACATTTCATGCGATAAACCCTACCCCATGCCCAAAGATTGAGACCAGCAGCGTTTCAGATTTCAGATATTTTTAAGATTTTTTTAATATTGACATATACAACCTGAGATATCTTGGGAAGGAATCCAAAGCTACATAGAAAATTTGTTTCTGTTCCCTGTACAACTTGTACTCATAGCCTGAAGGTTATTTTATGCAATGTTCAGAGTGTGTTCATGTTTGGGCTGTGATGCATTGGGGGTAAGCGAGGCTTTCCAGGGCTTAACTGAGGGCCTCACGTTTTTGCCTCTTAGCTTTTTCACTCAAAGCTGGGCTCTATCACTTGAGCCACACCTTCCTCTTCTTCCAGCTTTTGGTTGGGTAATTTGCATTATCTCCAATTAATTAACTAATGATTAATTATCTATTTAAGTAATTAAGAAACTCATATGAGTCTCCTAGGTTTGTCATCCTAACTGGCTTTGAACTGGGGTTCACAGAGCTCATCTTCTTGAGCAGTGAGGACTGTAGCCCAACATGGCCTATGCTTTGTCACCAAGCCAGGTGTGAAATTTCTCACTTGTAACATGTCAGTGTTCAAAACAGCTTTAGATTCTGAGGAATTCTGGATTCCCATCTATCTCAGAGAAGCTTAATGTGTGCTTGTGTGTGTCTCTGACACCCTCCCACACTTAATATATATCTCTAAATAGGAGTGGCTACTGTTTCTTTTATTCATTTATTCATTTAAAGTATATTTATTAAACACAAGGGTTGCAGTTACATAAACCAGGTAAGAGTACATTTCTTTTGGGACAATGTCCCTTGCTTTCTCCCAGTTTTCCCTTCCCATCCTACCAACACATTATATTTCAACATGGTGTCCAGTGAGTGTCATTTCTGCATTTGTTTAGCCACTGTCTCCATTTAAATTAAGTAGCAGTGTCTACTATTTAAATGCTGGGATAGTGTTGCTTCTGTATCATGTCCTCATAGCTACCTGCTCCAAATATTGGTGGCACTAAAGTGACGGAGGGGTTTTATGGTACCTGGTGGGTGGGCAGCCCCTCTAACATGAAGCGGCTTCTTTCCACTCCTTCACTGTACCTTTGGACCTCCTCTTCCTCACGTGGGACCCAGTTCAGCATCTAGGTAGCTTGTGTCCACAAGGAAGGAAAGAGACGCAGGACACAGATATCTTCCTCCCGAAATCCACCATCTCCATTTAGCTGCTCTCAGCTGGTGTCCAGGAGCCACTTTTGGGAAGGTGGTGGGTGGTGGTGTGCGGGGAGGTGGGGGGGTGTGTCTCATCCTGGCTCTCATGAGAGAGTTTGGTCTCCCTACTGTTAGGGATGAATCAGTCAGGATGGAGGAAGAAGAGAAGTGGCAGGCAAAAATCCAGTTACCGTCAGGTTCCTGTGGTTCATGCCTATCATCCTAGCTATTCAGAAGGCTGAAATCTGAGGGTAGCAGTTCAAAACCAGCCCTGGCTAGAAAGGCCATGAGACTCATCTTCAATTAACTAGCAGAAACCTGGAAGTGGTGCTGCAGTTTACAGTAGTAGCCTTGAGACGAAAAGCTCAGGGATAGTGCTCAGTCCCTGAGTTCAATCCCTACAGCAACAACAACAAAGCCAGGCAGAAAAGTCTAGCAGACTCTTATCCCCCATCCCCAATTATCCAGTCAAAATCTGGAAGTGAGCCAGCACGGCGACTCACGCCTGTAACCCTAGCTACTCAGGAGGCTGAGATCTGAGGATCGCGGTTCAAAGCCAGCCCAGGCACAAAAAGAACCTAGATTCTTATCTCTAATTAACCTCCAGAAAACAGGAAGTGGGGCTTGGCTCAAGGGTAGAGCAGTAGCCTTGAGCTAAAGAGCTCAGGGACCTCGCCCAGGTCAGGGGTAGGGTGATAGCCTTGAGCTGAAGAGCTCAGGGACATCGCCCATGATGAGTTCAAGCCCCATGACCCCACACACACACAAACAAAGATGGAAATGGAATTGTGCTTCAAGTGATAGTGCACTAGCCTTGAGCAAAATAACTCAGGGATTATATGCAGGTCTTGAGTTCAAGCCCCAGTAGAGACCAAACCCCCCCCCCAAAAAAAAAGCTTTCAGGCTCCCCTGCTCCTGGTACTACTCATAACTCCTCCAACTATCCACTATGTGTCCAACAGCTCCCTGTCTATGCCTAGCCAGCCTAGTATCAGACAGAGAATCAGGCCTGTTCTGCAGGGAGCTGAAGGCCCCAGGTGGCCTCACCTCATCTCCAGGGCCTGATATGCGCAAACAGAACATCGGGCTATAGTCGAGAAAGGAAGGTGGCTGTCCAGAATGTCAGTGCCCAATGTCAGTAGGCACTAGTGGAAAACACAGTTATCAGGCCCCTAGAACAGTGCTCCGAGTCACTGGTTCCACCCTGGCACTTCTGCTAGAGGAACATGTATGTCCAGACATACTTTTTCCCCCATGCATAACCAGTCAGAGGGTAAGCATCCTCAGCTCTCCATTTCCATGGCAAGGTCCTTTTCCTCAACCTGGACCCCACACAGTACACAAAACTAACTACCTAATCTCCCATTTCACACTCTTCTATAGCCTCTCTGTCTGAGCTTGCGCCTGGCCAGGCATCTCTTAACATCTACTACTTATGGACTTTTAGATTTGTCTGGTTTACTGTGCCCTTCTTTAGTCCCAGTCAGGTGCCCTGTGCACAGAAGACACTTAATACTTCCTGATTTAATAACTGATGGATAAGGCATTAGCAAGTTTCTCAGGGAGATTCTGGTTATTGTCATTTGTTTCTTAATAGGAAATATGTAAATAAATAAATAAATATGTGTAGATAGATATCCTTCTCTTTGGTCCCTTTCAAAAGCCCTAAGGCACAGAGATGGCAGGACAAAGGGTAAACAAATAAAGCAGTGGTTAAAGAAAAAAAGTACTCACTAGACACTTGATAGAAAATGAACTAGACAACTTGTGGGGGGGGATGGAAAGGAAGAAAAAGAGAGTGCAAGAGAAGGAGAGACATTGTCCAAAAAAGAAATGTACTCATTACCTGATTTATGTAACAGTAACCCTCTCTGCACATCACCTTTATAATAACAAGAAAAAATTTCTAAGGATCTAAAACTTAGAACAATAACAACAACAACAACAAAATAAAACAGAAAGCCCTTTGCATTGGTCTTAAAAGCATGGGCTCAAATCTCAACCCTGGTATGTTAATTTTTACCATGTAACTGTAAGACAACTAAATATTGCAAGGTTATTCAAAACTCCTGCCCCTTATTCTCTGGGCTTCTCCTTAGGGGAAAATTACCCAGGAATACATTTCCTCATCTGTATGTTAAAGCACGGTTATAATCCACCCATCATGATTGCAATTTGGGGCATCAAAATGGGAGAACCAAAACAGCACTGTGATCTACATTTTAGCCACATATATTATAATAAATTAAGTCAAAAGAAAGAGTTTTGAATTAACAATTCCACTATTTCTCAAACACCCTATAAGTACCTTGTTTTCTGCCAACTTCCAGTGGCTTATACCTGTCATCTTAGCTATTCAGGAGGCTGAGATCTGAGGATCACAGTTCAACACCATCCCAGTCACCAAACTATGAGATTCTGACCAGCAAAAAACTGGAAATGAAGGTGTGGGTCAAGTGGTAGTGCACCAGCCTGGAATGAGTAATCTAAGGAGCAGTGTCCCAGAACCTGAGTTCAAATTGTGGTACTAGTGATGTGCACATTGCCTTAAGACTGTCTCTCCTCCAGCAAAGAGAAGTCACAAGCCAGGTATCCGGCGACAACATCACCAAGTGCTCAGAGACACGGCTGGATCTGGCTTCTGTACCTTGGAGTTGAACCTGCTCAAAGCTATGGACAGGCTGCCAGCTGTCCTTGGCCATGGCATATAGAAATTTCCAGGAAGAAGCAGACAGGGTGAAGAATAAGTAGATCTGAGGTTGCTGTGCCCGGCTGGAATCACCCAGCCAGTCCTGTTCTACCCTTGCACTCTTTTCTGTTGCTGCATCATACAGGGTAAGACTCCAATTCTGATCCACAAGGTTTTCGTGTGTGTGTGTGTGTGTGTGTGTGTGTGTGTGTGTGTGTGTGTGTGGTTACTAGGGCTTGAACTCAGGGTGTGAGAACCATCCTTCAGGTTTTTCCCTCAAGACTAGCACTTGAGGCATGCCTTCATTTCTGGCTATTTCGTGGTTCCTTGGACATAAAAGTCTCACAGACTTCCTTACCCAGGTTAGCTTCGAACTGTGATACTTAGATCTCACTCGCCTGAGCTAGGATGGTGAGTGTGAGCCACTGGCAATCGGCTCTAAATTGGTTTTGAACTTCAGTACATTTGGACTATTTCCCTCAATTATGGCCAGGGTTTCTCCTGAGAAGAATGCACAGCCCCCAAAGTGTCAGCTCCTGGGAATGGTGAACTTGGCCCTTCCTGTCCTCACTACCTTTTTGCCCTGCCTGTCAGGCAGCTCTGAAATTTTTATCTCTACTGAGACAATTCCCTCTCCACCTCTAAAGCCAGCCTCAATAACTTGAGGTGAGCAAACAAGGCAGAAGGCTCCAGCTTCGTTCTCATAATTATAATGGGTCTAATGATTTCAAAGCCAGCAGTGATTCGGGGCGGGGGGAAGTCAGAGGAATACGGAAAGAAGCATTCTTGAAAGTGATAGCCAATTTCCTTGGATTCCTTACTGTAATACCAAATTGCATCCAGAGAGGCTGAAATTGTGTGTTGTCAGATTTCAAAGAGGCCCCAAGGGGAAGGGTACTGATCAGAGAGAAAAAAATGAAATCAGTGGAAGAGCAGGAGCGCGTGTGTGTGTGTGTGTGTGTGTGTGTGTGTGTGTGTGTGTGTGTGTGTGTGTGTGTACACCAGTACTAGGGCTTGAACTCCGGGGGCCGAGCCCTATTCCTTAGCTTTTTCTCTCAAGCCAAGTGTTCTATTATCTGAGCCACAGCTCCACTTGTAGCTTTTTGGTGATTCGCTGGAGATAAGGGTCTCATGGATTTGGCTGCCTGGGCTGGCTTTGAACTGTCATCCTCAGTTCCACCTCCTCAGTAGCTGGGATGACAGGGAGAAGCCAACTGGGCTGGAAGGCCAGGGACGTGTGAGAACCAAGTTCTAGGATGCAATGGCAGGACCTCAGCCATGCAAATGACATCTCTCTGATCGGCTGGATGGAGCCATTCGCATCCACAAACGCGGTCTTGTTCTGTACTCCTCAGGGCCTGGCAAAACCCAGCCCTCTTCCTCTGTTCCTCAGAACCTTCTCGTTTGCTTGACGACTGAGGCCACCACCAACCCTTGCCGTCTCACTCACCCCCAAGCTCAGCTCCACCCTCTGAACTCTTTCTGGATATTTCTACACAATGCAAATGTGGCTATCTCCCAGCCCCAGTGCTTGAGATTCCTTTCTTCCTTTTTATCCTAGGTTTTGATTCCAGCCTGCTTATGAAGAATAACCCCATGGGTTTGCCTGTCTCGTAATCGCCGACAAAGCTGAGCAGAGGGCTGGCCTACAGAGTCACTCAATAAACACATGTTGCTTGACCTTTCCATTGTGAAAGATACCATTATTAACTCGCCCTAGGCTTTCTTCATAGAGTTTCTTCCGGGAGGAAAAAAAAATGATTCCACAAAGGAATATTTTAGACTTTCTGGCCTCTCTCTCCCTCTCTCCTCCTCCTCCTCCTCCTCCTCCTCCTCCTCCTCCTCCTCCTCCTCCTCCTCTTCTTCTTCTTCTTCTTCTTCTTCTTCTTCTTCTTCTTCTTCTCCCTCTCCCTCTCCCTCTCCCTCTCTCTCTCTCTCTGTATGTCTCTTTCAGCCAGTCCTAGGGCTTGAAGTCAAGGCCTAGGTGCTGTCCCTGAGCTTTATGTACTCCAGGCTAAGTGTTCTACTTGAACCACAATGCCACTTGTGAATTTTGGCTGGCTTGTTGGAGGGAGCAATCTTACAAACTTTCCTGCCTGGGCTGGCTTTGAACCTCGATCCACAGATCTCAGCCTCCTGAGGAGCTGGGATGGCAGACATGAGCCCGCAGTGCCCGGCAGGCTTCATTTCTTTCTTAGTCTGACTCCCATGTGGTTGGATTCATGTGCTGTATCCTGAGTGAGTTCACTCCGCCACCCTATGGCTAACACCACACCATCACCTGCACCAGGCCACTCGCCC